>NC_088710.1:21493363-21811071 GCF_963576615.1 Watersipora subatra
CTACTAATGATAACTCGATAATGAATCCCTCACTGGTATAACAGCATGTATGTAATGAATCACTCACCGGTATAACAGTATGTATGTCTACGTAAGTGGAGAGATCGTCCTGGTCACAAGACTTGTTAAGAGATTTAGTCGTGTAACCACCCTCATACTTGCTCATCGAATCACTCAGGTCGGGCGTACACTCGTCTCCAGGCAGCTTGCGATACCTACAACACAAAGGCTATGGATATAAAAAGATACAGATGTAAAACAAAATAGGTCAAACATAAGGGGTGGTCGCACAAGAGCCGAAACGAACTAAACGACGCAAAACTACGTTGGTGTCAGTTGTAAACTGTTCGGCCGAAGACATTTCTGGCAGAAACGAACCATTTTGGTCCTGCTCGAAACTTTGTGGCCGAACCCCTGCTCTTATTGGCTGGTTGAAATTCTAGCGAGCACGCGTCACATTTTTCCTTACATGTGAGAGCAAAGTTAAAAAAGAAATGGGACGATCTTTTTATTTTGATAATGGAACCACATGAAGGAACTTACAACCAGGCTCACCCGGACTACATCAAAAATATGGCGTCATTTACAATATTTGGTCCTTCATTTCGAATGAAATGGGAGCACATAACTATATAGAATTCGTTAGTAAATTAGTAAAATAATTAAAAGACGTCATCCATTGCCACATGAAGATATATTGTAAAAGTATTTTGTCGGGCTTTACTCAGGCACAATGTAGCTTGTGATTGTGTTGCATAAATGTAAGATGTTGCAGTTAAGTTTTGCATAAATGCATGAGAATGAATAAGGTTTTCTTTCGTGTAGAATAAAATTAATGTGTCATATTCATCCTGATGAAGTATCGGTGACTGATTTATTTATGTAAAACCACAGTACTATGATAAAAGCTGTTTTTGTTTGTTATGTACTCAGCATAGAAAAACATTCATATGTTAACAAAAAATATAATTTTGTTGATGGGAAGGGTTGGCAAAATCTTTGTATCGAGTGATTTATTTTGAGCAGCTGAACGATCTTCTGATAAATCTGCTGCGTAATTATAATTAATAATTGTTCCTCAAAGTTTTTTGTTTACAATAGAATTATTTAGCTCAAATACATAAAATCTACCAATGAAACAGTGTTCTGTATCCATGCATATGGTATCTAGGAAGTGAAGTAACTTCGGATGCCGTGTGACATGTGGCTTAGCCGAACCGAACCAACTTCCAAACCGTAACAAACCTAAGTCAGTTCGGCCATCGTGTGACCACGGCTTTACTGTGATCCTATAATTATTATGGCTAATAGAGATCAAAATCGAGTCCGAAAATTAAAAAATCCTGAAATAATTTCAACTCTCAATTGTTTAACCCATTAGCTCCGCTGTTTTTGCAAGTTGTGAGTCAGATAATGTAAAAAAACCGCCTATAATTAAAGTATTTGGTTCACCGCGTTGATGCACCTTAAACCATGGCCGAAATCGTCTCGCTTATTTATCTTTGCAATAGTAAGGAAAGTGCGGCAAAGAAATCATGTGACTGAGACAATTTTTGTGAATAAGCCCCAGACATGAAACTTTTGAGAAACAACTACCTTTGTTCTGACCAGCAATTTTTTCTAGTATTTAATCCAAGAATAATAGCTTGTTATCTGCTCAAGCTTTAGTTGAATTTGTGTTTACCGGTGTCAACCTCTCAGTGTGTTAGAGATTATACAACTGCAACTACAGTCATAACTAAACTTCTTGATCATATCTACATACAAATTTTATGACAAACAACGGAAATTTTCAGACAGCTTTTCAACATAAGTAATTCTGGACATACAAGATCCAAAGCTTGTCAAAATTGTTTTATAAACTGGTACATATGTATGCAGTTCTCCTGTACATCGCTTTGTTAAATAATATTACATTAAACAGTGCTTCATGTCTTCTTTTTCAGTCTCAAAATCCCAGATCTCAACACAGCTGTGCATGCTTTCCGTATAAATAGATAGATAATTAAAACTAAGAGCAAACATTTTCAAATCAACTTCCTAAAAATCACAGAAAAGAAAGTGAAAGTGAGGTGAAGAAATGAAAGTCTAAGATGAGTGAAAACAGATAAGTCAGCCATGATAATAAAATTAGAAAAATTATTACATATAAAAGACAAAAAAAAACATAAAAATTAGTTAAATTAATTTAACAATTTAATTAATTCCATTCCTAATTAATTTATTAATCAGTTCCTGAATTAGACATCTCCTCTGTAGCCACAATTACACCTCAATTCTTGTCTTTGGTGTGAAAACAAAGTGACAATAAAAACATAATTTTACTATTTATTACGTTAATTGACGTCTTACATATAATTTAGTGCTTTACCTCTAATTTATGATATGTAATGCATTAATTTTATTGCCATGTGTCCCGACTTTAAGAATTTATACCTGCAAGTATATGAACTATTGGTGATTGATTTTTTAGATATTGTGGAACAAATTAAATCAAATACATGTACCCTGTATTTGCATGAGCATATCTGCTTCAAAATACAACCGCTTCAGAATACAAATAAAATATCAAAGCTGATATCAAGGTTTGAGTTCATTGAAAAATCTATGATGCACTGAGGTTGGCAACTCCATGATGCACTGAAGTTGGAAAATCCATGATGCACTGAGGAAGGAAAGTCCATATTGCACTGAGGTTGGAAACGGTCAAGTGCAAGGTATAAAAACAAATATAAGTACAGAGAAAAAATTTTCTGATTTTTATTGCTCAAATATTCATCGATGTTATGATTGAAAACAGCTAATCTATTGATTGTATTCCAATATATTGACAAACTGGTAAAAGTCTCCCCCCTCTCTCCCTTTGGTTGGCTATGACATCATAATTAGCATATAACAAACACAGCCCAACTATTTAAAACCGGAAGTAAAGAATGAAAGACTTTAACAATGACAATATGTAGGCTTGAAGTTTTAAAGGCAGTGAATAGCCTGAAGACCGGTACATGCAGTACAGAAACTGAGTCTAAGCATCTTAGCTGCATCCTCAGTCAGTTAAGAATACCAACCCTGATGAATCCAATGAGAAGGCATTTCCATCCAAGCAGTACGTGACAGTATTATTAAACTTCTTGTCTTTAATACAGTTATTTTGAGCATCCTTGACATAGCCATAGTCACTGTAAAACAACACAGCCAACGAATCTGATATGCTTCAATCTAAAAGGGTGAAGGCGAGAAAGAGAGATTTTTACAGAATTATAGCATAAAGCAACGAACTTGTTAAATTATTACAGTCAAGTCAAAATATATGTATTGTTAAGCTATACTGTAAGGCAATTTTACTGAGAATACAAGCATGCCAAAGATTACCTGTAGTTGTCTACCCATGTGCTGAAAATGACAAATGTGTCGATGTGACAAATTTTTATTAAATATTTGTTGCTTTTGCTAGCTTTGACATTTAATGCAGTTTGAAAATAACTTTTCAAATTTCACAGTAAATAATTTATTTAGTGTAAATGTGTTTTACACTAAATAACATTTTAGCAATTGACAGATTTTGACAGATGGCGGACAAGCCCTTTTACAATAAACTCTAAATCTGCCATTGCATTATATTATTAGTTTATCTTTTGCCATATTATTTATAGTATCCACATTTATTATAATCTAGCTCCAAGATATGTCACAAATGATTTGTTTTTGTTGCAAAAAAGGACATTCCGACTAAATGCAAATCTACATCATATTCTAACGAATGATCTACCCAAATATTTTGCATCTTCCTACTTCACCAGATGCTGGGGTAAATGTTTATTTTACTTCAATTAAAGGTTTCAAGATCTCTCATGTTTGTGTCCTCATTTCTACAGCTCGACTCATTTCAATTTACTTACTTATGAACAAAGAGCATACATGCAGAGAGTCATAAGGCAGAACAGAGTTTTTCTCAGTTGTTCAGAATCAGCGCCCTCCCTACCAAAACTCAGAATTAGCGCCCTCCCTACCAAAACTCAGGATCATCACCCTCCCTACCAAAACTCAGGATCAGCGCCCTCCCTACAAAAACTCAGAATCAGCGCCCTCCCTACCAAAACTCAGAATCAGCGCCCTCCCTACCAAAACTCAGGATCAGCGCCCTCCCTACCAAAACTTAGGATCAGCGCCCTCCCTACCAAAACTCAGGATCAGCGCTCTCCCTACCAAAACTCAGGATCAGCGCCCTCCCTACCAAAACTCAGAATCAGCGCCCTCCCTACCAAAACTCAGAATCAGCGCCCTCCCTGCCAAAACTCAGAATCAGCGCCCTCCCTACCAAAACTCAGGATCAGCGCCCTCCCTACCAAAACGCAGGATCAGCACCCTCCCTACCAAAACTCAGAATCAGCGCCCTCCCTACCAAAACTCAGGATCAGCGCCCTCCCTACCAAAACTTATGATCAGCGCCCTCCCTACCAAAACTCAGGATCAGCGCCCTCCCTACCAAAACTCAGAATCAGCGCCCTCCCTACCAAAACTCAGGATCAGCGCCCTCCCTACCAAAACTCAGGATCAGCGCCCTCCCTACCAAAACTCAGAATCAGCGCCCTCCCTGCCAAAACTCAGGATCAGCGCCCTCCCTACCAAAACTTAGGATCAGCGCCCTCCCTACCAAAACTCAGGATCAGCGCCCTCCCTGCCAAAACTCAGTATCAGCACCCATCCTGCCAAAACTCAGAATCAGCGCCTTCCCTGCCAAAACTCAGAATCAGCACCCTCCCTGCCAAAACTCAGGATCAGCGCCTTCCCTGCCAAAACTCAGGATCAGCCCCCTCCCTGCCAAAACTATTTTGAAAATATCATTGTTAGCTGCTTTGACAATCTTCCACCTAATATCAGTTCTCTTAGCAGAGAAAGGTAGTTTTTTACTTTCAGTACCACTTAACAGAGAATGGTTTGAATATACGTTAAACCTTTTATTTGATTTTAGTGGCTAATCTCTGCCTTGTTGTGTTTTATGATTCATGTACGGCGTAATGTGGAATGCCTTGTTGTGTTTTATGATTCATGTACGGCGTAATGTGGAATGCCTTGTTGTGTTTTATGATTCATGTACGGCGTAATGTGGAATGCCTTGTTGTGTTTTATGATTCATGTACGGCGTAATGTGGAATGCCTTGTTGTGTTTTATGATTCATGTACGGCGTAATGTGGAATGCCTTGTTGTGTTTTATGATTCATGTACGGCGTAATGTGGAATGCCTTGTTGTGTTTTATGATTCATGTACGGCGTAATGTGGAATGCCTTGTTGTGTTTTATGATTCATGTACGGCGTAATGTGGAATGCCTTGTTGTGTTTTATGATTCATGTACGGCGTAATGTGGAATGCCTTGTTGTGTTTTATGATTCATGTACGGCGTAATGTGGAATGCCTTGTTGTGTTTTATGATTCATGTACGGCGCAATGTGGAATGCCTTGTTGTGTTTTATGATTCATGTACGGCGTAATGTGGAAAATATTTTCTGCTTGAACTTATTGACAATAAAGAAATAACCATATGTATAAACTGACCAATTTAGAAGTTACATAAATTTATTTCCAATGACATATCGAATTTTGAACACTTCCAACTAATCAGTGCACCGCTGTGTTTTACTTGAAATGAAAATTACTTGTATGATAAAATACATTTGTTCCTACTACTTAGACAGCGCAGTGATTCTGCTGTGCTGTCTGCTACAAGAGATTCTGTGGCTCCAACCAGTAATGCTATGTTTCAATTAATTATTGGCGTCTCCACAGCATATCAACAAGTTTGCTCTCTCATACCAAAATTTCTGTCTAATGATTGCACCTCCAGTTGAGTTTCTAGATTGATGAAACAACTTGTCTTAAATTAGCAGTATTCCATAAAAAATTATTCCATAGAGATTATTCCATAAAGAATATTACATAAAGATTTAAAAGTTACTATACAAATAGTCTTGCATAAACAGATAACTATATCAAGTGTATTTTCATCATCATTACTATTATTACTAATACTACCCATTACTTTAGAATCCAGTCTATATGAATATTGAGACTTTAAGGTTGCAAAAAAACTCCATAACAACTGATGCTAATAAAAGTAAACCAAAATACACAAAATTTACTTATGAACCTATTTGAAATTTTGAAATTCAAAAGAGAATCAAGCAAAGTACATTTTTCTATTTTTACTGTAAAAAATTAATAATTTACACATATGTAACTCAATAGCTTAAAAATAATAATGTATTTTTATTATCGCACTTGGAACCAAAAAGCAGCAAGTCTAGGCAGCCTGTGCCTGAACCAAGAAAAACAAGAAGGAGCGTCTCACATATTCGAATCTTTAAACGTCAAAACCTCTATTTGAACACCACCTCCATTTGACTATCTTTGATCTTTATGAACCCATAATATCAAGTGATCAGTAAAAAAGCGTTGACAAAATCGTATTAACAATGAACCGTTCACATTAATAACAATCAATTATGTCGTTGTCCAACTCCAAAACTTTTCGCAATTTTCGTTAAAACTTTGAAAGCCACACCAAAGAATTAATAAATAACGGTCTCAGGCTAATAGTAGTTCATTGTTTAACGCGGTCTTAACACTTCGATGTACATATATAAAAAACAGTTTGCAAGTTTTGGGCCAAAGGTTATGCTTAGCGAGCAAGACTTTTACGCGTTGCATTTGGGCTAAATGCAGCGTGTGAAAGTTTTGCTCTGCCGAAAAATTGTTCGGACACAAATACCGACAAGTTCAGCAGTGCAGAATAAGAGTTGAGGTCAGAAGACACTGTGGAAGATACTGGACAACTAGAAGATGTTTTGTTATATCAAAAGCAACAATCAGAACGCAGCTATCCGAACAAACGATGGAAATATTTTGGTTTTAGAAACGTTAATTTTTGTTTCTGCATATAACATAAGTGTGGTTCGTTATATCACTTGTTCATGAGTATATATTCGTAGCATTTGGTAGATTATCATTATATAATTTATAAATTTGCAAACTTATAGAATATCATTTGATAGCATCATTGCAGTAATCTGATCATACAATTGATCGACGCTTGTAACTCCTCTTCTATTGCACATAAAAAGCTAGTTTTAGCTGCCAACTGTAGCAAACATATCAATAAGTGCAATGAGCTTTTATGCAACATTGTTAGATATAGTTATAAAATAAAAATATGCCTTCAAATTTAGAATGAATCAAAAATTGCAAGTGCCAACAAATTGCAAAAAAGACTCAGGCTATAATATCAACGCAGGTCAATTGCAAGAAATAGATATTAACTGGTAGAGATATTTTTCGACTTCTCAATGCATATTTATTAGATGTTTGAGAAGTTGGAGGTAGGTTAGCAGATTTAATGCATCTAACAGGTTTAATATCGTTCCACCGGAAAAAGAGAGCAAAAATCATATAGGCGACATACCCTTCACCTGTAAAAGGGTTGAATTTATCTTCCAAAAATCTGACGAGCCATTTGAAAACACAACGTCAGCTTAAATTTTCATGCTGCCTCCCATTGATCACCAGTATATAATAAGGTTAAAAAATTAAGCACATGATGCTCAGTTAGAAACTACGGTATATTGAATACGGTAAAACAGACAGACTGACATCTATTCATATCTCTGTACAAGCAGCAATACTACAACAATGATAGTAGAAAAGGTCAACTTGAAAAAATACAGGTAAGGTCAACCTACCATTGATAGTCATCTCTCTCGCATGTGCAGTACTCAACAGTGGGTTCAACATTGAAGTCAGAGTCGAGGTAACACCTGTAATATTAGTACATGCAGTACAGTCATACCTCGACATAAGAGCTTAATGCGTTCTGGGACTCCTATGTCAATTTACTTGTGTCTTAAAGCGCTATTTCCTATATAAAACGAATAAGTAGAAATTAATCCGTTACCATATTATGAAAAACCACCTAAAGAGAATATTGCCATGGAAAACGTGTTTTAATTGTTATAATTCAGTACCTACACAAATAAAGTAACAAATAGCCGTTTAGTTGCTATGATCTGCAATAAAATATAACATCCCTAAATACATATAATTATTTTTTGTATGAAATTTTAAAGCTATTCAATCTTACCATGATGTCTTTTTGATGCGTTGATAAGAGCGTTTTTGTCCGAGGTAACACCTAGCATTGGCATCCCAGTTTTCCATGTCCGCTGATGCTGTCAATGGTAGATCAATCAATATCAACGCATCAAATAGAGGTAAATCACAGCAAAGTGTATTCACGAGTGACTGGCTACCTCACCATCACCATCTACTAGAGATTACTTACTGCACGAATTCTGCAGTATTTTCTTAAAGTCGACATCTAAAATTTCCCAGGTTGTCTGCGAATTGTTACGCAGGCCATGTCCAACAATGCCAAGCTGTAGAGACTTCTGCCCAGGTTGCGTGACAAGAGCTAAAAATGAAGGATAAAGATGATGCAAGACGTTACCTCGATAAATTAAAAAAATAAAAAGATTTATTTTACTAAAATGCAACTCGGGACAAACCCTTCACGTTAAAGTCTTTAAGAACAGCGGTTAGATGCACAGAGTACCAGCAGGTGCCCTCATCCACTGAGAAACGTATATCCTCGAGAGGGCGATTCATAGGCAGAGCCTGCAAGACAGCGCCGCTGTCTTCCACCCGAATGTGATAAGCTCCAGACAAATCACTGATCTGCAAAAATGTAAGAGATAGAGCGGAAAGAAATGATATGCTAGATTAGTGCGCTGTGATAAGTTACTATTTAAGTGAGTGTACACGCATACAACACAACGCGAGTCGTAAAGCAGAACAGAGTTTTTCTCAGTTACTAAGGAACAGCACCCTCCCTGCCAAAACTCAGGATCAGCACCCTACCTGCCAAAACTCAGGATCAGCACCCTCCCTGCCAAAACTCAGGATCCACAATATAAGAACTACTAACTTAAATAGGAACTATGGTATCTAATAAACTCACTTCGTCATTAATTGTAAGAATTGTCCTCTTTTTAAGGTCTTAAGACAATTTTAAAACTTGACGACGTTTAAGAAGCACGATGAAGGGTGTCACAAAGACAGCACTTCAGGAAATTTAACATAGCGAACAGCCATGACTGCTGGCATAATAATGCTTGAAGAGGGATCTCACTGGCCCAGAATATGAGAGTCATTTATGTCTTTTGGTTTACTTTTTATTTATTTTCCGTAATTTTTAATTAATATTTGTGCCCCACAAAGAACTGAAGCCACTAAAGCTGCACTATAAAATAATGAGGGACTACTGTACAGCTACCTAACAAGTCTTTATTCTAATAACGAGGGACCCCTGTACAACTACCTAACAAGTCTTTATTCCAATAACAAGGGACTACTGTACAACTACCTAACAAGCTTTTATTCTAATAACGAGGGACTACTGTACAACTACCTAACAAGTCTTTATTCTAATAACGAGGAACTACTGACAACTACCTAACAAGTCTTTATTCTAATAACGAGGAACTACTGTACAACTACCTAACAAGTCTTCATTCTAATAATGAGGAACTACTGTACAACTACCTAACAAGTCTTTATTGTAATAATGAGGAACTACTGTACAACTACCTAACAAGTCTTTATTCTAATAACGAGGAACTACTGTACAACTACCTAACAAGTCTTCATTCTAATAATGAGGAACTACTGTACAACTACCTAACAAGTCTTTATTCTAATAACAAGGAACTACTGTACAACTACCTAGCTAGTCTTTATTGTAATAATGAGGAACTACTGTACAACTACCTATATTCTGTTGGTTTGTTCTCATTGACAACGATGTAACTTCTGACTTGGTCTCCATTGGCTCTTATTAGCAATGAAGCTACATCACCACTATTATACTGCTCTACACATCAGTGTTACAATCCTCTGTATACACATGGCTGTCTCTTTTACAGCCGCAACTTTATTACGTATAAAAGTGTTGGAAAGCTTACAAGCTGATAACATTTGTATCTAATTGAAGTTGTACCTAAGTAACTTACCTTTTTCCACGTGTATCCACCATCACCGCTGATAAATACTCCAGGTGTCTTATAGGTATAGCTAAGTTTGCCAGAGTTATAGGGTATGCTTGGACCCAGTACACCTAAAAAATACATCATTACAAATACTTTCCGATACTACTCCACAAACTCAGTATAAGTACTTATCATACACTCTGGCAATAGTCTGTGTACACTCTGGTGGTAGTCTATGTACACTCTGTTAGTACTCCATATACTCTCTGGTAGTACTCTATAAACTCTCTAGTAGTACTCTATAAACTCTCTAGTAGTACTCTATATACTCTCTGGTAGTACTCTATATACTCTCTGGTAGTACTCTATATACTCTCTGGTAGTACTCTATATACTCTCTGGTAGTACCCTATATACTCTCTGGTAGTACTCTATATACTCTCTGGTAGTACTCTATATACTCTCTGGTAATACTCTATATACTCTCTGATAGTACTCTATATACTCTCTGGTACCCTAGGACACTTATATTTCGCTAGTATTTAGTTTCGTGAGTAGCACACAGAGTAAAATTTCGCTGCAACTTAATTTCGCAGCTCTGATGAGTGCGAAAATATAGTGATGTGAAAATAAATACAGTGGAACAAACAAATTAGATTCCTCAGGTCCGGTCCTCTAGTAAAAAAAGTTTTTATATTTGCGACTAGTTTGTATTTGTAACCCGCAGGTATAAATGTATGGCAGAAATCGATAATTCAACGTGATCGCTTGCTGCCATTTGTTTCTTGGACTATCAATGACGTCTCGGTCCTTTCCTTCGTGAGCGATATGGTACCAATATTAGATCTCAAGTATTTATAGCAAGCGATGGCCATGGCACGTTTTGAGTTCACAATATTTCAAATTTAAAAAAAATCAAATACAGTACATGTCTCATAAAAAAGAAAATAGATAACAACCAACATCACAACCAGAACGGTATAACATGGTTGGACCTGGTGAGGGTTGTTATCGTTTTTGGTTGGCAGTAAAATTCATCACTACAATAAGTATTATTTAATTGTATGACTTCACCTACCAGACTTTCATCCTCATCAGTTACAAATTCGGTGACTAAACTGATATCATCATCTTCTTCGTTTGTCTTGGCTTTTCCAAAAAAACTTGTTATCTTAATTTGCTTTGCCATGCTGCTCATTCGGTGTATTAACGAATTTACTAGAAATTTCCCAATGAGCTCAATCACACACAAAATTATCTGCATTTCTAATATCACGATTTTGTTGTGGATATCAATGAACTACAGGGCCGTATTCCCTTGGACAGCTGGCCGGCTAAGACGCCCCAACTTTTTAGGAATTTCATAGTCCAACGGCTATAGAAAGGTTTTTATCGCTGTAGAATATCACTCTATTCGAAGCCATAGATACAAGCATCAACTTTTAGTAGTTCTTAGGCGTCATTATTATCTTCATCAGCGGCAAAATATTCTTGTTAACGACTTTTATAAAGGTTTTCAAAATATCAAGTTTTAGCAAACATCTGCTTGCCCATATCCTACTTAATGAACTTGAAATAAAATCGGCAAAAATGATCTTTGTTAAAACGCTTAAAAGAAAAAGATGTCTTCTTTCTGAGCTTTTTAACTGCATACAAGTTTTGCCTGTTTTAATTTTAAAACGTTTTGTCAGTCACATCAGCTAAAACAAAGCGAATCTCAAAAAATAGAAAATGTTGATACTTGCCAATAAAATTTTTTAAAACTTCACGTGAGAGGCCCGGCTGAGGCCCTACATAAGAGAAACCTGTTGGGAGCTTACAGCACCCCCCCTCCTTCTCCACACCCCAGATGTTCATAACTAGTCGTCTAACATTAGCCCCCCAACTTGCAACCAGTGAATACAGGCCTGTGTAGAACATAGCTATTTAATTTCGAATTTTCGCTAGTTCGTTATGATAGTTTAGTTTCGCGCATGAATTTTTCGCGTGATGATGACTCCGCGAAAACGCGTAAGTTAGATGCCGCGAATACTTAAGTGTCCTAGGGTAATACCCTATATATTCTTTGGTAGTACTCTATATTTTCTCTGGTAGTACTCTATGTACTCTCTGGTAGTACCCTATATACTCTCTGGTAGTACTCTATACACTATCTGGTAGTACTCTATATACTTTCTGGTAGAACTCTGTATCCTCTCAGGTGGTTTTTTATACACTCTTTGGTAGTACTCTATATACCCTATAGCAACACTCCTTGCACAATATCAAGAAACTCAATACGCTATCTTAAATCACTCTTTATATGCTCTAAATTGATACACCCCTAGACTCACCTTGCACAATGATTAAACCTTTGGCACTTTCGCTACTATGAGGGCCTTGGGCGAGCGCCGAGCTATTAGACTTTTTGTACTCATCAATCAGGAATGCCCCGTAGATTTGTAGCATGCAGTCAGCCTGCAGTAGTGTAAAAGATGAGTCAGATCTGAACTTGAACAAATATTGACAACAGACCGTTCTAGACAAGCGAACCTATATTCATATTGGCAATAATATTTTATCCGGCAATATAAATATACAAACTCTATTTGCCATCTATATATATTTCTCAATGTATGTGGATATGTGTGTATGTGTGTCCCTCCAGCTATAGCTATTAAAATCTTGATAATGAAATTCCACATTCTGATGGATTTGAACTCGCGACAATTACCGCAATCGCATCAACAAGTTTCTTATCCAGATACTCTACCACTGAGCTAGAACAGCATAGTGATATTGGCATTTTCATATACTGTATACATCATGCATGTGCTAATTATTTTAGGATTGCGTCCACGAGTCACAATGCAGAAATATTTTTGGGACCTAAGTATATGCAACGCGATGCTTCTTCGTTTTTTTAGAGCTATTTTATTCGGCCCCACGATATCGACAATAATTTATCTCGAACTTAAAATTTGGCGATTTGTGTACTGATTATATACAGTGGAACTTTGGATCTTGAACACTTCGGTTCTCGAGCAACTCGGTTTTCAACCGTAGATTTTGAAAATTGTTCGTCTCGGATCTCAAACATAAATTCGGAGCAAACCGGAGCATGCGCATTGAAATAGCTCCGGAAACAGCATGGAAAAATTCGCTAACAAGCAGAGAAGCAATTTACGCTTCATAAATTCTTTACAAAAAGGGAGGAACCATCTGGGACAAAGAGATTTATCGAATAGATTTGCTAGAGAGATAACCCCTCCAGTCGAGTTACTCTAAATTGTTTTGGAGGAGGATTCTCCTTCAAAGATGTGAAGTAAACATGCCAATGCTGTTTATATTTTTGTTTTCACATAGTTTTTGATGTAACTGATCTGTTGCAATTTTTTGCTGTTTCATTATCAATTTCTGCAATTTTTGTCGTTGTATCTTAACCTTTAATGTTTACATGTATGATGTTTTAAGAGCAAAACATATTAAATGATTACTTTTGTTTTTTTTCCCATCATCATAAACAGAAAACCTTCTATTAAAATTAAACATGATCTATATTTACCCGTTTTTATTTATAGTATACAGTACAGTTTGTAGTGTGAAATGTAAAATACTTTACCGAAGTTGATTTTTCGCCTCGGAATGGAATAACATTTACTTACATTCATTATAATGGGAAAAATTGTTTCGGATCTCGAACAACCTTCTGGAACGGATAATGTTCGAGAACCCAGGTACCACTGTACATTATTAAAAGATATACGCCGCTGAAAGTTATGAAATTTTAAATTTACAGTTGTTTAAAAACCTTTACAGTTGTTTTCTTTATTTTTGATTCAGTTGTCCTGCACAAAACTTTTAGTTACAGTTGTTTGAAAAAGTTTGAAAACCTTTACAGATGTTTTTATTTTCTCTTAATTTATTTCAACTACACAAAACACTTCTCTCATGATATATAGTTTGAAAGTTAGAATGGAAAATGTTGTTATATGCTAAATACAAATCAATTTTCTGTTTAAATAATTTTTTTATTATCCGGGCAACGCCGGGTAGCACAGCTAGTATATTTATACAGGCAATAATATTTTATTTGCTAATAATGAAAACATGGTAACATTCCAACTAGACAGCCAAACTTCATCATACGACATGATTTCTGATACTAAAACTGTCACATGTTAGAGAAAATCTTCTTATTTAACAAATACATTGCATTTTTAAATTGTTTCAATTCATAAACGTAAAGATGAACACTGCCGTTAGTTCTGTATAGCATTAAAACAATGGCATTACATTAAAATGAGTATTAACTAATGTAAAACAATAAATCACATGAAATAATTAATAAAAAGGCCTTTTAAGGTCTATTAAAAGGTCTATTAAGAGGCTTATTAAGGATAGGTGAGTAGAGGTGTAGCCTTGGTGTTGCAAGTTATTTAAAAAGTCTAGAATTCTATCCGTCCATATGGTACAAATTTTGTATTTCTCTCTTAGCCTTCCATACTTGTAAATACACTAATCCATTGATGACATATAGACACATTATTGCCTGATGACTCTACCTCTTCCGCCTTCCTCCTCTGCATTGGGTCATATGCGGGTCATATTTCAGGTGTCGGCAGTGTGGACCTCTTTGTTAACTAATTTCTGATAAATAAGCAATTTTATATCGCTTCGACTCAGGTCTCAAACAACACCTTGTTGACACTCGAATAGTCGTTGTGTATTTTTTATCTAAATAAATTAACTAACTGCTAACTAGGGCCCAGCACCATGACTATCTATGCTACTGCTTATGTGGGTCCTCATTGCACCTACTTTTTTATTTCCCACTCTTCTGCACCTTTTTAAATGAAACAAACTAGTGATGGAGAGTAATTAGAGGTGGCAGTCAAAACGCACAGCTGATTCAACTTACACTATATAAATGGACTTAAATTTCTTATACATAGAAGATTTTTGCATTTCATATGTTATGATCGCAGCCAGCCTCTAAACTTTCAGTAATTGTAAGCTTTTCTCCATCCCTTCAATTTCACTTCTTTCCTCTGTATATCTTACATTTGTAAAAACTGACACAAAGATGTTTGTTCATGTTTTCCCATTATTTCTCACTGTGATCCTCAAGAAAGCACTGTTCTCTACATTTATATCCCACTAATACCACTCACACTAGACTTCTTGAGGTCCATAGTGTTAAAACTGAAGTAGGGAGATACAATGCAGTATTTAATATTATTAAAGTGAAACTATTCAAAGAGAAACTGTTTAAACGTGTACTAATAAAGGAACAGCAATGTTTTCAAGAACCTCTTGGAATGGTGAGGCAAATATTCACCGGTGTAGCAAGCTTCTAGAACCTTCACTGAATTGACCAGAGGAGGCTTCAGCTAATACTTCAACTGAAGCGAGTTACTACTATACATAGATTATTTTCAAGCAATTTTCAACTACATAAAGAAAAGCCTTTTTATGTCTGTTCAGAGTCTTTGTGAAACAACTTTTGCAAAATGAACAGATAGAGTGGGCCCATGTGTCTTACACCATGCATGAAAAGATATCTCCAACATTTTCAGTATGAAACGATGATTTGAAATGAAGATGTGTTTATGCACACTTTACTTTGTCTTCCTTGATGTTATATACTCTGACTTGAAGACATCATTACTTTGTCTTTCTTGATGTTATATACTCTGACTTGAAGACATCATTACTTTGTCTTCCTTGATGTTATATACTCTGACTTGAAGACATCATTACTTTGTCTTTCTTGATGTTATATAAACTGACTTGAAGACATCTTTACTTTGTCTTCCTTGATGTTATATACTCTGACTTGAAGACATCTTCACTTTGTCTTCCTTGATGTTATATACACTGACTTGAAGACATCTTCACTTTGTCTTCCTTGATGTTATATAAACTGACTTGAAGACATCTTTACTTTGTCTTCCTTGATGTTATATACACTGACTTGAAGACATCTTCACTTTGTCCTCCTTGATGTTATATAAACTGACTTGAAGACATCTTCACTTTGTCTTCCTTGATGTTATATACACTGACTTGAAGACATCTTTACTTTGTCTTCCTTGATGTTATATACACTGACTTGAAGACATCATTACTTTGTCTTCCTTGATGTTATATAAACTGACTTGAAGACATCTTCACTTTGTCTTCCTTGATGTTATATACACTGACTTGAAGACATCTTTACTTTGTCTTCCTTGATGTTATATACACTGACTTGAAGACATCATTACTTTGTCTTCCTTGATGTTATATACTCTGACTTGAAGACATCATTACTTTGTCTTTCTTGATGTTATATACTCTGACTTGAAGACATCATTACTTTGTCTTTCTTGATGTTATATACTCTGACTTGAAGACATCTTTACTTTGTCTTCCTTGATGTTATATACACTGACTTGAAGACATCTTCACTTTGTCCTCCTTGATGTTATATAAACTGACTTGAAGACATCTTTACTTTGTCTTCCTTGATGTTATATACACTGACTTGAAGACATCTTCACTTTGTCCTCCTTGATGTTATATAAACTGACTTGAAGACATCTTCACTTTGTCTTCCTTGATGTTATATACACTGACTTGAAGACATCTTTACTTTGTCTTCCTTGATGTTATATACACTGACTTGAAGACATCTTCACTTTGTCTTCCTTGATGTTATATACTCTGACTTGAAGACATCATTACTTTGTCTTCCTTGATGTTATATAAACTGACTTGAAGACATCATTACTTTGTCTTTCTTGATGTTATATACTCTGACTTGAAGACATCTTCACTTTGTCTTCCTTGATGTTATATACACTGACTTGAAGACATCTTCACTTTGTCCTCCTTGATGTTATATAAACTGACTTGAAGACATCTTCACTTTGTCTTCCTTGATGTTATATACACTGACTTGAAGACATCTTTACTTTGTCTTCCTTGATGTTATATACACTGACTTGAAGACATCATTACTTTGTCTTCCTTGATGTTATATACTCTGACTTGAAGACATCATTACTTTGTCTTTCTTGATGTTATATACTCTGACTTGAAGACATCATTACTTTGTCTTCCTTGATGTTATATACTCTGACTTGAAGACATCATTACTTTGTCTTTCTTGATGTTATATACACTGACTTGAAGACATCTTCACTTTGTCTTCCTTGATGTTATATACTCTGACTTGAAGACATCATTACTTTGTCTTCCTTGATGTTATATACTCTGACTTGAAGACATCATTACTTTGTCTTCCTTGATGTTATATACTCTGACTTGAAGACATCTTCACTTTGTCTTCCTTGATGTTATATACACTGACTTGAAGACATCTTCACTTTGTCTTCCTTGATGTTATATAAACTGACTTGAAGACATCTTTACTTTGTCTTCCTTGATGTTATATACACTGACTTGAAGACATCTTCACTTTGTCCTCCTTGATGTTATATAAACTGACTTGAAGACATCTTCACTTTGTCTTCCTTGATGTTATATACACTGACTTGAAGACATCTTTACTTTGTCTTCCTTGATGTTATATACACTGACTTGAAGACATCATTACTTTGTCTTTCTTGATGTTATATACTCTGACTTGAAGACATCATTACTTTGTCTTCCTTGATGTTATATACTCTGACTTGAAGACATCATTACTTTGTCTTTCTTGATGTTATATACACTGACTTGAAGACATCTTTACTTTGTCTTCCTTGATGTTATATACTCTGACTTGAAGACATCATTACTTTGTCTTCCTTGATGTTATATACTCTGACTTGAAGACATCATTACTTTGTCTTCCTTGATGTTATATACTCTGACTTGAAGACATCTTCACTTTGTCTTCCTTGATGTTATATACTCTGACTTGAAGACATCTTCACTTTGTCTTCCTTGATGTTATATACACTGACTTGAAGACATCTTCACTTTGTCTTCCTTGATGTTATATAAACTGACTTGAAGACATCTTTACTTTGTCTTCCTTGATGTTATATACACTGACTTGAAGACATCTTCACTTTGTCCTCCTTGATGTTATATAAACTGACTTGAAGACATCTTCACTTTGTCTTCCTTGATGTTATATACACTGACTTGAAGACATCTTTACTTTGTCTTCCTTGATGTTATATACACTGACTTGAAGACATCATTACTTTGTCTTCCTTGATGTTATATAAACTGACTTGAAGACATCTTCACTTTGTCTTCCTTGATGTTATATACACTGACTTGAAGACATCTTTACTTTGTCTTCCTTGATGTTATATACACTGACTTGAAGACATCATTACTTTGTCTTCCTTGATGTTATATACTCTGACTTGAAGACATCATTACTTTGTCTTTCTTGATGTTATATACTCTGACTTGAAGACATCATTACTTTGTCTTTCTTGATGTTATATACTCTGACTTGAAGACATCTTTACTTTGTCTTCCTTGATGTTATATACACTGACTTGAAGACATCTTCACTTTGTCCTCCTTGATGTTATATAAACTGACTTGAAGACATCTTCACTTTGTCTTCCTTGATGTTATATACACTGACTTGAAGACATCTTTACTTTGTCTTCCTTGATGTTATATACACTGACTTGAAGACATCTTCACTTTGTCTTCCTTGATGTTATATACTCTGACTTGAAGACATCATTACTTTGTCTTCCTTGATGTTATATAAACTGACTTGAAGACATCATTACTTTGTCTTTCTTGATGTTATATACTCTGACTTGAAGACATCTTCACTTTGTCTTCCTTGATGTTATATACACTGACTTGAAGACATCTTCACTTTGTCCTCCTTGATGTTATATAAACTGACTTGAAGACATCTTCACTTTGTCTTCCTTGATGTTATATACACTGACTTGAAGACATCTTTACTTTGTCTTCCTTGATGTTATATACACTGACTTGAAGACATCATTACTTTGTCTTCCTTGATGTTATATACTCTGACTTGAAGACATCATTACTTTGTCTTCCTTGATGTTATATAAACTGACTTGAAGACATCTTCACTTTGTCTTCCTTGATGTTATATACACTGACTTGAAGACATCTTCACTTTGTCCTCCTTGATGTTATATAAACTGACTTGAAGACATCTTCACTTTGTCTTCCTTGATGTTATATACACTGACTTGAAGACATCTTTACTTTGTCTTCCTTGATGTTATATACACTGACTTGAAGACATCATTACTTTGTCTTCCTTGATGTTATATACTCTGACTTGAAGACATCATTACTTTGTCTTCCTTGATGTTATATACTCTGACTTGAAGACATCATTACTTTGTCTTCCTTGATGTTATATACTCTGACTTGAAGACATCATTACTTTGTCTTCCTTGATGTTATATACTCTGACTTGAAGACATCATTACTTTGTCTTTCTTGATGTTATATACTCTGACTTGAAGACATCATTACTTTGTCTTCCTTGATGTTATATACTCTGACTTGAAGACATCATTACTTTGTCTTTCTTGATGTTATATACACTGACTTGAAGACATCTTTACTTTGTCTTCCTTGATGTTATATACTCTGACTTGAAGACATCATTACTTTGTCTTCCTTGATGTTATATACACTGACTTGAAGACATCATTACTTTGTCTTCCTTGATGTTATATACTCTGACTTGAAGACATCTTCACTTTGTCTTCCTTGATGTTATATACTCTGACTTGAAGACATCTTCACTTTGTCTTCCTTGATGTTATATACACTGACTTGAAGACATCTTCACTTTGTCCTCCTTGATGTTATATAAACTGACTTGAAGACATCTTCACTTTGTCTTCCTTGATGTTATATACACTGACTTGAAGACATCTTTACTTTGTCTTCCTTGATGTTATATACACTGACTTGAAGACATCATTACTTTGTCTTCCTTGATGTTATATACTCTGACTTGAAGACATCATTACTTTGTCTTCCTTGATGTTATATAAACTGACTTGAAGACATCTTCACTTTGTCTTCCTTGATGTTATATACACTGACTTGAAGACATCTTCACTTTGTCTTCCTTGATGTTATATACTCTGACTTGAAGACATCATTACTTTGTCTTCCTTGATGTTATATACACTGACTTGAAGACATCTTTACTTTGTCTTCCTTGATGTTATATACACTGACTTGAAGACATCATTTAAATAACAACCATTCACGTGATCATTTGTATCACTTTCATTTGCATTGCATCCCTACCCTTATATATATAAAAATAAAATTCATAATTCAAAATTAAATATATATATGTGTATATATATATATATACATGAAAAATATACATATATAGAATGTAAATAGAAAAAATAAAACAACTGTAAATGTGTTTAAATGTGAAGTAATTGTTTGTTGGTTGACTTACGACTTGAATGTCGCGAGTTCAAATTCTCAGTGAAACGAACAGATTTTTCCTTATTAAAGTTTTATGGCTATAACTGGACGGATGAACGGCGGACGGACGAACGACGGACAGACGACAGACAGACAAACATTGAGATTTATATATATATATATATATTTAAATTTATCTATATAGATTAACTTTATTTACACCAGTCAATGCTGTTTGAAGCAAATTAGACCATAAGACAAAGAAACAAGAAAATAGTAAAAATTACTGTACTTTTCGGACTATAAACCGCACACCTATATAAGCCGCATCTGCTTTATTTTCCAAAAACTGACAATAAAACAATACATAGGCCGCACCTTTGTATAGGCCGCTGAACTCAGGACGGTGGTTTTTAACACGGCGGCAACTTTGCTGTTTAAGACGGAACAGTGTCTAACGACACTGTTTCGTATTAACCGACGCTTTTTAACCTAGTGTCTAACGGAACAGTACTGTTAGGCATTGTTTCGTATTTTCTTTCACCGCTAGAGGCACATTAACCGTAGATTATGGTTAATGCGCCCTAGCGGTCAAAGAAAAAGCCACAGAATAGCCGCACCCTTATATAAGCCGCATGGCTCAAATCATCAGAAAAAAGTAGCGGCTAATAGTCCGAAAAGTACGGTATATCATTATTGTAAGGATTCTTTGTTCATTCTATAAATCACTCTGAGAATTTTATTTACACCCTAACCATTATATCATTGAAGTTGTCCTCACTTACCTCACCACAATTTTCCACCGTAATTGGCTTCCACTCAGCTCCTCTGTCCATAGTGATGAGTGTGAGCAATGACTTATCCCCCTTTATCTGAGTGCTGAGGTAGACTCCGTCCATTGATTTTACGTTGTAGAAATCAACGCTTACATGCCTATCAAGAGACTTGCTGTAGAAGAGACCGTCTACCCCGGACGTGTAGAGAGTACCAAAGTTTCCATCTAAAACACGACGAGTCAATTGTGTTAAAACTCTAGGATATAGCCTAAGAGCATTTTAAAAAGATTTAGAAAACTCAAACTATTCTGTAACATTCCTCTATGTGAAGTTTGTACAGTAACCCAAACTTTAGGATTTCTACAGAAAAAAACCCAAAGCTTATAAAGACTGGTTATTAATCTAATTATTCACATTTCTCAGATTTTTACTATGGATGATAGCTTTGATTAGATCATGTTAGATATACAGAACATTGCCTGTACATTTTCAGCATAGTTTAGACTAAAACAAATAATACTGCCTCCTACAAAAGAGAGCTACAGTCTAGAGAGTAGAACTATTTTCCTGTTACTACTAACACTAGTAGTAAGGTGACTAGCCTAAAAGGTAGCTTTGGTTCTACCAGCTCAGTTAATAGTCTTCACCTAGACAAATACACTAACTTATCAACATTTGCGGAACGCATGCTTCGCTGTAAAATTATTCATCTTTTATATTTGCTCGTATAATAAAGAATTTTCTGTTTATACTAAATACGTTATGTGTGGTGCAATATGTACTATAATAGGAAATTTGTCCATCCGAACCGACTGTTGGAAGAAAGAATCACATGGAATGGGGTCCGAACCCATGACAGGGGTTTTCGCAATCCAGCACACTACCCAGCTGCGGTTATCTTTCACCTTCAAGGATTTTAGAATAATTGTGCGCATGCTTATTCTCTGTGCTTTATCTGCATCTAACGATCTCTCACAGCATACCGAACTGCTAGGATGCTAGCATTTACTATAATCAGACCCGTATCTGTACGCAGCTACACTAAGAGCATTAGAAAAACTGATTGCTCTGTACAGCAATCGAACTAGGATAATCTGTTTAGCAGTCACAACTATCAACTGCGCCACTCACCAAACTTTCTACATAAAGTCTAAGAATAGTTGGGCACATAGTTACGCACGACGATATCACAGCACACAAGACTGCCAGCGTACTAGTAGTAACAAACCGCAGAAAGAAAACACTTAGAACAGTCAAGAGAAATTGAAGAGTTGTCTAACCTTCAGCCGAAGTTACATGAGCAAATATGAGCTTGCTGTCGGTGTCGAGGATGTTGATGTACTGTCCAGCGAGGGTCGTAGGTAGATGAGTGTCATTAAACGACTCACCGTGATCGTTGCTGATCTTCAAAACTTTATGTCCCTGCGAGTGAATATACAGAGAACCAGATAACTCTCAGCAGGCTTACAAGTCTAGCCAATTCAGACATGCAGACAAAACATGAGCTACATGTAAAAAATTTTTTTATTTACAATGCAAAACATTACATTTCTAATGTTAATCACTGCTATCTGTTTGTTCATATATTCATACAAAATATAATTAATATTCTGAGAATGCTCATATACCAACTGTGTCATGGATTACTCTGACCTCAAGTGAGATCCGAGAAATGTACAAAAAATACGTAACCACTTTCGGCCGCAGACAACTTCAGTCCAAAATCTATACCCTGTATTTGACCCTTTTGACCCTGTCAATGTGTGTCAGTATTCCTGGGCAATGTGTCAAACAGTAGGATGTTTTGAAACTTTTATTAAATATATATCTAAATATACTCATCATCAAATGATATTTGGTGAAACACTGGTTAAAAAGTCTAGCAACCAGCAAATATCATAAATGTCATCAGGTATAAAATAAAGTTGTTTCACAGTTCTTCGGACTAATATTAAAAATATTTAAAATAGTTCAATATTTTTGTTGCATTACATGAAGTGTAAACGTGCAAAGCGCTTGTGATGGGCATTTAAGAAGGCCCTTCATTACGCTTCATAAACGCCTATGGCTCTCAAAATCATCTAATCAACCTTCAAAAAATGCCTATGATTAATAAAAAGTTACTATAAAAGTTAGTTTCTACTTCACAGACTTTCATATATCGCAGGAGGTGACCGATTGATTAACCGCGAAAAGTGAAGGATTGCTGTTGATTGTTGTCCAGCTAATTCATCTTACAAACAAGCTTTAATTCAACAGATCTCATATAGTTCACTCTACAAATGACTAAATACTTTATACACGTACATACGAAATGAATCTATTGCATTTGAACGTAATAGCTCAAACACAAACCAAGAGCTCCTGCGACACCTGGCAAGCATCCGCTCAACACCTGTTAAGTACCTACTTGGCTCATGTCAAGCACACGCTAACAGATGTTAAGCCTGGTTCCCATATCGATTGCGAGACTCCGGCGGTAACTTGCGCAGCAAAACGCTTGCGACGCTAGGCGGCATCTGTTCACATATAAAGCTGCATCGCTAAACATAATCACATTATCAAATAAAATGTTCGCTCGCCATACCGTTTCTATAATTGTGACCTTCATCTGTACAGTGCATTTCAGGAAGGTTTTGCCTGCGGCCTTTTGTGAAATTTGAACAGCGCTAAACTATTGAGTTGCCGCCAGCAACTACCGGCGGCACCCAGCGCGTAGGTTACCATTTTACCGCTAATAGCCTGCGGTGCTGTCGCCGGTGCTTTGCGACGTATATGAGAACCAGGCTTTATGCAGCACTGCCAGGCACTGACAGATGACAAGCATTTCGACCTAACAAATTATTATCACAACATGAGGGAGAAGCATGACGCAATTGGTCCCGTGATGGATCATTCTCAAAGGAGCATTACACTTACATCATCGTCCTCTGTGACAACGTGTAGCATATCACCAACATATTGAAATCCAGTTACTGGAGTTTTACCAAGGCCTTTCAAATCTCTAGATGTTGGGTTCGCAAAATCTGACACGTCGATAACCTTTAGCTGGGTTTCTAGTGGCATCCCGAATAGACCTAAAATAGTCATAGAATATGTAGGACACAAGTATAGAGGCAGAAGTAAAAATAGAATAGCGAATACAAAAGGATTTGAGCCTGCAGCGGAACAAGGATACAAATGTTTCAATTCACTAGTTACATTGAATAAAATCTTTTACTGTCGATTTTTATCTTTCTGACAGAATTAATTCGTGCCAAGTTTTTTTGCTGACGTACTCTCGGTATTTTTGCTGCAAAACCTAGAGCATGTGTGGGCAACCTTTTTGAGCATAAGGCCACCTTCAGATGGTAATTTGGTGTAAAAGGCCACCATCACCTATGTCCTATAGATTTTACCGACCAGTGCAGGCAAAAGAATGTTTACTTCCCTATATCACCGTTTCTCTGAAATGTCAATGCGCGTAGCATGAATTTTCAGATATTGCTTCAACATTATAAAAATTTAGAAACTTATGGAAATTGAAAAAAACTCAACTTCATCCAGTTATTGCAATGACTGTATAATTCACCTTTAATGCAAATAAACATGATTGAGTATACATAGAAAGCAAGAATAAGATATTGTTAGCATGATAACATCAGTTTATGTTCACACACGACTCCTTTAATCAGACTCTTAGCATTGAATGTCATCACTTGAGTGTACAGTGGCATAATGTCTGTAGCAGAGAGGTGAAGATTGTCATTGATGAGCTCATCTGTGAGCTTTGTTCTGTATTTATTTTTGACATAATGCAGTTGAGAAAAAAGTTGTTCACCCTTGTACATGTTTCCAAACATGCGCATGTTTCGTGTTGCAAAAGCCTTTAGTTGTGGGTATTTCAAACAGGGAAGCATACGATAGGCGTGGGTGAGATCTTAGCTAAGGTTAAACAGAGGTGAGTAGATGGAATCATTTCTAAGATTAATCACTTCTAGTTGAAGATGAGGTAGAATGTCTTCTACAATTAGCCCCGCTGAAAACAGACGGAGCTCTCTTTTTATTTTCTTGAAGTCACGAAATCTGGCTTCAAATTCTTGCTTTGATCACACGCAACATCAGCATACCCTTCTAGTTGTGGTTCACTTGGCCGATCACAAAGTGGTGAAAAGCTTTGTACATTGTGGTTCACTTGGCCGATCACAAAGTGGTGGAAAGCTTTGTACATCAACGTTGTCCTCTCTCAACTGTGATTCCCACATTTCAAGTTGACCATAAAAACCGCCAATAACATGATACATGTCACTAATTGGCTGATTTTCACCTTGTAGTTTAGTTCATTAAGGTGCAGCAGCATATCCACAAGGCAAAGTCATTCAAAAATTGAACATCACGAAACTTAAGCAGCTGTTTCTCTTGCAATCTATAGAATCTTACATATTATCTCAGTTTGCAAGTTGAAGGCTCAGTGTAACATCTTTCCCTTTGAAAACCAGAGTACTTGAGCAAAATATGGAACATCTTCAAATTCTGATCTAATATCATTGAGAAACTCGCGAAACTAACGATGTCTTAATCCCTTCTGTTGCAGATAGATGACATCCTCTTTGATAACACTTACAGTCTGATCCAGTTTTATAGCCTTAGCAGACAGGTTTTGCTGATGAAGTACGCAGTGGAGTTGTAAGGGAATTGAATAAATCCCATCTTTCTTGAGCTCCTCAATTAGGAAACTGCTGAAACTATTGACACAACCAATCAAAGCAGGAGTTTCTATGGAACGATCAATCATAACAGAGTTTCTATGGAACCTGTTGCTATGGAACATAATTTGCTGAGATCAAGATTTTTCTGCTCTGCCACTTTTCATATTTTGACCAACACATCTTTTCCTGTTGCGCGACCATGCGTGTTGCACAGAGCAAGCAAATTTTCAGTAATAGCCGACTCTGTCTATTCCCCGAATAAACACAGCTAACTGGGCTGTAGCTGTTGCATCTGTCATTTAATCAAGTGCAATGGAATATGCTGTAAAACCATGCAATTTATTTTGTAGCTGTTGCTGCACATCCCAACTCAATTCTTCAATTTGACGAGCTACTGTACGACGGGAGATTGGTATACCTTTAAGTTTTTTTAGTTTTTTCATCAGAGCATAAATCACCTGCTGCATCTTCAATACACTTTTATCCATAAATGGCTTTCCACACCTGCTAACCCGGTAAACTATCGTCACGCTTGCTAAAGTGGCTTTTTGGCTGCTCTCAGTCGAAGTCCTCATCATACACTGCTGTGTCTTTCTGTTGCTGAGCAGTGTCGCAATTGCCTTTTTAGCATCATTAGACATCTGCCCATGTACTGCTCCATGCTCAGCGTTAATATTCGTCTTTGCATTGCTTTTTTCATGGCCTTTATGATGTCTAAACATGACATTCCATTCCTGTTTGGTAGTTCCACCCTGAGAGATTCATCAGTCCATTCTTTGATGAACTTGCAATTCTCTTTACCTACTGAACGGTTTGATCTCTTTGCTGCATTTGCCATTGCTGCACTTGAAAACTCACTGTCACAAAGTTGCTAAACATTTTGTTGTGGAAAGGAAGTGTTGGAGGGGATTCCCCATGCAAATAGGGATTTCATTTTTTGCAGGACAAGCACAGTGATAACCTATTAGTGTTGCAATATTCCATCAATTAAGGAAACAACTTCTTTATGATGACTTAACCAGACTTAACCAGACTGACAATCAGTTTTTGCAGCATTCAGATTAAAATATACATTCAAAATTTTTTTCTTTGATCGGCAACAAAAAGGTGGCATTGAAGCAGCAAAAAAGACCGCAGTGGCCTGAAAGTCGCATGCTGCCCATGCCTGAGCTAGTCATAGAGCCTTAATCTAACATTTTTTTGGAATCGGTCAAAAGTTCTGCTCACGAACTAATAGATTTGAGAACAAGAACCATGTTGAACCTTTTTAGTTTAGTGAAACTGAATGCAAAAGAAAAAACCTATTGTTTTCTTAGTTTGTCCAAAACACAGACTCAAGTTCGCTAATATAAAAACAGTTATCAGAAATATCTGAGCCCACTGCTGAAGAATTTTACCAGCAGAAATACATTCGGGGCTCTTTTTACAATATTTCTTTTCATCCACCCTAAACCGAAAATAAAAAAATTAGGAAACTACGATGCCGTGGATTCTGAGTGAAAGAAAACTAACTGGTTCGTTTTTTTGGAAAAATAATAATCCAATATCCATTACTTGTTGTGGCAAAATTTAGGGTGAAATTGTACAACAAATGCGTACCACTTTTGTCCACAGACGATTTCAATCCAAAATCTATTCCCTTGTCAATGAGTGTCAGTACACATCTCTGGGCAATTTGTCAAACAGTAGAATGTTTTGAAACTTATTAAATATAAAAGCAATCTGTTAACGCCGTGATCCATGAATCCATGATCAATGTTTTTGTATAGGTATTAGGGCGAGGCCTTACAAAGGCTATTCGTAACGAAAGAGTTCATGCAGACCAAGCCACGTGACACCAACTAGTATATATTGACATATAGCAATTCACCTTATAGGAGTATCTACTGTATCGACAGAGGTGCAGTGTATGTATCAATATGTAGCAATTTACATTATAGGAGTGTCTACTGTATTTACAGTGGTATATACCAACATGTAGCAAATTGCATTATAGGAGCATCTACAGTATCGACAGAGGAATATATCTATCAGAGGTACTCTTTCTATCACTCGCTGTCAGAAGTCTTACCCGCAAAGGGAGACGAATCCCCGATTTCGGTAAGAGCAAATATAGTGTCTCTGCTACCAGCTTTAAATAGAGCGGCTTTCACTTGACGAGCAATGACAGTCCAGTTCTTTCCATGGTTGACCGATAAAACCAGCGATTGGTCATTGTAGGAGTACTGTAAAAATAAATAAACAATCAAAGAAATATATAGTTATTTATTAATAAATAAATTTAAATCATCGATTTAAAGCAAACTATTTTGGAAAAAAAATCATGATTTTTTTAAAGAAAAAAAGATTTTTATAATTATTTCGATTTTTCATTATTTAGCAAAAATCAGTGTTTCTTGATAAACAATCATGTTTTACTGCATTTACAACAAACCTGTAAATACTGTGAGCACCAAAAAAATCATAATAGTCAAAATATAGATTTAAATCAAAAAAAGTCTGATTCTTCTAAAAAAAATCATGATTTTTTTCCACCTTGTTCTAAAGTTTTCAATAGTCACTTGCGAAAGAACAATGTAACAATTGTCCGCCTTCCTGCTGAGTTGGTCCTACAGAAAACTCAAATACCTATAGTTTTATTTATATAAAAACTAGATGAATGCCCGGCAACGCTCGGGCATTAAAAACAGCTTATAAACAGTTGAAGGTAATGTAGTTGCCTACCACTTGCCATTAGCCTGGCACATCGCCAATGGCTAATTTGAGTAAACTAGTGTTGCGACACTTACTCATAAGAGCCATGAGAGTAAGCTTTAGTGTCGTTGTGCCATAATGTAATGCTATGTGTATTTTCACCCACATACCGACATATATCGCCCAATGAATCCATCAATCTTGCATAGCTTAATTGGTAAGATATTTGTCTGGTGAATGGGAGGTTTCAAGATCAAATCCAGCATGAAATGGATGTTTCATTCCTAAATTTTATTTGCTACAGCTGGACAAATCGACACACACAAACTGAGATTTGTATATAGATTTAACAAGGCCTAACTCACTTGAATCTTAGCCTTAGGATCAGCTTTTAAAAAACCAGAAAATATGTAAAATTATTACCAAGAAGGTAAGGGAAAACGATAAGTATTTTTAGAGCTACTTTAGGTCATTTATAAACCTACTAGCTGTGCTACCCTGCGTTGCCCAAGTAATAGAAAAGTCTTTAGACAGAAAAATGATTTGTATTTAACATATAACAACATTTGCCATTCTAACTTTCAAACTGCATATCATGAGAAAAGTGTTTTGTCTTATAAACAATGAGAAGTAGTGAAAGTTGCTCGCTATTAGCCAATATGTTTAACAATGTGAGCGAACAGCTTCTCATGACGTTATGCTATGACCCGCATCGTACGCAAAGCCGTTTGGTAATTGCTCTCGTATAATGACTTATATTGGCAAACTAGCAATTGGATTCCTGTAGTCTAGAGGGCAGGGTGTCAGACTGGCGAATGGCAGAGTCCGAGCTCGAATCTTCTTTGAGTCTTTATTCCAAGATTTTAAGATCTATATCCGGAATGCATACAAACATATCCACGGACATACTTTGAGAAATATATATATAGAAGTTGAAATTTTCTACTAACATGATAAGGTTGGGGGTACAAGCAAACAGCAAATAAAAGCTAATCTTAGGCATTATCAACTTTTAAATTACCTTTGCAAATTGTCTCCTCTTGGCTCGCAAATGCTAAATCTATATTAATATACTCCACTTTGTCATTATGTGTGTGTTAGTGCATGTGTCTGTTAGTCCATGTGTTAGTGCGTGTGTCTGTTGTTCTGTGAAAAATGCTATATGAAATTCTCCACATTGTTTAGTCGATTCCGCTCAAACGTCGCACACGTATACTCTGTGCACTTTACCAGGTCATCAAAATATTTGGTTTAAAAACTCCATCAGGTTCCTGAGAACCAGCATCTTAAACACCCACCTGATTAGAAATAAAAGAAGTCCCATGCAATACCATACTTACTGCGAGTATTACACTAAACACATATTATATTAATATATATAAATTATTTATAGTATTAATCTATAATACATCAATACTGAATATAGTATTTTGACGCCTCGCAGTCTTCAGCTGACCAGCTTGTATGTGACTGAACAAGAACACAAAAAGACGCTGCCTTTCTTTTTTAACTTAGAAAATTGTCTCCTCCTCAAAAGCCAGCGTGTAATACTCATACAATTTTTCAATGCTAATTTAAACCCTTTCATGATGAAGCAAACAAAAATGCTGTCACCATCTTACATTTGTTTGAACAAGTCAACAAAGAGAAAACAACAGAATAGAAGGACCTAGCATTCACAACTAGTAACGACTCATAAATCATATAGAAAAGGACGAAACTTCCCCGATGTCATAATAAAGGAGGAACTAAAATGGTTTGCTTACGTAAGGCGTAGCCTATTATCACGCCTTTCAAGCTGAATGCACTGGTGCGCAGCCTATTGACAAATCACAGATAGTAACAATAAGAATAATAGTAATAAGAGTAACAATGAACTTACATCCTGTCGCATGATAGTCATAACCATGTCGTCGTTGAAAAGCAAACTTCCGATAGGAGAGAGATTGTCTGGCATTTTGTAGCAGTTAAACTCCTGTCCAGAATTGACTGATATACACGAGCTGTAGGTCTCCCCTATCACACCGATTATTAGGACCTGAGACAACACAAGTGTAAACTCTTTTAAACCTCTCCTAGTCATTGATATGTCATGCTAACGGCATATACTGTAATACCAAGTAATATTATTTTTATGGTTTTACATTTTCATTTTATTTGTGTATTTTTCAGTCAGCATCAGTTATTTTTATGAACATATATACAAAAAACTTTTTTGTACTGAGACACACACATGCACGCACACAAACCCACACTATACTGTTGACTGTGTGATCCGTCTTTCAAAGATGAAGTACGACATCTGCTTATTTTACTGCAAGCAGAAGATGTGTGTGTTTTTAAGAGAATTGCATCACAAATACTGGCTCTGATCTTGGTTAGACATGTCGGAGTCCAGTGACAAGAGAGCCTGGACGACTGGAGAAATACCCAGATGTAGAGAGCAAGTTAAGGATGGAAGTCATTCCTGTCACCACCAGCGGCAGCAAGTTAAGGATGGAAGTCATTCCTGTCATCACCAGCGGCAGCAAGTTAAGGATGGATGTCATTCCTGTCACCACCAGCGGCAGCAAGTTAAGGATGGAAGTCATTCCTTTCACCACCAGCGGCAGCAAGTTAAGGTTGGATGTCACTCCTGTCACCACCAGCGGCAGCAAGTTAAGGATGGATGTCATTCCTGTCACCACCAGCGGCAGCAAGTTAAGGTTGGATGTCACTCCTGTCACCACCAGCGGCAGCAAGTTAAGGATGGATGTCATTCCTGTCACCACCAGCGGCAGCAAGTTAAGGTTGGATGTCATTCCTGTCACCACCAGCGGCAGCAAGTTAAGGATGGATGTCATTCCTGTCACCACCAGCGGCTGTTTAGGTTATTGAGTCTCAACCCGTTGTTTTCAGAGATCGTTGGACCTAAAGTCTACCAGCTCTATCAAATCATAAAGTATGTCTAAAGGGTCCCAACTAACAATAGCTCTTATATATAGCCTGCAGACATGGATGCCTTCGATATTCACACATCTTGTAGGCTGAATACTTGTATAGAAATATTTGCTAGCAATGTATTCAGACTACATTGCCGAGTGCAAGAAGTTTAAACAAAAATATTCAAAAAGTACTTGCAAAGCACCAAAAAAACTTCATAATCCACAGCGATACTGTTACAAGTGACTGTTTACTTATTTATGAGTCATAGTCTCGTGAACATCTGACCCGCAAGCAACAGGTTAGGGTTTAATTCCCCAAAAAGGTCCCTAGTAGTAACAGTAATAACATCCACCCTTAAATAGCTCTCTGCAACTGGGCATGTCTCCAGTTGTCGAGGTTCTCTCACCACTGGGCTCAGACATGTCTAATACAATAGATAGATAACGTTTAGATAGCTACCATAGTGTATGTCTGAAACTGGTAAAAATAAAACATAGAATGCTTGTATTTTTTCATGATTTAAAACTGCTAAAAAACCATGTTTAAAACTGGTAAAAATAAACCAAGAAAAAATATGAAAACATGGAATGCTTGTATTTTTCATGATTTTTAGATAGGAAATCTTTTACTAAATTTAAACATAGTATATTCTACACCTTTTATAATGATATTAATGATATGCAGCACACAAGCCTCTTGAGTAAATGAGGGTGGAATACGAGTTGCAACGGATACTTAAGTACAGTACATTCCGTAACCTAGTCTAGCTTCATGAAACAAACACTGTATTTTACACATGACCTGGTCTCCTATTACATCTGTATACAGTTTATGGTGTAGATTAGTTTATGGTGTAATGCAATGTGTATTTTTAAGCATAGTGAGAAAATGCTTTATAAACACGTTTTCTATACTTGGGGCCGATTAAAATGATCTGCATACGGGTACAGAGCAATTGTTTGTACAACAATTCTCTTAAAAACACACACAGTCTCTACCTGTAGTAAGCTAATCAGACATCACATTCCATCCTCAAGGGATTCCTCACACACAGCCAAAAGATACATACGAAACCTAATAACTTAGTATAGACTAGTTCTGTTCCTCCTAAGTTGATAAAAACAAGAGAAATAGCCATTAGTCTTAGCTGTTTATAGCCACAAGACACAAGGAACTCCACTTTGGCTCGGTGGATGAGTTGACATTCCAAACTCCTTGTACCACATTAAAATAATCTAACCACAAAATTATGCACACGCATGACTACACAGATACACAGTTTTGGCTGCTCGAATGACCAAAGCGCACGCATGAGAGCTGAGTCACTGCCCCACTCAAATCCTCACAAGAGTTGATGGAACTTGGCTACTTAGTGTAAAGCAAACCAGTATATGTTTATATCCGGACTCACGCAAGCTGTGAAGTAGATCTACACTGACTGTACATAACAAATGTGGCCAAGGGAACACAAGTCATGCTGCCAGTCTCACTGAGCAACAGTTTTCCATGTTGTACATTACTATGCAAGTCTAAACACAAAGTGTTATAACTCCTCTATACACTTACAATGTATGGGATATAACATATGCATGTAACGTGCAACGTAACATGTTACGTATAACGAATATCTAGATAACAAACTCCATTTTTTCATGGTATGTTTGTTAGTCTGGATAAATGCAGTGCATTTTTGTATGTTTTCGTCCAAACTTCCCCCACATGCCTAAAAATATTTGGTATCCAAACTCTATCTGGTTCCTAAGCACCATCCACTTAGACACCCACTTGGGAGTTATCTTATTAAATATTTAAAAGATCCCAGGCATTGTGAGGCTTTCCGCTTCTAATATATATAACTGACTGCATATTTAGTACAATGCTACAGAAGGACCTTTAAAGTTAGGACCTATAAATACATACATGTAGGTATGTTTATACATATGTGTCGAAATACAGACATGTTTGTAGTACGTATATAATAAATATATATATATATGTATATATAAAATATATATATAATATATATACATGTAATAGATATAAAATATATATAAAATGTATATATATATAGTACATATACAGACTACATTTTTACATCTAGTCTAAAAACTTGTCTGTATTTAGGCATACATGTATGTACCAACATGTACATCGTTATTGTACGTACAATATAACTACATAGATGGATACCATGTTTTGCTAGTACTCACCAATGTACTTGTATGTTACCAGTGCAAATACTAAGTCTATGGTTATGACTAGAAGTATATAAAATATACAATGTACATCAATTAGCTTACATGTTTTGTATTTGTTGGGTTTCGGTCCATTATTGTTATAGTGAGTCCATCCAGACCCTTACACTTGGTAAAAGAGCCACCCTTCAGGCTGTAACAGAACCAGGCTTTCCATGGCTTTCTTTCAACAAACTTAAAAAAGTCACTCTGTGCACAAACACAAAAAAATGTTCAAAACTAACTGCATCATGGGTATTGTGTATCAAATTGCATTTTGTGATTTTCCTAATTTTATTCATGTAAATGACAGCACAAATAGCACGGAGGAGATCCAATCGAATGGAAGCATTTACTGGAAAATTTTTATAATCACACAAATATACATGATGCTCAAACAAACTCAAATGGTTTACCTTAAGATTTTTTCGGGAAAAAATTCCAATTTTTTTATAATTTTGCAAAAATTCGCAGTTTTTGACAAACAATCATGAACACAAAACAATTTTCGAAAACCCATGATTTTTTCCAACCATGATCTGCGGCATATCAAAATGTAACACCAAACATGTACAATCAGAATAGGTCTATGTCCTTGACACGCCTCTCTTAAAATTATATTTGTGACTCCAGTTGAGCAAGATTTCTAGTTAATGACTCAACCAGTAAGCTATTACGTGTCATGTCTTGAAACAATGGTATTTACCTAGAGCACAAAACAGTATACTAAATCACATCATCAGTAAACATACATGTACGATACATGGACTATGGTCACCAACCCGGACAAGTCATTATGGCAATGACATAAATAGCACCTGTTCTCACTTGCCAGAGCGTGTCAATTACATGCTTTACTATAAATAAATTTGAGCTGCAGAACTAACCTGTAGTAGACAGAAGAGTTGACGTTTGCATAGTCATGCATCAGGGCGACAAGCCTCGTCTGAAAATATTTTATCAAAACTGACTCAACTGGTGGAATCAGTTTACATGTAACAACAATTAATCAATGATACCCTTAGCTCCCATTACGGGTTTGGGCGATAACTTAGCATTCCTAGCAATATATAGTCATACCAAAACTTTTAAACTCTTCTGATCTCAACCAATGCTGATTTTGACCAAAAGTTTGAGATTTTTTCGCATGAAATTCTAACAAAAAATGCAGCCTTTTGCCAAACTGAAAGAAGAATATTTTTATGTTACAATTGGGAAAACAAACAGAAAACAAAAAATCTCTCTAGGGTACTTTTCTTTTATTTCACAAAATCTTTGGGAGGATCCAATAGAGTACTCTTTCATTAAAATTCTAGGTGGCTAACATAGTGTACTTTGAGATAGCTACCATAGTGTGCGCTTAAAACTGGTAAAATAAAATCATGAAAAAATATGAAAGCATGCAATGTTTGTATTTTTTCATGATTTTAGATAGGACGTATTTTACTAAAATTAAACATAGCCTATTTCTACACCTTTTTATTTATGATATATAGCACACAAGCCTCTTTGAGTAAGTGAGAGTGGAATACGAGCTGCAACAGATACTAAAGTACAGTACAGTCCCTAACTTAGTCTGGCTTTATAAAACCATCACTGAATTTTAAACATGACCTGCTCTCTTCTTACATCTGTATACAGTTTATGGTGTAAAATAGTGAGAAAATGCTTTATAAACTAGTTTTCAAGACTTCGAGCCAATTAAAATTATCTGCGCCAATTCCAACCAAAGAATAGTTCTGGATTTCAAATGAATCACTTAGATTATTAGATTATCTATAATCGCAATAGATTATGGATGAAAACCGATGCTTGACTGTAATTACTTCATTGTAGTTACAAAAAATATTGAAGAAACCCGTTTTAGGTATTTCTCAAAATTTGGGATTGTTCATTTTGTTTTCATATCTCACGATCTCAACTCTATAAAGTCGGCGAGCTGGCTTTCTGACACGGCGCAGTTCATTTTCTTGTTGCATGACAACCACTAACAGTAGCTATATAATATTTTAAGCTGTGTTCCCGATACAGATTTCTCAACAAGATACACCCTATTTGAACTCCTACATCAGCAAATTAAGTGGCTTTATTAATTTTCAAAACTTATCAATAAAAAACTAAGGCTAAATTGACAGAGCCAAGTGTCCGGTTTAATTTTACTTAATGCTATGAAATGAGTAAAACAATCGATGCGAATTTTGATATATATGTAGAATATCCAAAAGTTGGTAGGTTACCTTATCCAACTATTGTCGTTTACAAGCGCTTTTGGTTTCGGAAATTTCACAATAAGTATTAGGTTTAGAGACAAATTTTTTAAATAGAGTAGCTATAGCTCAAATCAACACTTTTATTTTGTCTAAGCTTACAAAGAATTTCCCCACTTTAAGCTTTAAAAAATGCAAAAGAGCATTGATCACACAACTTCTACAATCTTACTCATAACCCATGATGCTTGATGGAAACATCTTCTGAAGTGCAAAATAATAAAACTACTATGATGACAAGGTTTCAGTGCTCACTAAGATGTACATGGCTAACATGATAGGTAACAACACATATGTAACATTATTTTATTCTTATAGCCAATAATCTTCTGCATTTTGAGGGAAATTTAGAAATTATTTTTCTATGCCATTTTTTCCATATTATTATGGAACGAAAGAATTTAGTAAAGCTAGCTATTTTATGTATTTAAAAAAGAAATTTTGTGCTGAACAAGATACAATTTTCAGTTTAAAGGACTAGCAATTATTTGTCAAGTTATGAAAGATTCTATAAGACTATCTTTTTTGAAAATTATTCCAACTTTAAAGGTTGACGTGCAACAAAATTCACATCACAATTATTTGGTATCAAAAGATTCACCATGTCTTACTCTGCTGTGCTGTAGGTTCAAAATACGTGGAAATGTGATTACAAGCTCTTAAAAGCTCAAAAACAAAAAGTTTATATCTCTGACGTAGTCATTACAGTTTGGTTATCGTCTTGTCACGTGATGTTCTCACATGAATTGAAAGGCCAATAAAAAGCTCAATGTAAAACTTATCGTAGCACTAGTTTATGGCAAACACTTCGGGTTTTACCGAAGACCCCATATCAAATATAGATGCTCGCTACTTTACAGTTTTGTTTCGGCATTATTCAATCGTCAAGTCGTAATCTGATCACGTGACCCAATACATGTACTTCGCAAATAATTTTTGCAGCACTTTTCAATTATCACAGGTAACCAACAGGCTCGTCATGATTGTCACACAATGATATGTATTCCTTCGAGCTAAGGTTAAAAAGTTTAACGATTTTTTATGGTAAGTTATAAGATATCAGTGCTAAAAGTGACAGCATTACAATGACGATAAAATAGACGCGTAAGAACAATAGACAGGGTTTTATTGAATGCGTGAAGTATATTTGTGAAAATATTTCAACGAATGAGGTTGCATGAAGGTGTAAACAGAAACCATCCTGTAACAACGACACCCCATTTGAGCCATTTTGGAAAGCGAACCCAAACTACGGCGGTCTCGTGTGGCTGCGATGAACTGTTCGTTTTTTTAGCTTTTAAGAGCTTGTAATCACAATTCCATATATTTTGCACCTACAACACAGCAGAGTAAGACATGGTGAATCCTTTGATACCAAATAACTGTAATGCGAATTTTGATGCAAGTCAAGTAAACCTTTAAAGAGTTAAATTACATTAGAAGTTACATCAGAGGGTATTTGTTGGCACACTTTCATACCCCAATATGATTCATTAACTGCACCATGTACAATCAGCCTAATTGCTTAGCACAAATCAGCTTAGACAAAAATACAATAAAAATAGGACTAAAAAGATGTCAGATGTCAAGGTCATTTGAAAAAAATAGTATATTCATATAATACTCACAGAGTTATCTTCTCCGGTCCAAACTAGACTGATAGTGTCGAAATCTGAAGTTTTGTCTGCAGGTGGTTCAAATGGATTCTGCAGCAGCAAACAAAACTAAGATGTCAGCATGACCAAATAATTTCAAACGATTGACATACAGTGTCCTTTACAACTGTGCCTACTAAAATTTTAAGGGCTGATGTTGCCCAGCATTTGCTGACAATCAAAAATTGCAAGGGACATGAAATTGAAAACAAGAGTTATAAATAAAAATAAACTACGTTTACTCCCTGTTTACTAACGAAAGTTATATTGCAAGGCTAACAACGTTGTGAGCTGTGATGCCATCACTACCATGAACATTATTACATGAACTGCAGAAAGGCCAACAATCGAATAAGAGCTCTAATAGATTAGATGGTGCAAGCTAATCAATATAGTTAACAAAAGATACTCCTAGATTTTAATTAGAGAGCTTAATGCTAAAAGAGATAAGTTAGGTTGTTTACTGCTTGCCCCAATAGATAGTCAGGCGAAAGCAATATAAGCGAACAATACTTACATGAAAACAAGCTAACGTGTTCACCACATATGTGTAACTTTTTCATAATAAAGGTATAGAAACGCTGAAGCTAAAACAGCCAGTTCCATTGTCTACAATCGTTTGCGTATTTGCAGAATAGAACGAAAATATCATTTTGCACTTACATATTTGATTATTTTTGAAAAAGATAAAACACAAATACAGTCACAACACCAGCGATAGTTTTAGATTTGAGCAGTTTAAACGTGCAACAACCTGCGATAAGCCCACAATATGAAAAGCCTCAATATTTCGTTATAAAAATAAAGATATATTAATGCAAATTAGACAGCCATAACCATCAAACTACTTACCGATATAGAAAGGCTTGGGCTAGCAAGATCCACTCCAGGTTCATTGCAGCCTGTTGACCGTTTGTCCAAGCGATGATCTAGCTGTTCCGTCTGATGTATATATTCAATGCTTTTATCGACAGATAATTTTACCTGTTCTGAGGACGACGAATAGCAATGAGTAGTTTGAACAAAAATGTATCCAATGAAAATGGTGTGAAATATAAAACACCCCAAGCTACTTTCAGTAACCATTTTTTCGCGAATCAGACAAACCTCTGCACTAATATATATATTCGAGCACAACTACTTTTTGTTCGCCAACAGTTCCAATTGATGGATGGAAGCTACTCCGAGCTTTTAACAACATAACTACGGAAGTTTATATAACTGCGCTCAGGCTCAATCGTCGTAAGGCGCTGCATTACACGAATCTAGGCTATCAACATTTGTGACCGTTTTTGGTAAAATTGGGGAGTTTTCCTTCCCTGTTTCCAGCTTCGCTTACCAGTTACCTACATCTGATCGCTGCCTTATTCGAATGTAAGCATTGTAACAAGTTGAGAGTTAAATTTTAATACTTTTCAAGTTTGCTAACAATTTTTCTAATTAATCTTTGTCTGAATTGAGCTGTTGAGGGTATTTTAAGCAGTCTACTCTTGGCATCGTTAATAATTGCTGTGATAAGAGATGATAACTCATGAAGCACAACCAATTTTATTTTAGAATTTGGATTTGCTCAAACCATAATTCAGAATGAGAATAATTCAAACCATTAATTCATAATTACTGATTCGGATTGCTCATCAGCAATTCATCCTTCCTGGTGCAGAAACAGATACTGCCAAATATGTAACCATAGATTTGGAAGACAACCAGACGGCACCAAACGTAGGTGAGATATTTAATTTACTGCTTAGTTAGCTAGTGGCCAACTAGATTTTCCTGTTACTTTTAAGCAGATTTTTAGAAAAGTTAGGGAAAAACTAAGAAAAGTAATTTAATAAAATTTTTTCTCTATAACAAGAACTAGGATTGGCTGATTTTAAATTGGTCCAAGTAAACTACAGAAAACTGGTAATATTGTCAGCAGTTTATCTATGTTCATAGAATCAGGTTGATGACAATCTCTCAATCAATCAAACATGAATAATAAGCAGCAAATGGTTTATTTTTAAAACAAACCATTATTATTTACCTGGTAGATTTTGAAGTCTAGCTTAGTTCTAGTGCTATGCGGCAACTAACACGCCATTTTAATAGACATTCAAAAATGCTGTTAAATCAAGAAGAAATTATATGTACAGCTGTTTAACCTAAATCAAATTTATGTTTTAAAATAATCTAAATATTAATAAGATAGCGTGTGTGTTTATTTGCTGTTCATCACGCTTTTCAGATAAAATGAGATAATAGATTGTTATCATTTTGTTATAATTACCATTTTGTTTGACAGATCAGCACTTTAACACCTTCTGGTGTTTTAGAATAACAATGCATATACTTATTCTCTGTGCTTTATCGGCACTCCTGACGATCTCTCGCGGCACACTAGACTGCCAGGGTGCTAGCGAGTGTGTTAGCACGCTGTGTGTCATGCTCTTTAGTAAGAAAATAAGAAAAATTATGCTACCAAAGGTATAAAGGCTCTATATAATTTTTCTAAATTAAATTAACCTTCTTTGCAAACAGGCTTCTAATTTTTTTGCTTTTGTAAAATACTTGAAGAATTTTCTTACTGAATTTTTGATTCAAAATATAAATTGTGGTGAGTATACACATATATTCTTAGTTGTTTATTCTCAATATAAACAATTAAAGCGGGTAACAGAGAAAGGCAATTAGAGAATGCCAAAGGAGACAGAAACAGCTTAGAATGGATGACAGGCAAGCCTGACATAATAGAAACAAAGAGCAAGAAGGAGGAATAAGATGAGTGAAGAGTATAGTTGTACATGACGATTATAGTAGAGACTATAGCAGGTAAAAATAAATTAAGAATTAAAAGAATTAAGAAATTAATAAATTATGAATTAAGATGAAATAGAACAACATAACACTTAACCTAAGCTGCCAATTACCTCCGTTGAAGAGTGGTAACCAAAACAAACATACATTTTTCATGGATTCCACTTTTTAGACAGTTATAGCATCAAAATATTGAAACAACTTTTAAACAAACCTTTAAACTGTGTAACATCACGATTGGAGTAAATACTTTTAGCTTCAAATGTGTGCACAACATTTTTCTCTGTTTTGACATACCACATTCATTTTTACAATTTGTATTTTATCACAATTGTCATTTTTACAAAAATATAGTTTGACTGACTAAATCTGTTTGTAAACACTATTCTGATTTTTCTTTAATAGAAAGTACCCATGACATGAGGCGATGAGGCTTGAGATTCTCATTCTACAGTCATCCATCATCTCCTTTTTTAATTTGTTCATTACAACTTCAACAGGCTTCACTTTCACTGCAAAGTCCAGTCCTATGCAACCTTTTCATGGCTTTGAAAATATAAAAAACTTTAGGATTTATCCACTAATACTAGCCGAAACCTGATGATTGACATACGGTAGCAACAAATAGCAGAAATAATTTAATCAGCTTACATTTTTTGCACAGCCTTCTACTAACGGTACTCAAACCTCTATTTCTACAATAAACAAGATGATTCAAACAAGGTCACACACAGACTGACTCTCTGGGAGGAGTTTGGAGTCGCCTTCTTTGGAAGTTAATACATATGTTTTATTTTGTTTTTAACCTCATTACTCTTCTAAATGCAACCTACTGTTTATCATCTCAACAGATTTCGTCTTAAATTTGCTCACCTCAATATGTATGCTTTTGGTACATAAAATTGGTATATAAAATTGCTGGTCTTCGCCTTCTTATATTTGAACAGAAAATACTACCTAAACAAAAATTATTATGTACTATTTAGTACATAGTACTTAGTACAACTATTAAGTACTTAGTACTAGTACTAAGTACTACTGCTAAGTTCATAGAGTCTATTGAGTCACCCGTTTACTTTCCTTTGGAATATTTTTTTTTTAAATGAGTTTTTACTTTTTTGGTGAAGTTTATGGGTTTAGCTTATATATCTAAATGCCTAGTTTATATATATACCCCCAGGCAGTGTTTGTTTGTTTGTCATTTGTCTGTCCAGTTATGGCAATAAATTTTTAAGGACAACAACTCCCTTTTGCAATAGATTTGAACTTGGAAACTTCAAGTCTGCAAAATCGCGAGCTAACCCAATACAATAAGTTGTCCTTGCCATCCCGCAGTATAATAAGGCACATATTTATGCAGCGCTTACAAAAATAACATCAAAAAACTTGACATTATACGCGTAATGTCAAGCTGGCTTCATGCTATTATTATAGTTAAGATTTAGACTAGCTTACCAAGTAAATTACTCAAAATCATTTGAAAATATTTTAACACCCACACAACGCCGGGTATTCATTTAGTACATATATATTATATATATATTAAAGACTTTATGAGATAAACCTTTAATTGCAATTGCTGCTGTGCTCTACTGGAGCTGATAAGCACCTTGCCCGCTTTTGAGACAACAAGTTTAAGGAAAGGCATCCACACACAGTATTCAAATGAATATTGCTGCCAGACACTAAATTGATATATTTGTTGACTGTTTAGCAGCAGCATTAAGGGTTTTTACACAAAAATCAAAACATATAATTTCTTGAGAAACTCAAACCAAAAACTGGTTGCAGATACAAAACCTATCAGAATTTGAGAAATGTCCAAATTTAGGTAAGATTTGTGCTTTAAAAGGGTTATCTTGCTTTGAATTGTTAAATTATTTATACCATCTTGTAGCAAGTTTTGTGTTCTTTTAAATGGTGTATAATACAACAATCATTTTCAAAGCTGCTACGAGTAGAAGTTATTTTTGCTTGTTGATTTTGTTGTCTCTTCATTGAAGATTATGTAAAGGTAGTGGGCGCGTCCTGTTTGGAAAATAGTAACCTCTAATATACGCTTGCATTGATCGCGCAACTTTCTCATATACGGCACTCGTTTGCGCGAAAATAGTTATTTAGGATTCTGGCCTATTATATAAACGTGATAATAACAAGCTCCATTTTGAACATTTATGAAGGCACGAGCTGTTGTTTCAATGGAGGATTGAGATAAATATTGAGATAGTTATTTCGGTTGGCGTACGGATTAGTGAGATTAAGCTGTGGTGCTATATGTTGTATTTTTCCTAAACTCACCAATAGAGGTACATAGTTTCATATCTTAACTTTGTGTTTTATTAGACAGAGGCAATGTGAATAGCCTATACGCTTGTAAAGGAATGCAAAAGCATTTGCGATTTTGGCAAGAACAGCACCTGAAGATAAAGGTTTTTATGTATGATAATTGGTGTTTATTATGAAACAACAACTTTTCAGCATTAAAATTTTATCTTGAATTTGAGCCCATAGTTTAAAAGTGTTTTAGCAAACAAATTAAAAACACCCAAAGCAAATTGCTCTGATCTATTAGAGATGATTACTAATTTTTAAAAGCTAGCAGAGATGTTTGCCGTGTGCATGTAAAACTGTAACTCATCATCAGATCTGATGAGTTACAGTTTTACATTTGCCCTATGAAAAACATGCTGACACTTATCTATAATTAACTAGAGTAACAAGTGGTGTACAGATCAATGTAGGCAAGCAAAGCAATGACAATGTATTACACAAGAAAGTATGCAAATAAAATTGGGTTACTTCAAACAAGGAAACTACAACTTTTAAAACAGTGATTGCTAAGTAGCACATGTCTGTAGGTTTACATGTCATTATACTCCAGTTATATACATTATAGGCCTACTCGTTCATCTCATGTTTATACTCAAGCTTAAGGGGATTTACCTTATGAGTTTTTCACCTATGTTCATGCTTTCTTGCTTGCTTCTCCTTTTACAGATAGTTAATTGAAAATAAATTTGGCAATAAAAGAGTTGTTTCTTATGCTTTGAAACTGATTATCATGGCTACTAAACTATCAATTTCTAAATATGCAGAAGCTATTTGAAACTATGCAAGTGTTGATACATGTAATGCTTTACCATAAATTCAACTGTAGAATAATTGTTCTTGAATGTGCAAGAAAAATCATGTATTTGCCAGTGACCAAGCATAACAACAAAACAGAATACCAGTATAGGCCTATATATTCACCCCAACTATAATAAACTTCAGCGTAGTCACCTTAACAAAAAATGTTGAGTTATCTTTGGAAAGACACAATCGCTATTTTACCAGTAACAGCGAGTACTAACACAACTATGAACACATCTGTACTTTTAATGAAAATCTATAGCCTACTGCACTATATCAAACCTTGAAAGTTAGTTTCATCTACTGTATGTAACGAGTTGGGATTTCAGCGGCTAAAACTATATACAGGCAAGAAACTAAATGTATAAAACTACGGCTAAAACTACATATTAAGGCAAGAAACCAACTATGATAAACTTGATTTTACATGTTTAGTACACATGACAGAAAAACCCTGGTAAAGATTGAAGTTCATATTAGAAAAACAGCAAGACTTAGGAATTTACTATAACACTACGTAGAAAGTTAAATTTAACTTGTAGATTCAAATTAATAAATACTGATGTTGAAACAGTTGCTTGATGAACAAACAAGAGTTTTATGCTATGGTCGCTGGTACTAAGGTAGCTCTTTCTCAGTGCAAAGGTTATATTCACTACTCCTTTCATCAGCAATAAATAATAAGACAAATTATATTAGATGTTACAAGGTTAGGCATCAAGCAAATAACCCGAGTTGCTCCCGTGACAGAGATGTAAAATACATGTGCATCACTAGTCAAGGTTTCACTTGTGAAATTCTGACATGTATTCACATTTGGTAATAAGTGATAACAAATTCTCAAGCTTAACGCTATGATCTCAGGAGAACTTCATTTATGCTTTTTCTAAGAATTACAGGCATTTTGATTTACGAACCTATTTGATGACATTAGCTTATTGTCACCTTCCAAACAATGGCTCCATTATGATCGTCAGTCACATTCATTTTTAGAAGTCAACTTAACACAACGAGTAATTTTATAACTGCAGCGTCACATGTTTTAATAGGTGCTTGTGACTTACGCAGTCTTGATATCCTTAGATTTAAATTGAAGGAAAATTTTTATTTTCTGTAAGAGAGGCAGTATTGACTTAACAATTAATTAAAGCAAAAATTCTCTGCTGGAGAAGGTAAATTAAAAGATGTACAGGTAGGTTCTAGATCAATCGTAGTCATGAGTCAAAAACTAACCAGTTGATATTTATTAATTAGTTATTATGATCAAGTTATTATAGCTCTAACAAAGTTGGTAGATCATGACACAACAAACTAATGCAGGATGTCAATAACCAAGTAGACGTACTTGGGTTATTCCATTTGTAGTTGTTTTAAAGAAAGTGCATAGTAAATGCAGTTACTTAGATGGTCATTTACTGTTTAATCAAAAAATGCAATAGACAAGCTAAATTAGCCTGGCTAGCCTCTTTAATTTGATATCAAGCAGGATTTCATTTGGGCTTCAACCAGATCCTTTCCACATTGTGACTCATGTCAGTGGCAATGGTTTTTATTTATGCGTATAACTGCTTGAAATGGGCACCTTCTACTCCTGCTCTCTTCCGCTATCCTGTTGCGTTTATGCATGTGTCAAAGGTTGGAACGATGTTAGAAAAATGGCTAAAACTTGTTTGTGATAAGATAAATACTCAACAGATTCTATCAAGATAGAAAGTGTTTTAAAAATGTTGTAGCTTGTCTAGCAGACTGTGTGGTATTACTGTAAGTGGTTTTAAGTCTGACCTCAGTTTGCATCTTGAGCTGGTGTTTTCCAGCTGAATCAAAGGTAGTCTATCTTGTTTTAAAAAAGCCCATAAATTCTCGCAATTGAAAAACTGTATGCTTAACTCAGTGCTTGTCTAACTGACTGCGAGATATTACTTCAAATGATTTTAAGTGTGACATTGACCTCCTAAACTGGTATTTTCCAGACGGAACAAAGCTAGTCTTTTTGTCTTTGACGAGGATAGTGGTTTTCACAATTGAGAGACTGTGTGATTGGCTCAGATCATGAGCGATACATATGTGGTCTTTCAACAGACGTTGCTTCACAATTGGTCCTGACTAACAATGCTGTATCATGTTATGGCTCGATGATAGTCGCTGCTGAAGAGAGTTTTCAGGTTAGGCAGTGTGTACTGCTTTGTAGTTGCTGAACAGACTCTTTGTCCCTTGGTTTGCATAAGTGCTTTAAACCCTAAACTAAACAGGTAGTAATGTAAGTTAAGGAAAAAGCTCACCACCAACCCTTTCTGTTTTCTTGGTTGAACCGGGATTTTTCTGGCATGACCTAATAAATGACGAGTGAATGAGGAGTCTGGGACAGGCTCATCATTAAGCATGACCCGGCACCGACACATCACCATTTACATCGCTAAACTAGTTGTCAATACTAGTTTGCTCTGGCGCATAAGCAGCTTTCTTTAGAATTGCTAGGATAGACCTACCAGCTAATTTTCATGTACTGTCTCAATTTGCTACAGGATTGATGGAAAGTTCTAGATAAAATTAATGAAAACAACCATGTTTTGTCCTTCAGATAGATAAACCTACTAGATATCACCTGAGACAAAGCAAGGGTGTAAAGCTTTTTTTACTCACGATCTTTGACTCAAAGATTAACATATGCAAAATTCTGCACTCCCAGATTTTTACCAAATGAATTAATTTTAGCTGTAAAATTCCTAATTGAATCTTCATCAACAAACTTTATTTTTCTGGGAAAATTATGTTAATTGAAAGCCTTTTGTATGTAGTACTGGACATAATTTTTGGAGCCATTGGCATTATTGCTATTTATACAGCCATTTGAATACTCATACTAATTCAGTATTGTCTATATCCTGCTCTAATAACACTAAGCTGTTGTTTTACATTAAATATTATCTTTATGTGCCTAAGAGGTAGATAGAACTGTGTTATTTTAACCAACACAATTTTTAGGACATTAAGTTTTTTGTGCTTAGAATCATAGTGTGCATTTTTGTGTGAAGTACTAGTCTTAGGTTTTAACTTCTGTATTGTTATTTATACAACTGCTAGTCTAGCGTTTCCCAACGTTGTTTTTCATCTCTTGTTCTATTCGTCAGTAAGCTCCTAGCATTTGCTACTTTGCGCTGAATATTATTTCCTGTGTGCCGAGAAGGTTTATAGGGCTCTGTTGTTCTTATTAAAGCACGTAAATTACATAATTTTTTTATTATATATTTCAATACATCAGAGTCTTGGCTTTCGAATAAGCCTATATTCAATACACAAAGAATAATAAAACTATGAAAAATGGGGTGTCAAAAGTACGTCCTGCAAAAAAAAACACTTGGTTCAGGTACTCAAAATGTGGCGTCATAATTCTCATTTAGCCTTAGGTCGTCGATCCCTTTCGCTGCCATTGAGGCTGCGTTTTTCTGTGACAATCGGTGCTGTTAAACCCGGAGAGCGCTAATAATAAACTAAGATTCTAGATAATCAACAATGCCCGCGATCGTGCTAACACCCGACCAATACAAATACATGTTCTGGGTTAATTAATTATGCTTCAATAAATGTACTGTCGTTGATAAAGGTAATGAAATCACATCGATTAAATTATGACCTGCGGTTGCGTGGCCCTAGGACTAAATGTTAATCGCACTTTCGCGAGATCACGCAATGCTTGAAATTAATTAGTCTCAGTCGGCATTAAAAATAAAGAGCTAGTGCATAATATCATCGGAAAAATATAGAATGGTTCTTGGAGTCTGAGGTACTTATCATAGAAATAATATGTACATGGAGAACTAATGACACTGATTCCTTTGTCATCTTCATTCGTTCTCTAGAGTTGTCCTACCTTCGCCTGCCACTAGCGTCATTATCGTCACTTTCGTAGTTGATAAATAAGCGGTAAGAGCACACAACAATGAATATGAGAATTGTGACGTCACAATTTTCGAGACTATGCCAGTAAACGTTTTCGCGGTAGAGCTCTGGGGAAATCCTATAAACACCAACCAATGTCTGTCTCACCATGGCAAACAATAGCTCATTCGAAAGCCAAGACTCTGATGTATTGAAATATACAATAAAAAATTATGTAATTTATGTGCTTTAAGATAATTTCAATGGAAGGAAGATTTGTGCTGTTAATGGCAGCTTTTACTTTTTCGGAGTCGGTATAACAAATAATAATAAAAAAATTCAAATCAGCAATCAGACTTTTCAATGGTCTAATTACCTGTTCACTCTGCTTTTTGTTTTCCAAAGAGGGAGCCTGAAGTTTTACCCTTCCTCAGCATCTGATAGTTGAAAAGGATGGATGGGGACCAGGATAAACGCAAGCCGCACAGACCTAGAAAAAGTGGTCGGAAGGCCGAGAAAAAGGCAAAGAAGCATGAAGCTACACGCGCTGTTAGTCAGGCTGGCATGACAGCCAAACAAAAGAATCCAAAAGCTTTCGCTGTTCAGAATGTGACAAAGTTGAAAAAACGAGTACGGAGGTGAGAATAATTTACACTCATGGAACCTGATCTGTTATTGTAGTGTTGCCCATACAAAGAGTGTTGATAATGAAGAATGAATCTTACCTTTTCATACGTTAATTTAAATTTTACCTTTTAGGGTACGCATATCTATCATCATTCTTTTTTTCTTTAGAACGCTAGACATAAAAGAGAAAAAGGTTCATGATCCAGTGGTGGATAGAACACCATTGGAACCTCCCCCTATCATTGTCGCAGTGGTAGGACCACCCAAAGTCGGTAAATCTACAGTCATGCGTGGTTTGATAAAAAACTACAGCTCTCAAAAACTGGCAGATGTCAGAGGTCCTGTAACAGTTGTAGCTGGTAAGAACATTTCCACGTCGGCAGTTAGTTCAATTGTTAATAGTAGTTTCCCAGGGCTCACTGCTGGAGCCCTGGGAAACGGAAGTTCAATTGTTAATAGTAGTTTCCCAGGGCTCACTGCTGGAGCCCTGGGAAACGGAAGTTCAATTGTTAATAGTAGTTTCCCAGGGCTCACTGCTGGAGCCCTGGGAAACGGAAGTTCAATTGTTAATAGTAGTTTCCCAGGGCTCACTGCTGGAGTCCTGGGAAACGGAAGTTCAATTGTTAATAGTAGTTTCCCAGGGCTCACTGCTGGAGCCCTGGGAAACGGAAGTTCAATTGTTAATAGTAGTTTCCCAGGGCTCACTGCTGGAGCCCTGGGAAACTACCATTTCCCAGAGCTGCGGGGTTCTTCTAAACTAGGCGCTCACTGTCTGCTGGTTTACTGGTAGTACTCTCAGCTCTCCGTTTAGTTCTCTCAATTTCAGTGTACTAGTGCAGTAAGTCTAAGATGTTGTTGACCCTACTAGAACCCATTTAAAATGCTATGTGCGGTATCTCTCATCAGACTATCATATGGGCATGTCCGATGTCATGTCATGATACGATGTTGATCTGTTTGACTGTAATGTTTCATTTCCGTAATGTTTAGTGAGATTCTCTTCAGATGTCAATGTTATCTACTGCTGGGCCAAATGCTTCCAGGAGATCCAACAGTAGCTTATTCAACTCGTTTCACAGCAAACAACATTCTAAATAATTACATATAGTATTTAAACATATGCATTATATAAAACTAAACTAAAATTTATATTTGAAATTATAAATTATGTGTAAGAAACTAAATTTAAGTAATATTTAATTAAACAAAAGTGTTTTTTGTCACTTTATCTTTACTATGAAGACTGGGGTGTTGACTCAGCGATACAAGTGAGGGCGATGCACAGGTAGAAGTCAGCACAGAGATATGAAACTAAACTCGTGCATGAACCACATAAACTTTCAATTAGCATAAATTATTTATATTTTTTTTGTTTACAGTTAGTTTTTTTATATTTTAGCATCTTCAGTTTTTCCACTTCAGTATCGGGTTTCCTTTTTTCACATCACTTTAACATTCCTCCTCTCGTTTACTACTGTATTAGATGACTTGGTAAACTTTGAAAGATTGTCCAAATACATTTGCTGGTGTTTTTAGTTAATTTTTTGCTTTAGTCGTGAGGAACTGTTTCATAGTGTTCAAACACCGTAAAACTGTAATATGTACTGATTTAAAAAAATACAACTTTTCGAGACGCTATATGCACTTCATTTGTTAAAAATAACTTCAAGTGAAAGGTCAAATAGTTGCTCAAGCACCATATCAACATATTATATTTATTTATATCAGCGTGTAGTTATGTATTTACCAAATGTAAATAAATGCTTATATTAATTTGATCGTAACTCTAGATTTGACTGTGATATTTCAAATGGCTAGAATTCCTGAAATAGAAAATCTCAATCCATGTCTTCAAAATAAACGCAAAATAACAATAAAAAGCCATTTTAATTAAATAATTCTCTGTGTAGTTATTTACAAGTACTCGTTTTAGCCATAATATTATTATTATTATTAATTGAAGACTGAACTGTTTGCTAGGTAAGAAACGGCGGCTCACGTTTATTGAGTGCAATAATGACATGAACTCAATGATAGACATAGCTAAGGTCGCTGACCTTGTTCTCCTACTTATTGATGCAAGCTTTGGCATGGAGATGGAAACATTTGAGTTTCTTAACATCTGCCAAGTTCATGGATTTCCCCGAATTATGGGTGTCCTCACTCACCTCGACTACTTTAAGAATAACAAGAAACTTAAGACGGTACGCAAGACGTTGAAGCACAGATTTTGGACTGAGATATATCAAGGAGCGAAACTGTTTTATCTCAGCGGAATGATTCACGGAGAATATCTAAAGAATGAGATCCATAACTTAGCACGTTTCATATCGGTCATGAAGTTCCGACCTCTCACATGGAGAAGTTCTCATCCATATGTTCTGGCTGATAGGTGAGTAACATCTATACCTTTGTGACTAATGTATCCAGGTTTGAGATTGCAAAGTTGCCATCAGTTATGTGAGTTGATCGTATTACATTGGAAATCATGCGTTTAGTTTGTTAGCGGTGTCCGTTTGTTTAGAGAATTGACAGACAGTGTTGGTGTTACAAACTCGTTTTTAACACCAACACTGTTATGTTTCCATAAATTGCAGAGATGCTGTTTATTCTTAGCACTTGAAATGTGTAACTTTCTTAAACACGTCTCTTTAAATATTGTTGTGCTCAGACAAATCTTTAAAATTAATTTGTTTAAAGCCAAATATATATTCCCGCTAATATTATTGTTTTACTCTTTAGTATATGTATACTAGCTGAATGTCCGGTATTGCACGGGTAATAGAATAATTACCTAATGATTTTGAGTAACTTACCTGGAAAGCTTGATCTTTACTAAAACAATACCCACGTTTTGGGCCAATTTAACAATCGTTACGAGTAATGGTCAACAGTGCTAGCTATTAACCCAAAGCAAGCGCTTTAAGCTTGAGTATCTTAACCAATGTAATGACTGTTTTCCCAATAAATCTAATGTATTCCGTGTAGCTTAATGGTTGTGGGTCCCGAGATCAAATTTAATGCTGTGTGGATTGTTCATTGCTAGATTTTAAATGCTATGACTAAATATATACTAGTTCCAAAATGCTAACTAATGAGAGCTCTTCACTGAAAACAAAATCTATGGATTAAAATAATAGCAATAGCGCAAAATGATTTTGTAGTGACTTCTAGCTAACCTTGACCCATTTTATTACACATACTTATATATATAATTACATATATATAGCTATATATTTATCATGGTTTTTATGAATACGATGTTTACCTTAGCTCTACCTAGAAGACATACATTATCATAGTTATATTAGTATACATATCTCGCTGCATTTCTGTTTTTCCATTTTCATCTATCCCATCCTGATCTCACGCTCTCCCTCTTGTGTCAGACCTTGTTATATGTATTTGGGCGACTTCGATCGTGTCGGCTTCTGACACTGTATCGGCCTGACTCTGTATCTCATCAACTTTTGATTATGTTTTTAGAATGGAAGATATGACAAATCCAGAGCGTCTTCGTTTGGATCCTAAATCTAACAGGAATATTAGTTTTTACGGGTGGATGAGAGGCGTCCCTCTTAAGAACAAGAGTACCGTTCACTTACCAGGTTTGCATTCAAGTTTTAACTTCAGTCGTTTTGAGTTTAGATGCATTATTATTTCTTCTTGTAAGAATTTTGAGGTACGGAATAGTTTTTAAGAAAAAATTCTATTTGCAGTGCAAGAAGACAATGAAATTATGGTCAAACACCTTTTTTAACCCAATTTATTGAATGGCCCTCGTATAAAAACAATTTTCACTATTTGCATATATATCTGCTGGACTTAGTTTTATGTTCATGACAAAAAAGTCTATAACCTCAGTCTATTTGTAACAACGAATCATTCTGCTTTCACATGTATATGCAAATTCTACTGCCGTGGTAAACATTATTCAATGTGTATTTGGCGTTAGTGCTAGTCTAGTTGCTAAAATTGTTCAGTCTAATTCCATTGTTAAACTGTCTGCCTGCCACTCTTCCCACTATGAAGAATTAATGGATTAAAGGTGTAGTTTTTTAGTCAAAGCCAACTTTAAGTTGAGGTGAATATGGTTATATATTGTCAAATCTCCCCTACTCATCCATTTCTGGTCATGTTCAGTCTGCTGCTCCAAATTTACTCCACGTTTGGGGCTGAGTCAGACATTAATGAAAGTGTAACTAATGAAGGGGCGTAAAACATTGCTATGAACCCAAGGAGGATGCCATGTTGGTCCCATGCTAACCAAAGGTCAAGGGCATTATTGAGTAGTTATGACACAAGGTAGACACTCGTTACAGAACTGTAAGTCTTTATAATAGACTCATATCTGATTCACAACATCTTATCTTACTTTTGTATTTATAGGCCTTGAGGGGGCTGTTGGTAATCAGGAAGATGTGTTTTATAGTTGTTAGTTGGTATCTTGTATGATAGAATATTTTTCCCAACTCCCAACCATGGCTCTGTACAAACAGATGGACAAACAACTTATTATAGTAAAGACTGATACCCTGGCAGTTTCATACGCCATGAGGATCTTCAGGTGTAATAAGTATATGCACAATTATTCCAAAATGCAGCCATGCGGTTGAGTGAGGCAGATGGTAGCGTGCCTTGCTGCTAAGCTGAATTTTTGAGTCCTTTGCTAAGCAATCTTGTTTCCTAACATCCAACCGCAGTTTCAGACACTTTGCTTGGCTTCAGACATGGCTCTTGTTATAATAAAGATTTAGGGTTAACTTAAATGATTTTGAAAGAAATGCTTGGTTTTAACGGTTTCCAGATATTTCTTTTACTATGTCAAAGTACTAGTAAGGCCCCTAAATAAATTAAGCTCATATGTAACTAATCCATTGTATTATATTTTAAAATCACCTGCATTGGCAGATGGTTATCTGCCACGTTGTTGCTTGTGGAAAAGTGATAGATGTCAGCACTGCGCTGTGGACATCAGCTTTAATGATACATTTGTTTCAGGATGCGGAGATTTCCTTGTGGCTGATGTATCTTGCATTCCTGACCCCTGCCCACTTCCTGACTTGACTAAAAGACGTAGTCTTAATGATTTAGAGCGTAAGCTATACGCTCCACTCTCTGGTGTAGGAGGTATAGTCTACGACAAAGACGCTGTCTATATTGATGTCGGCAATTCTCAATCACAAAAGACTCATTTAGGGGTTAGTATTTTCTTTTAGCTGCTCTTATACACTAGGCAGCATGGTTCCGTGGGCTTGTCATGTGTAATAACTGTGCGTACAATTATTCTTCAATTCAGTAAGGTAGTTGAGTCCATAATGCAGTTTATAGCGTGCCTGTGTGCAAAATGGAATATCCCAGTCTTATGTGAGGCAATGTTTTTTTCCTAACGCTCATAGCATTGCTTCCGGACAGAGGAACACAGCTCTTATCCTTCGTTTTTTCGTGGCGTCATTTTATCATTGTCGGTCATCTTTATAGACAATTTTATCGTTAAAAGCATGAAGCTTTTGCAATGAAATTTTTTGAAAATGATGCTTTTTTTTGCAATTTTGTATTCTAGTATCAAAACAACACCAAAAAATACTATTAAATAAAAGAATAACGATCGTTTTCTACAAATATGGCGGCGTGTTCGTGAACGAGAGCATGTGCAAACGGCTTGATGTCGTCAAAAAATGATGGATTATAGTAATATGCTGCACGGTTTTGATCGTAAGGTAGAAATGTCGTATGGAAGAGCATAGGAACCTATAGTAAGCATAGTAATTATCTAATGCAACCCACCAGTAAAAACATCAAAATTTAATATACGTACTGTACATATTAAACATTAGTAGTAAAATAGCATGGAAACCTTAGTAACTATAGTTGCGTATTCAGTGGTTATGATTTGCAATAAAATGTAACATTACTATATTACTACAGTACTGTATGGAGTTCTTACCATCAAGACACGTGTAGTGGCTAATGACGGTGTGAGAGAGACTTGAAAGCTACTCATTCGGTACACAGACTTTTGTGATGCCATATAACATTACCTTTGAATTTAACTTAAATGAATTTAGCTTACTAAACACACACGCGGACACGCACTTGAAGCTAAGATTTAATATTTCACTTAACTTTAATTATGTCATTGTCCAAATTTTTTATTACCAGTCTGTTTCCGGCTCGGTCTTTTTGCTTCGCTTTCACTACAATTTTTAACCGACCTTATTAAAACATTGTTCAAACTCAATGGACAAGAAGACCAAGTTGATCAAATTTGAATTTCGAAGATAATTATTTTGTTGATGCTGTATGGTGGGAAATTGCTGTAATGAGGGTTACAGAGAAAGTTAAACAAGAGAGTCTGGTTATTGCATCTTATAAAATGCAGTTTATAAAAAGCAGTTTATAAAAAGCCATATTTTATACTGTAAAATAGAGCTCAGTTATATACAACTAGGTAGTGGGGGTCTCTTGTAGTTGCGCATCAGGGATTAGGACATATCTGAGAGTTTGCTTACTTGTATATATATTTCTCAAAGTTTGTCGGTCCGCATTCCGGCTATAGAAATCTTCATTTTAAAATCCCGCGCTCTGATGGATTTGAACTCATGATGAATACATCAACAAGTTTCTTATCCAGACGCTCTACCACTGAGCTAGAACGGCATATTGATCAAAGATGTTTTCATATACCGCATACACCATGCACACGCTAATTATTTTAGCGATGCGGCCATGTGTTACGATGCTCCTGTTAAGAAATATTTTTTGTAAATTTCAGTTACTATGTCTGGGGTCAAGGCCAATTCTTCTCACTCGGACAATTATATCGTCTCCGTATGGTCGTATTCAAAATTTTGATGGATAGCTTCTGGTGGAACAGTAGCCTTTTTATACATACACTTCTATGCAAGAATTGTTATTATTAATTCTATATATTCAGGATTTTTATTTTGTTTTCTCAGTTCGTATTAATTGTATCATTACCGAATCATCTTGTGTTGTAATCGTAGCAAAACCGACTTAATTTAGCTATTACTTGCTAATTATTTCACATTTACATCTAAACCTTTTTATAGTCATTTTATTGTTTTCCAATTTATTTGGCCTGCACGAAACATTTTTTTTCATGATATGAGTTTAAAAGTTGTTTGACAAGGTCTGAAAACCTTTACAGTTGTTTTTATTCTCTCTCTTAATTTATTTCAATTACACAAAACACTTCTGTAATGGTATGTAGTTTGAAAGTTAGAATAGTAAATGATGTTATATGTTAAATACAAATCAATTTTCTGTCTAAAGACTTTTATATTACCTGGGCAACGCCGGGTAATATAAAAGTAGCACAGCTAGTAGGTATGTAAATGTAGGCTTCTTATATCTTTTGTCGTATATATTAATTGCGTTCATTTTTTGGAGTTGCAGAACATGATTTTATTTTATACAATTGATTCTTTAGATTACAAGGAATTGTCTTGCACCTTTCCGTTACTTAATGGTGAATGATAACAGGATGAAGATGATGAAGAGGAACTGCATGGAGCAGAGAAACTTAAAGCTGCCATGATTAGCTCAGAGAAGAGCCTTGACAAGAAGATAGTAGAGAGCAGTCTATCAATATTCTCTCACAGCGCTGCCATCACATCCGCTGAATACAGCAAACAAAGGTTTACTTATTTGAAATCAACACCTTATAAACCCTAACTTGCCATTAGAAATATGACACTAGAAATCTAGAAAACCTACTGTATACGTGCTGATAAAAAAGATAACAATGAAAACCTTTTTACTGATTATCGCTTTGTTAATTTAGTTTCTGCTTATAATATATGTCACCCCTGATTTTTACATGTTTTTGTATAATTAATTTTTTAATGCTCTATGTAATTGAACTATATTGCATCTTTCTTTCTCCAACAGACGATGCTTCTGACAAATGAAGCGAATATAGGATCGGCGTAACATTGGAAGTTGAGGTTTGGCTGTGATAGCAAATCTTATCAAACAATAATAGCTACCGACGTCAAATTATTATAAAAGAATGATCTCTTAATCAACTCTAAAAACTATTATAGTATTTTCTTAGTATCTCAAACATTATTTTATTACAGAGAAGAGATGCGCTTCTAGTACAAACGGCAAGTAGCTTTTCTAGTGGTTTTTTCATCGAAATTGAAGTAAATATTGACAGCATTTCTATCGCATTTCTGCTATAGAGGACTCAAGTTTCTGGTGCTGTTTTGCAAAATTACTGAGTGGATTTTAATAAAACTGAGGTTAAGGTTAGAAAGGTTATTATTGTTATCAAGATATTATTGCTGCAACGAACATATCCTACTTCCTGTTTTCTGTGGTTGTGCTGGAACAGCTCTTCAGTTTTTGTTAGACAACAAGTATGGAATCTATTTGCCGGTTTGCTCACAATATCTGTTCATATTGGGTATCTCTTCTGGTTATAGCTCTAGGACATAAAGGTCTACCCTTGTTAGTTACATGTTTCATGGGCTAATATGCAGGTTCTCTTGCAGACCACCTGATGCATTGCCTCCATTTGAGACAGTCAAAGATGGCTCTAGGAACAGACGGAAGGCTATTTTTAACACATCTCTCCCAGAAGAACTTCCATCAGAGTCGGATGAAGACGATGATTATGAGGAAGCAACTCCAATCAAAAGTAGAGAACGACTCCAGCTAGCTGAGGTGAGAGTCCACTATCTGTTATAAACCTTGTTTAGAAAATTGTTTGTGTGGAGGTGTTAGCAATTTAATAGTAGTCCCATGACAGCGTAGTGTACCTTGAGAGATCGACCTCTTTTTATGTCAATTTTACTGGACGTAAAAAATTTATATATGAAGTTTTTGCATCGTATTACGTTAGAAACTCCATACAGTCGTAACCTCATCATATGAGCTTAATTCGTTCTGGGACTGAGCTTGTATGTCAATGTCAGCTGCTTTCTCTTTTGTGGAATGACAACTCCATAGTTGTTTGTGTATTCAGGGTGACGATCACTTGTCCTTCGATGAAGACTCTGATGATGGGGATGATGGTTTTGAAGAAGGTGATGTTAGAAATGAAAGTTTTAAAGAAGACAGCGATGAGGAAGCTGAAGATTCAGGTATTTATACCTAGAAATTGTGGTTGGAGTATCTACAGAATATATCGTTTATTTCTATGGAAGTCAGTGAATATCTTTTTAAATACTCTACATGTTCGAGAGGGTGTGGTATAAGAGCTTTGTAGGCTTAGTACAGTAGTAACTTTAAATGTTTGAATATTTTGCTTGGTCTGCACTTTTGTAATATTTTTATAAGCTTGATAAAACAAAAATATTATATTATGCAATATTAAACTTTTCTGAATTTCTAAGTATTGTTTTTAATAATAATATATCAAATAGACCGAAGTCAACGATCATTGTAGTTCAAAAAGTTAGATAATACAGCAATGCACCCGTCATTATATTTGACAAATATCACAGGATATCATAAACAACTTGTTCATAAGCCTTTGACATTAGAATACAATAATAATTCCTTGCTCAGAGCATTATAGTTTTTGTTGAGTTTATAGCTGGTGTCGTGACTATTACGATCATGATTCGCATGTGTGATTGACCTCTGGTAGCGGTAGTGGTCAAATGTACCAACTGATTGTAAGTTCTTCCATGAGAAGATTACTCCCAATTAAAATAATTTTGTCTGCTATCCATGAAAAACTCTCGTCAAATGCTTATACTTAACTCTCTCACACTTTAAGAATGTTTGATTTCAGCTTTATGGAGTGTTAGCTTTATGGAATGTAGCTCATAGCTTTGGGAATATGCTTGGTTTTTATCTGAAATGAGATAAAACTCAATGCAACAGAAGCTACTATAGAAGCTATGAAATTATTTCATGGCTTCTATAAGATTTGTTTAGTCTATTTTATAGACTATGTAAGTAATTTTGTGCTGACGATTAACAACTTGCCCATAACTTCATTTGCCGAAAAACCTCTATTTGATATAAGCGTGTTTCATTGATATCTACATGTAAGTGTTTACGGTAGTTTAATGCTCGAATTATTTTTGCAGTCACCTGTCTCTTTTTTTAAATGTTTTTTATGTTATTACAATGGATGTACACAATCATTTTCTATCTTGCGTTTACAGTCATAGCCAATCAAAAACATTTAGTACGCATGGAGTTGTTTTCACAATGCTACCTGCTTTTATCATTAGAATGAATTTATAATTTCAAAATCTTCTTAAAAAAGGTTTCATAGTGTCAGGATTTTTTATTACTCTCAAGTAAATACTCTTAAATTAAAAGATTTTATTAAATTACTGTAAAACCTCTATTTGAGTGTCACCTTTATTTGAGCGCTACCTCTAATAGAATGTCACTATAGGAAAAGGGTTAAAAATTACAGTGCCACTCTTTAATTGAATGTCACCTCTCTTTGACCGCCGCATTGACATTTTTTGATCTTTACGAACTCGTAATAGAAAGTGATCAGTAAAAAGGTGTACATAAAATTTTACTAATAATTATTCGGTTACATCAATAAAAATTAAATTTTTCATTGTTGCTTTAGTGGTTGCCATGGTTTTAGTGATGGTGTCCCTGAGAAGATCGATCGTCAGTCATCAGGACTACACTTTGATTCAAAGTCACCAAGGTCTAAATCCAATTAATTCGACGTCAATGAGGTTTAAATTCAATACATTGTCTCCAGGGTTGTCCATAATGTGGCTTACAATCTTACATAAAGACTTTGAAGCATTTTGATGAACGATGAGAACACTCCTCCAAAACATCATACGACGTAATAGCAGCCATTGTTATGGCGTATCTGAGATCTTCATTGTTATGGCGTATCTGAGATCTTCATTGTTATGGCGTATTGAAGTCCGTTGTCTAACTCCAAAGCTTTACGGTTTTTTCTTTAAAACATCAAATGCGACACTATCGAAATAATTAATAACTGTATCTGGCTTATGATTTACTCTCAAAGTGAATCCTTGTTTAATGTATTCTGTTACTTCGACATATGTGAAAAATGGCTTAGCAAAGATGCTGAGGCCGATAGCATTAATGCCACTCTGCCCGAAGGACTAGAGTCACTGGACAAAATATAAGCAACATTAGCCTTGTTTCGTCTGTGAAAGGAATTTATCTTCTTAAAATTCTGTCGAATTAGTCGAACAATATAACGCTACCCTCCATATGAACATCAACTCTAATAAAATGCTACTATACAGGAAGGATTGAAAAATAGAGTTGAAATAGAGGTTTTACGATAAAAAAACTAGAAATAGCTGAAGAAATAATCAATATTGTCGATAATTAATAAACTTGCAACATTGTTGCTGTATGCATAAGTAACCACATCATGACACCTTTTTATCGGTGAATATATGACATGCTAGTGTTTTTCACGTTTTTATAAAAATGCAAACGTAAAATTTAAAAACTCAAATAAAACCCTTATTTGGGGGTCAGTGTGTAGAGGTAGCAGAAGGCAAATGAATATCAACTCTCACATATTGCCCTGTATGTACTTTGTTAGCTTACTAACTGTTTCTCTACATATTATTAATGATTTGCTATTGCAGGGCAACTGAGGTGGAAGGAAAACTTAGTTGCAAAGGCATCAGAAGCTTTTCTAGCAAGACAGAGAACAACTCCAAACCTTCGCAAATTGGTCTATGGTGATGGTGAGATCTAATGGATATCTTTTAAGATAATGCATTTTATTATTACGCTGTGTATAAATTGTAATAATAATCAATTTTGCTAGTTGTGAATTTCTGTTTGCCTTTTCCAGTTTGGTAGCGCTGCTATCTGCTACCTTTTTACTCAGGCTACTGTTACTTTCTCTTTGGTTCAACTAATAGTTACTTTCTCTTTGGTTCAACTAATAGTTACTTTCTCTTTGGTTCAACTAATAGTTACTTTCTCTTTGGTTCAACTAATAGTTACTTTCTCTTTGGTTCAACTAATAGTTACTTTCTCTTTGGTTCAACTAATAGTTACTTTCTCTTTGGTTCAACTAATAGTTACTTTCTCTTTGGTTCAACTAATAGTTACTTTCTCTTTGGTTCAACTAATAGTTACTTTCTCTTTGGTTCAACTAATAGTTACTTTCTCTTTGGTTCAACTAATAGTTACTTTCTCTTTGGTTCAACTAATAGTTACTTTCTCTTTGGTTCAACTAATAGTTACTTTCTCTTTGATTCAACTAATAGTTACTTTCTCTTTGATTCAACTAATAGTTACTTTCCCATTAACGCAACTCATTGTTGGCTTTTTTTGTTTCAGTGCATTTTTGGCTTAACTTTTTTACTATGGAATTTTTTGCTTCTGAAGGATTTAATTAATGCCGAAAGGTTTTTAGTGAGGTACACTTGGTATTTTTGCTATAAAAGCTGGAATTACTGTAATAGAGCTTTAATCTAAAATATTTTTGGAATCAGTAGGAAATTCTGCTAAAAATGAATGCATTTGACAAACAAAAGCCATGTTTAATATTTTTTTAATTTAGTGACCCCGGTTGCAAAAGAAAAACGCTATCGCTTTCACAGTTTGACCAAAATGCGGACTCCCATTCCTTAATATAAAAATATTGCGATCAAAAATATCTGAGCCTAGCGGTCAATAATTTCACTAGCAGCTTTAGGTCACAGATTATAAGTTTTTTATTCATCCTAAACCGCGAAGTAAAAAAACTGTGATATTATGCTGTGATTTTTGAGTAAAAAGAAAACTAATGGGATGGACTTGTTGACAAAGATAAGAGCTCATAATCCTAAATTTGTTGTGGTAAAATTCTGGATGTTTTTGTTATCTCTGTGATTCATGATATATACTTTTGTTTAGATGCTAAGGTGAGCCGTTATTAAGGCTTTTCCTTAGCGAAAGAGATAACTCATCACTATGTTGCTTTTAGTTCAAATCAATTCGTTCCTACTCTCTATTCGAATCAGCTTATCACTAGTTTCTCTTTGAATCAACTTATCAACAGTTTCTCTTTGAATCAACTTATCATTAGTTTCTCTTTGAATCAACTTATCATTAGTTTCTCTTTGAATCAACTTATCAACAGTTTCTCTTTTAATCAACTTATCATTAGTTTCTCTTTGAATCAACTTATCAACAGTTTCTCTTTGAATCAACTTATCAACAGTTTCTCTTTGAATCAACTTATCAACAGTTTCTCTTTAAACCGCTTATCATCATTAGTTTCTCTTTGACTCAGCTACCATTAGTTTCTCTTTGACTCAGCTACCATTAGTTTCTCTTTGACACAGCTTTTCATTATTTTCCCTTTTACACGCCCTATTATTAGTTTCTATTTGGCTCAGTTTAACATTCATTTCTCATTGACTCAGCTTATTGGTTTCTTTGGTACTCATCTTACCAATAGCTTCTCTTTGAATCAGCTTGTCATTAGTTTCTCTTTGATACAGCTTATTATTAGTTTCTCTTTAACTCCGTTTATCAATAGTTTCTCTTTTACACAGCTTATCATTAGTTTCTATTTGGCTCAGATTGTCATTAGTGTCACTCAGTACTTTGATTCAGGAAAAATCTATCATCTAGTGCTAGTTTTGGTTAAAGTACTCATGCTTTTCTCATCGCACTATCTTTTCACTATCGTTCATATAAACTAACAGAGCAGCATGGTGTGTGAACTGCCTTACAGAGCTCAATAATAAATTTCAAAGTCTTTTCAAATGAGCAGCTCGGTTCAGCCATAATATCAACTGGTATTTGACTGTTGGTTGAGATGCAAGGCTAGTTGTGATCAACATCTACGGAATTGGTTTTTTCATTTCATCATATTTGCTGTTAATAAATCCTGAGAAACTCAAGAAATGCGCATTTGCATGAATTAAGGGTAATTGCTCTCATGGATGCGTTCCGTTCATGGAGTGTTGAACATAAACACGCTGGCAGCTATTTGATAAAAACAGTCGTCCTGGATGATGCCAGCTTATAGCTAATTAGCATTGATGCATTTTTATGTATTAATGAAAGTAAGTATTTACTTTGTTAAAGGTTGACTTGCAACAAAATTCACATTACAGTTATTTGATATGAAAAGATTTACCATGTCGTACTCTGTTGTGTTGTAGGTGCAAAATATATGGGAATGTGATTACAAGCTCTTAAAAGCTCAAAAACGAACAGTTAATCGCAGCCACACGAGACCGCCGTAGTTTGGATTCTCTTCCCAAAATGGCTCAAATTTGATGTAGTCGTGGTAGATGGTTTCTGTTTACACTTTCATGCAACCTTATTCGTCAAAATATTTTCACAAATATACTTCACGCATTCAATAAAACCATGTCTTTTGTTCTTACACGTCTATTTCATCGTCATTGTAATGCTGTCACTTTTAGTACTGATATCTTATAACTTACCGTACAAATCCGTTAAACTTTTTAACCTTACCTCGAAGGAGTGCATATCATTGTCTAATAATCATGACGAGCCTGTTGGTCACCTGTGATAATCGAAAAGTGCTGCAAAAATTATTTTCGAAGTAATCGGTCACATGATCAGATTACGACTTGACAATAAGTTCAAGCCGAAACAAAACTATAAAGTAGCAAACATCTATATTTGATACAGGGTCTTCGGTAAAACCTGAAGTGTTTGTCATAAACTTGTGCTACGATAAGTTTATATTGAGCTTTTTATTGGCTTTTAAATTCACGTTAGAACATCACGTGACAAGACAATGACCAAACTGTCATGGCTACGTCAGAGAAATAAAGAGATTCCAATCTACGGCGGCTTTTCGTTTTTGAGCTTTTAAGAGCTTGTAATCACATTTCCACATATTTTGCTCCTACAACACAACAGAGTAAGACATGGTGAATCTTTTGATACCAAATAACTGTAATGTGGATTTTGTTGCAAGTCAACCTTTAAAGGCCTACTTGCAACAAAATTAATATTACAGTTATTTGGTATCAAAAGGTTCACCGTGTCTTTCTCTGCTGTGTTTTACATTAGGTGCAAAATATGTGGAAATGCGATTACAAGCTCTTAAAAGCTCAAAAACGAACAGTTAATTGCAGCCATCACAAAAACTTTGTAGGTTGGAATTCCTTTATTTCGATGACGTACCCAACTCGAGGCGGTTATTGTTTTGACACGTGATGTTCTCACGTATATTGAAAGGCCAATAAAAGGCTCAATATAAAACGTCTCATAGCACTAGTTTATGACCAACACTTCGGGTTCTACTGGAAAGCCCGATCAAATATAGATGCTCACTACTTTACAGTTTCGTTTCAGCTTGGTCTAATCATCTAGTTGTATTCTGATCATGTGACCCATACTTCTTGCCAAATGTCGCGAACAATTTCTGCAGCATCTTTCGACTATCACAGGTGGCCAACATGTTTATCAGAGGATGACATGCACTCCCTGGAGCTAAAGTTAAAAAATTAAACTAATTTTTAGGCTAGGTTTGAGATATCAGTGCTCAAAATGACAGCATTGCAATGATGATGGAACAGACACATAAGGACAATAGACATGGTTTTATTGAATGCGTGAAGTATATTTGTGAAAATATTTTGACGATTGAGGTTGCATGAAAGTGTAAAAAGAAATACATCGTGTTCAATTACATCCCATTTGAGCTGTTTTGGAGGGGGATTCTTACCTATGGCGTTTTCGTGATGGCTGCGATTAGCTGTTCGCTTTTAAGAGCTTGTAATCACGTTTCCACATATTTTGCACCTACAACACAGCAGAGTAAGATATGGTGAACCTTTTGAAACCTAATAACTGCAATGTGAATTTTATTGCAAGTCAACCTTTAATGTGTAAAAAAGGAAGGTTGATGGGTAGATAAATAATTAGTTTAACTTTTGAATATAAATGGTGGTTTGAGAATTTCGCAAATTATAGATTAGCTGCCAGACCAGAGATAAGAGCAATCCACATGAGATGAATATAGGACTAGAGCATTTTAAGGCTTCATAGTGAATTGAAAATTGTTTAAAATTGTTGTATACTGCAGTTTTACAGTTTAAAACAATGCAGGCTGATCGAGACCACACAAGCCATTATTAAAATATTCTACATCTTGATTGCAGTGTTGGAGAGTGAAGAGTCGACCTCAAGGGCGGAAGAAATCGGAGGGATGTTCAAGGTCATCTCTAAGTCACAAAAAAACTCTATAGATGACAATGACCACTCAAGAGCACTCTTCAGTCCCACCAGAGACTGGTCTTCTGATGAGGTGCGGGTGCCGCCGTACCTTCTCACATTATGGTCCTGTGACTAGCTATTAAGCAGATGCATCTGATATTCAGTCACATGGCTTTCTATCTGTCATATGACTTTCTGTCAGTCACATGATTTTCTGTTTGCCATATGACTTTCTGTCAGCCACATGATTTTCTGCCTACCACATGGCTTTCTGCCTGCCACCTAGCTTTCTGTCTGCCACATAGCCTTTTGTTTACTACATAGCTTTCTGTCCGCCACATGGCCATGCCACATGACCTCCAAGGCTTCTGATGGCCTCATGTGTTATGGAATATGAGCAAAAAATTGCATGACTACATCTTGAACGGTTGTATATTCTGCTGTATGATCACGAGAACTCTTGTACTATCATGTGACCTTTGCTACTGTCTCATGGCATCCTGTACCATCATACTACTTGGTCTACTGTCACAAGACCTCCTCTACCTTCATATGATTTTCGGCACGTTTGCGTGACCTCCTTTTCTGAATGTTACAGTTTTCCATCTGTTGAATAACCACTTGTCACCTTCAAATCTTTCAGATAGTTTTATGTGACAAAAAATCATTTATAAATCATTGCCCAGTTGAAGTATTTTAGCGAAACTGACAGCTTTGTATGGCAGCGTAACTGTTATATATGTCACCAACCATTACTGTGTCTCTCCATATCGCACAGGTGAAGGCGCTGATCAAGGACTGCTTCGTTACAGGCGAATGGGAGTCTTCCAAGGACGCACAGAAGCTTCTGGAGGAAGATGGTTCGTCTCTTGTTTCTCATACTCAAACCTTGTAAACTTCTGTATAATGTTTTCATGTCCTCCCAGTCCAGATATCTAGAAAGGTTGTTTGTTTTTATAATTTATTATTTAGAGTTTTGATGAGCGCGCTTCATTTGCTCATTTTGGGTTTGATAACAAGCTTAAAAGCCTTTAACACAGTTTGCAAGTAATTCTCATGTAATAATCATAAGTTGATTGGTTAATAATTGTGTTACCCTTGAGTAATTAAATGTAGGTTTATTACTATCTCATGAAGTTACATCTATCAATGTGTATGTTTGGTTGCTTACATCTATCAGAGTGTGTGTTTTGTTGGTTACATCTATCATTGTGTATGTTTGATTGGTTACATCTATCAATGTGTATGTTTGGTTGGTTACATCTATCAATGTGTATGTTTGGTTGGTTACATCTATCAATGTGTATGTTTGGTTGGTTACATCTATCAATGTGTATGTTTGGTTGGTTACATCTATCATTGTGTATGTTTGGTTGGTTACATCTATCAATGTGTGTGTTTTGTTGGTTACATCTATCAATGTGTATGTTTGGTTGGTTACATCTATCAATGTGTATGTTTGATTGGTTATATCTATCAATGTGTATGTACGGTTGGTTAACAGATGAACTGTATGGAGACTTTGAAGATCTCGAGCAAAAGTCAGGTTCATCAGATGATGGAAGTGGAGGCAGCGAGGCAGAGGAAGGAGGTGATGATCAGAAAGAATCTACAGAAGGTAAAACTTTAAAAGGATCTCATATGAGATATGAGGATATGAATTCATATGAGTTCTTTATGGAGCTCATATCATATCCCTATGGGGTGCCTCCCATTGGAGCTCATATCTCTGTGAAAAGTTTGTCTTCTCGCTTTCATTTTGTGTTGCTCTCCGGAGAACAATGCATATTTCGGAACACGAAAGTTTAAACTCGAGAGACCATTGTTAATGTGAAATAGTCACATTAAAAATGTGGTCATTTCACATTAAACTGTAAAAGGTGAAAAAAACTGAAAAAGGTGAAAAAAACTGAAAAAGGTGAAAAAAACTGAAAAAGGTGAAAAAAACTGAAAAAGGGAGCTATGAAGTTCTTTTATATTATTCAATCAACATGGACCCAAACTATGCAAAGGAGACTTGCAGGTATATGCACTAGTTTACACTCCTCATGATGTTGTAACCCATTGGAGATTATCATCAGTAACCAGTGATTACTAGTTCTGGTGAACTTGACTGGAGTTAAGGTGGCCAGTTTTTACTGAGCAAACTTCTCTAATGAATATGAAAACCAGTGAACAGGATGTAGCACAATTCAGTGGTGTGATCTGTCATTCATGAAAGTGGTAGGTGCAGACAACTTTATGATGTGCACTAATTCTATTTATTTTATTTCACTTTACTATTAATTTCCAAAAGTTAAATCTGAATCGGTGAGTAACATAATTTTTGTCACTCACGAGTGACAGCGGAGGATAGCGAGTCAATTTTTTATCAGTTACAATCTTGCTGTCACTTCAAATGCCAATTATATCGCATTACGCAGGTCAGAACTGAATAGTTGTAATGAGGTTTCTTTTACCAGAGTTATTCTTTCTCGCATAGATCCCAAAGCAGCAAACATAATTTTTTTCTATCGATTATGAGTTTATACAACAAAATATTGTGACATTTTCTCACAAAGCTGAGATAAAATTGTGCCTTTAGCCAGATAACTACTTTGTTTTGACATTTACTAAAACTGCAATCGCTTGTCCATTTATAGACAACATTTTCCCTTCATAGCAAATTGTTGCTGAGACCAACAGACAAATCATTTGGTCGCAGGTTGGATATAGGCTATCCAATAATAATTCATTAGAAGCATTTTATTTATGAAACTTTTGTGGCTTGGCTGCTTTCACTCCTCTCGTATTGCGGTATATGGCAGGTTTTTGAAATCTCCACATACCTTTTGGTGTTTCAAAGTATTGAAGCAGCTGTCCTGCTGCAGTACTAGTATGAGGTACTAATATATATATCTAGTATACCCCTGTTGTGGCTGCAGGAAATAACCAGAAGAGTCGTAAACTCACCAAAGAAGACAGAAAGAAGAAGATAGAGGCCAAGAGGTTGGCAAAGAAGCAGAGGGTTAAGGATATGTTTGATGCCGAGTATGACAAGGCTACACAAGGTGATGGGACTGAGAATAGATTTGATGCTAGGAAAGCTGAGTTGGAGATTCAGGCTAAGGTATGTTTTTGAAGTCTTTAAGAATTGGAAAGGAAATCATGTTCAGTCAAGCATTGCTGCTAGCTTGTAGCAAGAACCCGAGGGCTGGTGGTGATCTGTGTTATGAAATATAAGTATCGTAGAACGGAAATATGCTGTTTGTTGAATATAAAAACTAGGAACGAGTGCTGCCAGCGAGGAAGCTGCCTCGAGGCAACAAACCTTAATCTTCAGCTGTAAATAACCGACTGTGGCATCCAGACAGAAGTGTTTTATTCGTTTCCCTTGTTTAGGAGAATGATTTTAATGCATTAATATCCAGCAAGATGCGGTATAAGTTGTTTTATTTGTGAAGGAAGATAGCCACTGGTTCTATTTGTGAAGGAAGATAGCCACTGATGTGTAGATATTAAGGCTGTGCATCTCCCAGCAAGTCTGGGAGTTATTCTCACTTTCGCTAATATAAAGATGGTCAATGCGAAAGCTGGTATTGTTTTTCTTTGTAATCAAAATCTAATCCCTCTTGTCAAATTTGCAAAATATTGACTGGCTTCTCAGAATCAATGAGTTGATAGTTAATCGCATGTAGCACGCTCTGTTACTGTAGCTAGTCGACCTTAGGAGGCAGATTGATGTCATCGCACATTTTTTACTCTACTTTCAGCTGAACCGGTCGGAGTTTGAAGGAATGGACGATGAACTGAGGGTCCAGTACGAGGGCTACAGAGCAGGACTTTATGTCCGAATCGAAATCCATGGTTTGCCTTGCGAGTTTGTAAATAACTTTGACCCATCAGTTCCCATGATTCTCGGTGGAATGACCAGCAATGAGTCTGTGATTGGCTGCGTTCAAGTGAGTTGTCTTTCCCGTAGGCTTAAGAAATCTTCGAAAACTTACATTAACGTTTTAGAATATGCAATCATTTTCTAATGACTACTTATACCTTGAAGTGCCTCTGTTTGCTGCATAGCATGATCACACTGGTTCAGTCTTTCTGCTATCTTTCCTATCACTGGTGTAGGTAAGCCAATGAAATTACGTAACATTTTTATCTTTTATTTTGTACTCTGATCAAGTTACTAGTCCTGTGCACTGTGTAAGATCGTCCTGAGTAATCAGTATATGGAGAATTATCCAGTGAATTGATAGGGCTCCTAGTGGTGTAGTTGTAATGTGCTTGCTTTTGATTCTGATGCCCTGGGTTTGATTCTTGTGCGAGGCATTCTTTTTTCCCAATGCCACTTAGAGTGGCTTCGGGCGAGCGGACTCTGCTCTTATTATAGTACTAGATGAATGCCCAGCGTTGCTCGGGTAATCAAAAAGTTTTTGCTCAGAAAATTTATTTTATTTAGCGTATATCAAAAGTTACCGTTCTAACTTTCAAACTTCATATCATGAGAAAAGTGTTTTGTGCAGTTCAGATAACTTGAGAGAAAAAATAAAACAACTGCTAAGGTTTTCAAATAAATAACTTTGAAATTTGATATCATCAAAAAGGTGTTTTGTTGAAATAATTTGAGAGAAAAACAAAATAACTATAAAGGTGTTTTAATGTAAATGTAAAATTATTAGCAAGTGATGTTTTGCTACGACTACAATGAAAAATAATTTGGTATACAATAATATGATTTTAATTCGCTTCAGTGTTGGCATCGTGAAGCAAAAATATCCTAAAGCGGTATAGACACCCATAGTAATTATCTAGTGCAAACACCCCTGGTAAAAATCATCAAAACTTTATATGCGTATTGTACATATTAAAAATTATTAACCAAACAATATGTTAACCTTAGCAACTATAGTTACCAACAGTAACTTTAGTGTATTTAGTGGTTATCGAGATTTTTGTTCAGTTGATGTCCATATCAGAATAATTGCGAGATAGCTTTAGTAGGCCTGTCTTAGTTTTATAATTCTCGAGAATAAATTGTGACCGTGTAGTGTATTGTGATTGACTGACTTTTTCATTGTCATACGTTCGGCTTCCTACCAAATGCTTCAAGAGTTGTACTTCCTAGTTCTCATGAAACTTAAACTTTCTCCTTTCACAAGTATTTCAATGTCGTGCTCTCATGAGTCAATCAATCTCATTTTCTGCATTATATATTCTCTTTCAGGCACGATTCAAGAAACATCGGTGGTATAGTAAGATATTAAAGACTAAGGACCCAATCATATTTAGCCTTGGTTGGAGGCGCTTTCAGTCCATTCCACTCTACACGATACAGGATCACAACGGTCGTAATAGACATCTAAAATATACTCCGGAGCATATGCATTGCAATGCTATCTTTTGGGGTTCGTATCTCCTTCTTCGTATCTGTTCACTGTTTTCCAGAAATTTCTGCATGCACGGAATATGTCTACTTATGGTCACTGCCTAATCAAGGTTATTGGGACCAGCAGTGACCACAAAATGTGGACACAATGAGGAACATTCACCTTTTATTCTTAACACAGATTAGCTGTAATTTATGTTTGCCAGTCGGTTGGTGCTAAAAATATGCCCACATAATCAAATCTTTTGGTTCATCAGGTTGCTTTACTTGAGAGAGCTGGTCTAAACCAGTTTGCCTGTTCATTTTGTGATGGCCAAAAAACGCTGCAGCAAAATCATGTGACTGAAACTGTTTTTGCAAATAACCTTCACCCATGTAGCCTTTGAGAAGCAAGGAATCTAGCCATGTTTATTTTTTAAATCTACATGTAGATTTTACTTTATGATTGTTGCAGTCTATTAATAAACTTTTTTATTGGTTTGAATCGGCGTCAAATTATGTTGATCTCACTCACCTCCTCTCATCCTTTCACGCATGAGAGGGAAAATATCGGTGACGCAATGAGGGTGCGAAAATGAGATGTGAAGTAGCTTTTAACGCAGGCTATCAACGCATTTCTTTATTTGCATGGATCGGTGTTGAGCTCATGTTTTTTTCCCCTTTAGCTCTCAGTAGTACTAGTGTTCAATAAAAATTGCCCAAAGTCAATTGGTCTATAATTAGTGAAATCTCTGGGATAAAAAAATCAAGTTTTTTCGCACTGCGAAACTACACTCAGGATGAGCTCTAAACATATTGACTCGGCTCAAGCAGATATTTGTTTCCTTTTATTTAAGCACAGATATGATAGGCTGATTAGTTAACTACTCACCAATCAGAATCGTTCTTGTGCGCTTTTAGAAACTAAAGCCGCGCCGTATGCAAATGCTAATTCATACTACGCGGCTCGTGGTTCACCAAGAGTTAAACTGTAAAAGATGTAAGAAAATTAGTCCTTTGTTTCGTGTAGCAAGGTTTATTTTCTACACTCGAAAGAAGCTCACTTCTTGTCGCCATTAAAGTTCTGAGCTACTCAACTAAGTGTTCCGTACTCTCTCAGGTCCATCTACTCCTCAGAATACAGGGCTGCTCTGTCTTCAGAGCTACTCCACTGATCAGAAGGGATTTAGAGTCTGCGCTACTGGAGTCGTCCTCTCTTTGGATAAATCTATGACTATTATGAAGAAGTTGAAGCTGATAGGTTACCCTATGAAAGCACACAAAAAGACAGCATTTATAAAGGTAGAGCTAGCTTTTTTAACCATCGTGATGCACAGATTAATCAAATGGATGCATCGCTTGCAAAGCTTTTTAAAAACCCTGCCCGTCCTTGTCAATGTGTGTCCCTGGGCAATTCTTCAAAAAATAGGACATTTTGAAACTTTTGTTAAATATATCTAAATCTGCTCATGGTCAAATGATATTTAATAAATCATGTGAAAACAGACCCAACAACGCAACAAATGTCGCCAAAACTTTTTACAGTTCTTCTGGACTAAAACCATCAAATTTCTTACAATTTTAACCTCTGAAAATGTTTTGTTGTATCGTCATATTCATCAAGCACCCATTCATCATCGTTTTTTTACACAAAATCATCGGCCAAATTATAGCTAGTATCACATAATTCTTCCTCTGCATCGCAATCATCTATGACATACCAACAAATTGGAGTTGTATCAAATTTTTCGGTGATCCCATCCATAGAGTTATCACTCCAGGGGGAGATAACTCTATGATCCCGTCCTACTGAAATTGTTATAATAACGAAAGAAGTTGGTAAAGATATTCGAAAATAGTAAAAAATGTAAGTAAAATCTTCGGTCTAGCACCCTATGTCGGAATTCATTTGATTGGTTTGTGTTGGTGCTTGGAAACAGCATTTGTAAACAGACCGGCCGGTATACCGGCTGCCAGGGTGTAAAGGTTTAAAACATAGTCTGTGGCATAAAACTGCGTAAGACATAATTTCTCTCTTTCTCATGTATTTTTACTGTAAATGTTGATATGTACAAAACTATTTTTGGCAATAATAATATTAAACCTCCTGGTGAACCCCACAGCAAATGCTTGCGTCTTTACTACCAGGACATGTTTAGCAGTCAGCTGGAGGTAGCCAAGTTTGAAGGGGCGAAGATCAAGACAGTCAGTGGCATACGAGGCCAGGTGAAGAAGGCCTTGCGTTCACCAGAGGGAGCCTTTCGAGCGACGTTTGAAGACAGCATATTGATGAGCGGTTAGTACTCAATTTCAATGACTCGTATATCATGCGTTGTATAACTACCTTGATACACTCATTTGTCCTTAACTTGTAGACATCGTGTTCCTGAAGGCGTGGTATCAGGTAGAGTTGCCTAAGTTCTATAACCCTGTTACAAACCTGCTATTGCCTGCGGCCAGTCGGAGTAGCTGGCAAGGTATGAAGACTTTGGGTAGGTTAAGAAAGGAGAAGGGAACCAAGGCTCCATTTTCTGAAGACTCTCAGTATCAAAAGGTAGGCTCAAGGGATGAGGCATTATTTAGCAGCGTGGTTGCAGTCATCACTACTGTATGGGTACACTATGGCTTGCTGGCTGTATCACTATTGTATGGGTACACTATGGCTTTCTGGATGTATCACTATTGTAAGGGTACACTATGACTTGATGGCTGTATCACTGTTGTATGGGTACATTATGGCTTACTGGATGTCTCACTATCGTACGATTACACTATGGTTTGCTGGCTGCATAACTATTGTATGGGTACAGTATTGCTTGCTGGCTGTATCACTATAATTGTATGTGTACACTATGGTTTGCTGGTTATATCACTATTGTATGGGTACACTGGCTTGCTGACTCATTATTGTGCGGGGACACTATGGTTCTATGACTGTATTATCATTGTATTTATATGCTATGGCTATCTGACTGTATCATTATTGTATGGGTGCATTATAGCTTGCTGACTGTATCATTATTGTATGGGTATGTTAGGGCTTGCTGTTGTGAATTGTTGTTAACGATTTTTGTTATTGTGGTAACTAATTTTGGTTGGTTAGAGGATCTTACCAACGGCTGTTTTATTGCTACCATGACAACCAGGATGCTAGCATGCTCCATACATTACCATCATTTTGTACAGTTTCTTGCATTCATACAACTTTTTTGTCTGATTTGTCACCATGGTACTTTTTGTAGCCATTTTTTTAAAACTTTTTTATTTGGAGCAGAAATGTACGATACTGTGAAAAAATAAATAATGGGTAACTGTGAAAGTCAGGCGTGTGGTTATGAATCTATGCACTCTGTTAGGAGCCCGAGCGGAAAAAACATCACCTAAAGCCGCTAACAGTGCCAAGAAAACTCCAAAAGGAGCTGCCATTCGCCTACAAGCCAAAAGTACGAGGCAAATGGGAGGATCCCGCCCTAAGTAAACGCATAGCAGTCATCAGAGATGCTCAAGAGAAAAAGAGGGAACAACTCCTCAACCAGTTGAGAACTATACAAACTGCCAAGGAAATAAAGGCGAGAGAAGATCAGCACCAGAGACAACAGCAGTTTAGGTCAGTCTTTGGTTCTTGTAGATAATATTTACGAGCTTTGGTTGACTATGGGAATGCCTGCAAACGAGTGCTGTGGCAATCCCAATCACTCTCATTTTTAAGATAGCTATTGAATGGTGACAACCTTGGTAAACATCATATAAAAATGGTCTGTAGTTAAAAAAACCTGAGCCACAATGTTAGAAAATGTTCGGCACCAACTAGATCTGACTAGAACCTAAGGTTGTTCTACTCTCGAAGGGCCTTGGAGACTTAATGCCTTGAGTTTGACCAATTTTCACAAAACAATCAGATGACATGTTCGATCGCAACCTGTCACGCCTGTTGCATTAACGAAAAGGACTGTTGTAAAAGTAAAAAACGGATTTCAATTAATTTAGTCCAATAATACCAATATTAATAACAGATTCAAAGAAAAATCGCTCATACAAATAATCACTTTAAGATTAATACTAGTTTAGTTGAATATCATGTGTAATGTTTTGGAACTAGCATGATGCGTGGAACACAGATTTCTGAGCCTTCATTATTTGTATTATCACTTGCAGCTCTTTGTAATTTTAGCATGTGTTCATTTCGTAGTCAATAATGCTGGTTTCCCGGATGCCTATTCATTGGTATATGTAGGTAACAATCAGGTACCTATTAACTGATATATGTAGGTAACTATCAGGTACCTATTAACTGATATATGTAGGTAACTATCAGGTACCTATTAACTGATATATGTAGGTAACAATCAGGTACCTATTAACTGATATATGTAGGTAACAATCAGGTACCTATTAACTGATATATGTAGGTAACAATCAGGTACCTATTAACTGATATATGTAGGTAACAATCAGGTACCTATTAACTGTTATATGTAGGTAACAATCGGGTACCTATTAACTGATATATGTAGGTAACAATCAGGTACCTATTAACTGATATACAGACGGTTCCCAACCTACGAACGAGTTACGTTCCGAGCGATTGTTCGTAAGGTGAATTTGTTCGTAAGTTGCTTCAGTGCTATATTTTGTATTATAATTTATGTTTAAGGCCTATATAAGTATATTGAAGGTTTATATAAGTATGTTTAAGGCTTGTATAAGTAACCTGTATTGGTTTGTACTGAAAATTTTTTTTAATGAAATGGAGATAATACTTTGGTAGACGCCGGGCCATGACACTGCATTTCTTATAATTATGTCTTGTCATTTTTGTTGTAACAATCAGGTACTTATCAACTGATATATGTAGGTAACCTGTAAACATTGATGTTGCAGGAAGAAGAAAAGGGCAGAGGAGGCAGACAAGAATAAGGTACGTCAGAAGATGAGAAAGGATCTGTACATGAAACTTGGAAAGATAAAGGAGAAAGTCAACAAGAAGATGAACTACAATGAGGCAGATGATTGAATCGTAACATTCGGTTACGCATTCACCATTCATGGCTATATATATCATGTGACCTTCGTACCATCTGTGTCTACATGTCATGTGATTTTCATACCAGTTAGCTGCAGTATATGCCATGTGCTCATGTTCTCTCAGTCTATTCGTATCACGCGCTTGAGTTTATTGAGGAATTGAGAAACAATTGTAACACCACTCGACAGCCATGCTTAATCATGGCTGCCACAAGATTCGGCAGAGTTGAATATTGATTGGGTGAAATGAGGCTATGAAGTACTCTTCTGTTAAATATGAGTGCTGGGCAAATCAGTTCTTTGAAGAGGAGAAAATTGTGGTAGCTTCTGCTAGAAGTTGCCTTCTCTTCACTAGATAGCTTCAATATAGCTGAAGACTTCTTATAGTTAGTTTAAAAAGAACTTTTTATTGTTAAGAACATGGAGGAAAAGTATATATATATATATATATATATATATATATATATGATTCATACAAAAATAGGGGTGCAGATCCGTGTCACTGACAACAGGCTAAAAAATGAGCTCGGCAGTGAGCGAAGATTAGGCATACATCCAAGACAGCAGACTAAAAATATCTGGAAGAAGAATTCATAACTTTAGATGATCGTTCTTCACAGTAAAACATGACAGTAAAAATAGAATAGAGAGCAAGTTATGAAATACAACTGATGAGAGTATAATCTACATCTGTGGTTTGTTACTTGGGTAAACAGTCACATAGAAGCATTGTATCGAATGTTAGTCAATAGTCCATCTTTAATATACATGTAGCATCTCTCCATTCTTAGTTAAGCCATTGAGTTTAACTCTCTGCAAGCAAATTCATAATATCTTGCAAACAAATAAAATATAGTATAATTGAAAAGTTGGTAATGACAGCAATAAAACTATGAGTTGTTTCCCCCCAGAAGATTACTAACCTAAAAGCTGAGAGTGAATGGAGCTAATTTGGGGTGTCACAGGCTATATTTTGGCTAAAATGAGCTTAGCCTTAGAGCTCATCTCAAGCATATTCAGCCTTTGACACCCCAAATTAGCTTCATCTACTCATTTTAAGATTTGAGGTTAGTAGTTATTTCTTAGAGGAAGACAACTCATAATTCCAAAGAAAATGCAACAATATAACTTTCGGACCTACCAAAACCAAGTGGTTTGGATGTTTTCTCAGGGTATGCTGGAGGAGCAGAGGCAGGGTAGGCTGGAGCAGCGCCAGGGTTAGCAAGAGGATACGCTGGTGGCTCCGAGTTCGGGTAACTTACTCCCTCTGCAAAAACCAGAAATCCTCCCTGATGAAAAACTAGCTGACCTGACAACTCTTGGAGGAAGACAACTCATAATTCCAAAGAAAATGCAAACATACAATTTTCAGACAGCTTAAAATCTTACCAAGTCCAATTGGATTAGGGGTTTTCTCGGGGTAGGCTGAAGGATCAGAGATAGGGTGGTAGGGTAGAGGAATAGCGCCAGGGTTGGCGAGAGGGTAGGCTGGTGGCTCTGAGTTCGGATAACTTACTTCCCCTGCAAAAACCAGAAAACATTGCTGATGAAAAATTAGCAAAAACCTGTTCATATTTAATAAACGACAAAAGAGATAAAGTTTATTTTTACCTTTGTAAGTGAACAATCAACTGCCAATATTTAACTAAATGTTAGCACTTCGAAGATTTAGTCCTGCAATTGTTGTTTTACCTAATCCTATGACCGAGTAATCTTGGCTCCATCGTTTCAAATTATACTTCCGCACACTGTTTTTAGTATAATTCCAAAGTTACAAGTTTATTAGATCATTACTTCTTGAGATTTCGTCTAAATACCGAGGGCTCTTCTAAACAACCGAAAAATAAAAAAAGGCTGCTGGCAGAACATTGGTTTCTAACACCGGGTGAAACTTTTGGTAACAAAGTGTCCAAATTAGACAAACGAAACTAGATTGTTTTTCTATTCATAGCAAATATATACAGTCTATCAGACTCAAAGTAATGCTGAAGTAACTCGAAGTAAGTCATTATGCTGTTTCAGTTACCTCTAAAACAGCACTTCTGTAAAAGATTGTAAAAAAATCATTTAGTCAATTTGATTTCTGCAAGCTTGGAGCTTAATGTGATACAAAAGTTTAACAGAAATGGCGTCATTCTAAATGTTGTCTCAGCCGATTGAAAGTTGTTAATATAGTCTCGGGTTAAAGCAGTTGCCTGTATATACACGACTAGCTAAATACTTGGCTCTGCCCAGGTAATAAAAAGTCTTTTGACAGAAAATTTATCTTTATTTAATATATACAGCAACTACCATTTGAAATTTTAAAATTCATATCACGAGAAATGAAGTATTTTTGTGCAATTCAATAAAAATAGGGAAACAAATTAAAAAGAAAAATTTTAAAATAAAAAGAAAAGTTTAACAATTGTAAAGGTTTTCAAACTTTTTCAAACGGCTGTAGCTTTCAAATTTCATATAATAAACCAAGTGTTTTGGTAACATAAATTAGGAGGAAAAATAAAACCGTACAGATGTTTAAATGTAAATGTGAGTGAAATCATTAGCAAGTAATGTCTGAATATAATCTGTTTTGCTACACATACAATGAAAAATTATTTGTTATACAATTGTATGATTTTAGTTCGCTTCAGTGTTGACATCATAATGCGAAAATATTGTATAGAATGGTATACAAACCCATAGTAATTATCTAATGCAAACACCTAGTAAAAATAGTCATTAAAAATTAGTAACAAAACAATATGTTAACCTGAGTAACTATAGTTATCTACAAAAAGTTTAGTGCATTTTGTAGTTATGATCTGCAAAAAACTGTAACATTACAATGTACTACATACCCTAGAGCGTACCATGGAGAGGTTTTACCTTTGAGACAAACGTGTAACGTGAACGCTGATTTTAACTTAAATAAATTTAGCTTACTAAACGTGCATTCTAGTAAACTTCAAAATTTTTATTAAAATTCTATTCCTTATTTGTTTGCGAATCCGTTTTTTACCATAACGGATAACGCTGATCCAGTTATGGCAAGCAACGTATATCTCTTAATAACGTATATAATCAGTACGCAAATTGCCAAATTTTAATTTCCGGATAAATTTTTGTTCATATCTATGATGTGAAAACAAATTCGCCCTAGTATGGCGAGGACGAAAAAAACAGCTTGGGCAAAAAATTAAAGTTCAGTAAAAAAGATTTTTATAGCAAGGGCATCGTAACCCATAGGCACAATGTATCAATAATTGCGTTATTTAGCGTTTAAAACTGGGAAAAGAGCATACTGTGTTGTATCTTTGTAAATATTCGCTATAGCCTTAGTTCTTACGTATTGTAGCTAGTCGCTGTTTGCCGACATCATTTATTCACATAGCTTTGGATATTAGCCTAGACATTTATTACAGTTATCAACGTAGCCTTTGATCGTCATTTTACTCTACATATTATTAGAAGCATCATCGGACATTTAATTAATAAATAAGAAACGCAGAATAACAGCACCGCAGAGTCGGACATCTTGTAGAAATGGACTTGTAATGTAGAACCACGTTTTTAAAGCTAACCGTCCCTTTTTGGCTGGCCAGCCCATATTTGTCCCTAATCGATAGTACTACGCAATAATACGCCAGGATCGTCTGGTGCTCAAACACATGCTAACAGGTAATTGTCTATATTGAGTTAAAAGCTACCAATTCAACAATTGGATTTAAATAATAGAATCTAATAAGTACTTGGAAATACAACATGGTGGCAGCGAGGTGTGCCTACGCCTAGAAAGAAAGACTCTCGTTATAATAATATTAACTACAGACGTATTGGTTGAGTTATTTGTCAACTAGAGCTGCTGCTCCTCGCATATTTGTTTCTGTTTTGCTTGGCTGTTGTTTGTGAAAACCACCACGACTGAGACAATGGAAGGTTTGAAACCGCCTGGTGAGCTGTCATTCGAGGGCAATGTGTCGGAGAACTGGAGAAGATGGAGAAGAAGTTTTGAGAACTATTTACGTGCTGTGGACATTGTGCGTGAGCCTGTTGAGGATGACGAAGCGCCGCCAGCAGGCAATGCAGCTATTATGAGAAGGCAACTGGCAATATTTCTTCATACAGCAGGGGAGGAAGCTTATGAAATTTACAGTCAATTTGATTTTGAAAATGAAGATGATCGTGATGATCTAGACATAGTAATTGACCATTTTGAAACGTACTGTAATCCTCGTCGCAACATACTGTATGAATGGTATGTGTTTTGGTCCATGATTCAGAAAGAGGGTGAGCCAATAGATAGCTTTGTTAAGAGGCTCAAAACACAGGCAACCAAATGTGAATTTGGAAATTTAAGGGACAGAATGCTTTTGTGTAGAATTGTATTTGGAATTTCATCAGATAAACTTAAAGAACGTATGCTCCGTGACAATCAGATGACACTAGAACGGGCTATGAATGACATTAGAGCTGCAGAAGCTACACTAACACAGCTGAATGAGATAGCAGGGGGAAGCAAAGCTATTAATGTTGCATCCATGAAGGAACAATCAGCTTTGAAACCGAAAGACACTCCGCAGGATTCAAAGAAGTCTGTGGCTGCTGTCAGTAATCAACCCAGCCACACGGATAAAAAGGTGAAAGATTGTAGGTTCTGTGGCTATGATCACGCAAGAGGCAAATGCCCAGCCTACGGACAGACCTGCAAGAAGTGTGGCAAGAAGAACCATTTTGCTCGCCGATGTATGTCTACAGATCTTAGAGCTGTCGAGGCTCAGTCACAGGAAGACAGCACTCAGTCCTGTATGCACTCACTGTTTCTGGGGAATGTTGGTTCATCAACTGGCGATGATGAGACTTCCTGGAATGTTGAGCTAAATCTTAGGCATGAAAGTAGGTCAAAGAAAGTCACTTTCAAAGTAGATACTGGGGCTGAGGCCAATATCGTCAACCTAAGTGTCGTCAAATCCTTGAAAGCCAAAATATCTGCTCCTAAAGCACGCCTAACGGGTTACGGCAATGCCAAAATTGAAAACCTCGGACGAGTAATGCTTAGTCTGAAGCACAACTCCCATGAACACCTTCTCCAATTTGAAGTAGTGAATGATCATCTCCCAGCCTTACTTGGACTTAAGTCTTGTGTTGCGCTAGGTATTGTCAGTAGAATTGACAACCTAGCTGCTACGTCCATCCTGGATGAGTTTCCGTCGGTCTTCGAGGGTATAGGATGTTTCAAAGATGAGCACGTCATTCAGACAGACCCTACGGTGAAACCAATTGTTCATGCAGCAAGGCGCATTCCCCTCAGTGTAATGGACAAAGTAAAAGCAGAATTAGCCAGTATGGAACAGGCAGATATTATAGCTAAGGTTGACAAACCGACTGAATGGGTAAACAGCATGGTCGTAGTTGAGAAGAAAAATGGAGACATTCGTATCTGCTTGGATCCCAGGGATTTGAATAGGGCCATCAAAAGAGAACATCACCACATACCTACACTAGAAGATATAGCCCACAAGTTCAGTGGCAAGAAACACTTTAGCATAGTTGACATGAAACATGGCTACTGGCATGTCCCTCTGGAGGCCAACAGTAGCTATCTCACAACTTTCAATACACCTTTTGGTCGTTACAGATTTCTCAGACTCCCATTCGGCCTCCACTCATCTGCAGAAGTATTCGAGAAACGTGTAGAGCAAATATTCTGTGATTTGGATGTCTGCATATACTTTGATGATCTGATCGTGGCTGGCAAGGATCAAGCAGAACATGACGAAAACCTCAGAAGAGTGTTAGCTCGAGCTCGTGATTCCAATGTGAAGTTTAATAAAGACAAAATTCAGCTAAACAAGTCTGAGGTATCCTATCTGGGGCATACCGTGACGAAGGAAGGGATGAGGCCCGATCCTAAAAAGGTAGCAGCCATTCAGGAAATGCCTGAACCAACAGATGTCGCTGGTGTGCAAAGGTTGCTTGGTACTCTGAACTTCTTAAGGGGCTACATACCCAACATGTCCTCTCTTACCCAGCCTCTTAGAGTACTGTTGAATAAGGAATCAGCATGGTGCTGGGGTCCAGAGCAGAGAGCTGCTATATCTGCAATCAAGAAGCTTTTAACCAGTGAGCCTATACTTCGCTATTTTGATGCCGACAAATCAGTGGAACTTCAGGTAGATGCTTCTCAACACGGTTTAGGTGCTGTCCTTCTACAAGAGAAGATGCCTGTAGCATACGCCTCTAGGTCTCTGACCCCTGCTGAAGTCAATTATGCACAGATTGACAAGGAACTCTTGGCTATAGTATTTGGATGTGAACACTTCAATCACTACATATATGGAAGACCTGTCATCATTCAGACTGATCACAACCCTCTCACTGCTATCCTTAATAAACCACTGTACAAAGCCTCTCCCAGGCTTCAGAGACTAATGTTGAGACTTCAGCGCTATGACATAGCCGAGGTAAAATATGTTCCTGGAAAGCACTTATATCTTGCTGACACCCTGTCCCGTGCTTTCCTTAGAGACAATGATAGCGAATGTGCTGAGCTCGAGGGAGAAACAGTTGCCATGGTACACAGTCTTGAGATTACAAAGGATGAACAGTTGACGCTCAGCAAAGCATATCAGGATGACCAAACCATGCACCTGTTGAGACAGGCTATCTCTTGTGGCTGGAATTGGTCGTCGAGAAAGAAAGCCCCACCAGACTTGCAGCCTTACTGGGCTGTCAAAGATGAACTCCATGAGCATGACGGTTTTATATATGTTGGCGAAAGACTGGTAGTACCCCTTTCCCAACGTAAGCATGTACTTAAGCAGCTACACCGTGGCCACCTAGGGATGACGAAGTGTACTCAGAGGGCCAAGGCATGTGTTTTTTGGCCAGGACTCACTAATGATATATTCCAGACAGTAGCTAGCTGCTCAACATGTGCCAGATTTAGCAATCAGCAGACCAAAGAACCCCTTCAGCAACACGAAGTGCCCACACTTCCCTGGCTCCGTGTGGCTATGGATATCCTGGAATTCAAATCTCGTAGTTATTTAGTAGTTGTTGACTGCTACTCACACTTTCCCGAATTGAGGCTCGTCAGCAGAAAGACGGCCTCTGAAGTGATCTCCGCACTCAAGTCAATGTTTGCAGTGCATGGTGTTCCCAAGACAATACTAGCTGACAACATGCCATTCAACAGCTATTTGATGCAGTCTTTTGCCAAAGACTGGGGTTTTGACATGGTAACGTCAAGCCCGCACTATCCAAAGAGCAACGGCCAGGCTGAGAGATACGTACAGACAATGAAAAAATTTCTACGTAAGTGTGAAGACTCAAAGGAAGACATCTATGCTTCACTGCTAGCCTACCGGGAGACTCCTTTCTCTGGCAGCTGTTACAGTCCTGCAGAGATGCTGTTCAACAGGTGTATCCGAAGCTGCCTCCCTCGTACAAGTGCTACTCTACAGGTTCAGCCACCCAGTACTCCCGAGACATCCACAGTGTATCAACAGAAGCAGAAGCAATACTATGACCGGTCGGCCAGAGCCCTAAAACCTTTGACTGAGGGAGAGAGAGTGCTAGTGAGAACAGGACATGACCAGACCTGGGAACCTGGCACTATTGTTTCCAAGCATGACCTACCTCGCTCATACTGGGTGGACAATGGCAACAGTGTTGTACGTCGGAACCGTGTTCATTTGAAACCAAATCACACACCAAGAGAACCTCTGGATCTTCATGATGAGACCACCACGGAGAACAACCCAGATAGTCCCAACACAGCAATTGATAAGGCGTCAGAGCCAGTCACACCGACTACGCCAACACCCAGAGCTGCTAGAACTCCTACATCCTTCAGTCCCCGGACTCAGCGAGCACCCCGCTCAACTCGAGGTATTCTGCCTGGCAGATACCGAGACTATGACATGGCTTAACGCATTTGCGTTTATTCTCTGCCGACTCTAATGCTTTTAGAAGAGGAGGGATGTTGTATCTTTGTAAATATTCGCTATAGCCTTAGTTCTTACGTATTGTAGCTAGTCGCTGTTTGCCGACATCATTTATTCACATAGCTTTGGATATTAGCCTAGACATTTATTACAGTTATCAACGTAGCCTTTGATCGTCATTTTACTCTACATATTATTAGAAGCATCATCGGACATTTAATTAATAAATAAGAAACGCAGAATAACAGCACCGCAGAGTCGGACATCTTGTAGAAATGGACTTGTAATGTAGAACCACGTTTTTAAAGCTAACCGTCCCTTTTTGGCTGGCCAGCCCATATTTGTCCCTAATCGATAGTACTACGCAATAATACGCCAGGATCGTCTGGTGCTCAAACACATGCTAACAGGTAATTGTCTATATTGAGTTAAAAGCTACCAATTCAACAATTGGATTTAAATAATAGAATCTAATAAGTACTTGGAAATACAACATACTGTATATAGGACATCAACCTATTAACTATATTATAGTTAATAGTATAGTAATATAATATAGTTAATAGGTCTATGATATAGTAAGACCTATGAATCGTAAGAGCCTTTGTAGACTTGCGGTTAGACAATTGGACAATAACCCTGTGATTGTTCAAACCGAACATTCATGATTTCAAGCCCAGCACAATGTGAGATTTTAATTCCACGATTTTAATAGTTATAGCTGGACATACCGAAAGACATACACACACACATACATGCAAACTTAGAGAGACATATATATCGACTAGCGGAATTTCCAACTTTGCAAGGGTATTAAAAATCAGCTTATAAACAATGAGAGTTACTGTAGTTGCCTGGCACATTGCTAATGGCTAATTTGAGTAAGCTTACTAATAAGAGCTAACTACTTGCTCTCATGATTAAGCATGCATACAATTACGCTATCGCTCTCCATGTCGTTGCGCCGTAGTGGAGAGCGGTAGTGTATTTGCACCTTTACAACGACATATATTGCCTAAGGAATCCATCAAACTCATGTGGCTTAATCGGTAAGGATTGGACTGGCGACCTCGGAAGGGTCCTAGATCAAATCTTCTAAAATAAAGATCTTTCCTTCTAAGATCTTAAGGACATACCGAAGAACAGACACACACACACACAACTTTGTGAAATATGTATAATAAACTAGGCTTCAGTGTTTAACAATCATATATTGTTTCAGCTACATCTTGCTACACTTTAAAACCAAACATTTGGATTCTAAAAATGCATTATATTTGCATTCTATATATATAATATATATAATATATGTATATATATAATAAATAAATAATATATATATAATTGAGCACAGGTAATAACCAGCATAAAATAATTGGTGTTATTGAGCACAGGTTTACTGAGGGTAGCCCATTAGAGATAGCAATCCATTCCAGTTTGTCAACATAAGCATAAAACGGCCCAGCTGCTAGCATAATGCCATTGACTATAATGCTGCCATAAAACCCATGTGTAGCAATCATTCATCCATTTACCAAAAATAAAAATTCATTAATATTGTAACGCAGAAAATCCATAATGTATATTATTACTACTAGCCTGTTAAAATAATGCTCCAGACATTTTTCAGGCTTGTACTGTTACAGTAGCAGTACTTCGATATCAATGATTTACCATTCGTGATATTATTGAAGATATAAAAAATGTCGGAAAAAGAGGTCGCTAAAAATATTCAGTTTCAAAACTCCATCTAGTTTCTGAGAACCAGCCTCTCAAACACCCACCTGCAGACTATCTGATTGAATATGAAATTAAAATATTGTCAGGTTAAGTTTTGTGCAGGTTTTGAGGTAGACGGTCAATGATAGTGATATGTCGTTCAACTCGCTCTAACTTAAGCTAGGTCAAGGTTAAACTTACTCAGCTTTTGTACATTGTATTATTTTTATATTAACAGCTTTTTCACTTCCACATTGGTCAACCACTTGGCCACCATTGGTTAATTATTTTGTTCAAGTACTGTAGAAGAAGTGTTTTTTAAGTACTGTAGAGAAATGATTTTATTAAATTACTGTAGAGGAAGTGTTTTTTCAGGTATTGTAGAGAAAAGATTTTATTCAAGTACTGTTGAAAAAGGATGTTGTTCAAGTATTGTAGAAAGACATTTTAATCAAGTATTGTGGAACAAGAATTTTATGTACTGTAGAGTATGGATCTAACAATCTACACACCAGATTTTTCAAAATTTTTAAATTTTTGCATTTTAAAAAAGAAATTCTTTTCCTTCATATAATTTCATCTGTACTTCAAAAATGTACACCAAAACACTTTTATGGAACAAAGTACCAGTATTTCCAGCTGTGTATCTTGCTGAAGTATCCTCATGCTTCTTTTTTGTGCAGCGCTTACAACAGCAGCAACAGACACAAACCGCCAAACACACAGCAACCAGACTCCCGACCACAATTCCAGCGATTGCTCCTCCTTTCTTTGGACTGTCAAATATGGTAGAATATAAATTGCAGTTACCGGTAGCTATTAAATAGCTATGCATTAGTTTGGCGTATTTGTTAAGAGTAACATATGTAAACACATTTATGTACCATGATGATGAAGCGTTTTATTCATGTACTGTCGAGGAGTGATTTTATTTAGGTACTGTAGAGGAAGTGTTTTATAAAAGTACTGTAGAGGAAGTGTTTATGCAAGTACTGTAGAGGAAGGACTTATGCAAGTACTGTAAAAGAAGAATTTTGTATAAGTGCTGTAAAAGAAGGATTTATGCAAGTACTGTAGGGGAAGGGTCTTATAAAAGTACTGTAGAGAAAGGATCCCTTCTTTTCAAGTACTGTAGAGAAAACATCTTATACAAGTACTGTAAAGGAAGAGTTATTTTTAAGCATTTTGACTAAGTACTTGAGTTTTTCAGATACATGCACATGTTGCGCGCGCAGGCGTGCGCGCACACACACACACAAATATATTACAGGACAAACTTATAGTTAATACACTATTTGCTGAAAACCGCTAGAATGGGAATCTCCGAGTGACCGTACTACTCATCGGGTAATTATATTTGCCATTCTAACGTAAACCCATACTCTATTTGAAGGAAAAACTAAGGCTTACCTCTCCCAGTAAGGGCAGCAGTATTGAGCGTTAGCCTCACCACAACAGTATCTGTCTTGGTCACCATCTGCTGCGTCATAGGGGCAGACAAAGTACTGCAGCTTCTCTGTCTTGTTATTATAGGTGACTGTCTTTCCAAGGTTAGTGCAGATGTTAGGATCTACAGAGTTCAACTGACGATAAGACTCACATACTACCAAATCTACTTTCAGATTGGAGAACACAACTCCATACGCTATCAAATATAAGGAGATGATAACTTCTTGGGTAGTAACTGGCTAGTATTTTTTCAAACAACAAAACATGCAATTTATGAAATACATATTTTGACTTTCGTAGACTGTGAGAGATTAATTAAACAACCTTTGAGTAAGTTTCTATAAATTCAATTTCCTTGACTAATGCATTCACAGCGTTGCTTTCAAGTTCAGTGATTGGTCAGTAACAATACTGTTGGCCATAAACTATTTATCATTTCAATTTATAAGACGTTCTAATGTTGCTATTTAGTACACCTGTTGTATCATATCATTTGTATAATCTATTATAAGTGTTTGATTATATAACTACATATATAACTTTAATTCATACAAATGATACTGTTGAGTTTGTGCTGCTCAGACGCACCACAGATGCACATGCCCAAAAAAGGTACAAAGGCGTGTGCCCGAAATAGGATGAAAAATACTAAAAAGTTTGTAAACATTTGTTCCGAGTTTTCGCACAAGGCCAGCATACTGAGTTTTTCTTCCTGACCATTTTGTGAAATGTAGTTTTGTTGTATGAATCGGAGGCACAATGTTTAGCAGTCTTTACTAAACGTATCTGAGAATGAATAAGCTTGAATTTTTAGCCAGGCTGCACCTTATTGGCTGGTTCAGGTTGCTAAAAGCTCTGATTGATGTCATATAATCACAGCTTTGTGCAACACGAAATAACGAAATCAGGAAATTTGCGCCTGTGCGTCCTGGTTCTAAGAAAGACACGAAGACATCTTTATTATATTCACAGCGATGATCTTACAACAACGAGATCATAAAGTTTCGTATATCATATTTTCAGGTAAGCATTCAGATAAAATTTGCCTATATTGTTATTAGATGTTTTGGTTTCAGGCATTTTTTAAAGTTGTAGTTCTCACTTAAATCAATATCAATCGTCATTTTTTGTGATTTTTGTAACTCTTTACTTGTTTACAGTGTTTGAGATTCTACATGATTTGTTTTTATGGATTTCAACTGGCAGCGTAGCAAAGCTAGCTACTTTTAACTAGCTAGCTACCTACGTAATCGTTTTGCTAAAATGATGTAAGAGAAAATTAGATTACCTAGATTAAACTTTTAAATCATTAAAACATACTGGTGTTCATCAGAATAAAATTATTGCATGACCAACTGAAAGTCTCAGGATGATGCCAGATTAAGGAAGACAGCAGGGTAGAGCACTGTTACACATGTTTCATATTCATTTTCCACGTTATGTGAGCTGGAAAGCTAAATGTTTTTGAGAAAAATGTTGTTATACTTTAGCTGCTTCCTTTATTAAATATTTACTATTACTCTGGCAGTCCGGTACGTTGTGTGAGATGGTCAGACGTACCGATAAATCGCAGAGAGTAACGATCTGCACAGCTGTTGCGCAACGCTAGAGAGCGGTTGACCCGTACATGTGTTAGAGGGTTGGGAAGCAAGGTGAACTTATCAAGTTCAAATCCTTTACGATGCAAATGTTTTTTCAACTACTAACAGCTACAGGCAGACTAATGGACAAATAGATGTGGCTTTTATTATAGTAAAAAATCTATATCACTAGACACTACAAATTACTGCTATTATCAATAAATTTAGTTGTTTTCTTTTCTTCCATGTTAATAAAAATGTCTCCGCACAGATGATCAAATATACATTGAAAAGATGTAGCCATCTTGTTTTCACAAGCTACCTATATTATCTAAAATATGTGATCCATAGTTTATCAATTGTTAATCATCAATGATTAACAACCTATTTTGTTGCCGCCAGCAACTAGTCAACAGCACAGCAACAAATGAGAAAGAAAACAAATCCTTGCCTTTTGTGTCACTGGGTTAAGCATAAGGACTTTTATATATTTGTCAAAAAACCCAGTAGTGCTGTTTCAAATTCGATAATTGATCTAAATTTGTCAAACTTTATTGAGAAATTAAAACACGGAAGTTAAATCAATGTCTTCCGTTTGGTAATCACAAATGGAATGTTGTCATTTGGCTTCAAAAAGCTTTTAACCATGTATGAAGTTTTATAACCCTCAACCAGAAAAGCTAGAATGGGTAAATCTTGTGCTGCCATGGAAGCGGAACAACAAAGGATCTGACCAATCATGTAAAGAGTGTAGGTGTTCCTCATTAATCATGCCATGAGTAGATCTCTCTGTACAGCAAAAATTGCAGTTTTTTGGCAAATATAAGAAATCCAGATTGAGTGAGCGATAATTCCGCAAAAAAGGTGAAGCCATTTATGATGTGTCAGCACTTGCTCACTTGATACAAGTATTTCAAGTCACCAGCCACTTGATATTACATGTTCATAATCCAGCTGGATGCGGACCACTCAGTAAACGCAACACAATATACAACATTGCATATATGTTGCAGTGTATGTATGCATCTATGTGCACAAGGAATTTTAGGCTTCATTACGAGATCAGCAAATGAAGCATTTAATAATGGGCCATTCTGTGTTATTGATGCAAATAGTTCTGGTTCTAAGAGTTGCCCGATTATCCAGACTGCACCGTACATACTTATATTGCTCGCGATACTTTTGCTATGACAGGTTCCAATGTGAATGATTTATTCTTTTGAGTTAGTTGCTTGAGATCAAAACTTTTATCTGATTATATATTTCCTTAACAAAATACAACAACACCTAGAATTTTTGTTAACGTAAATAAAATTGTTTATATCTAAATAGTACACTCGCACAGCTAGTGAGCGATACAATACCTTCAGTACTATTGAAATGATGAATTTGTAGTAAATAACCTTTGACCTTTATCATACCATCAAATCTGAACATTATAAATCAACATCACCCAGCTTCAATTGTCTTTAATTATTCGGAGTTATCTTATCTTTAGATGAACTGATACGCAAATGATGGAATGGATTGACCTATTTTTCTTTCACCTAGTACAAGGAAGTGATTGAGATGGCTCTAATTGCCTGTCCTATATTGCTGCTAGCAGTCTGTGAGACCCATCACAAGATATCCTGAATCTCTAGCAACTCTGACAGGTTAGCGAATAGAGGGAGCCTCGACATTAAAGATTGACATTTTTATACCTTGCCTGGAACTTCTCACAGTTTGAACAAATTGTGTTATATGAATCAATTAAGTGAATTCTAAGAAACTATAAAACACCTTTTTCTGATTACTGACCTCACATTTAGTTGGAATTAAAGATGAACTAGCACAGCATTTTATTAAATTTATCAGAAAGTATTAGTATTTTTTTTATCATTTGTGATTGTTTTTGATGTTTGAGATGATTTGACTGCCAGGATGTTTCAAGATTGCAATTTAAAAAACTTTATTGAAAAAACGGTTAAAACACTCACATCAATTGAAAGTATGATTATGACGTCTATAGTTGCAAAAGGACCGACAGAATAGAGACTCGTAACGCTGCAACTTGAACTGATATCAAGTATAACAGTTAACAAGTATAACAGTTAACAAGTATAACAGTTAACAAGTATAACAGTTAACAAGTATAACAGTATAACAGCAATAACAACTAGTGACATCAACTCGCATGTATTTTTAAAGGTTTTAACTGTGATCAAGTTTTGTCAATTTTTATTTTGAAACATCCTGGCAGTCAGACCACGTCAAACAGCAATAATCACAATTGATAGCAAGATACCAATACTTTCCGATAAAATCTACTGACACTTAGTGTAAGTTTATTTTTAAACATAAAAATAAAGTAGTAAATAACATGTTATACAAAAAAAATTAAATTCATTATGATATATTGTTAGGATAAAAAATCTTAGGTCAAGCTAACTTTGCGCTATATTTCTAATAAATAAATGCTTTGTTTAGCTATTTATTAAATAGCCATAGCTAATGGTTATATAAACTAGGTTTTTAAGGCAGCATTTTATTACATACTATGAGAGTGAATAAACGACATTTGTTATAGCTTGTGTTATTATTCATACAGAAACATAACACATTACAAGCACTTTCTTTGAATTAAGCTGGAGGTGACCAACTGATGTGCATGTCATGTTGGGGAAGTATAGGGATAGTCATGGGAGGAACAAAGCAATATGAGAGTCGGTGAGAATAAAAACTTTCACTTGAAGTTAGAACTACTTCATGATCTCTCAAGCAATCATGATCTCTAAGTGTACTAGTAGTAACCAATTGTATTTTCACAAGCGCTACATAAGTATGCGCACAACTATTCCAACGTTCGGCAAAAACAGCATAGTGGTTAGCTCGCCTGTCTACAAAGCTGATTGTTCAGAGTTGATTTCCAATGCGAAGTGGATGTTTTGCTCCTAGATTTTAATCTCTATAACTGGACGCTCGAAAGACGGACAACAGACAAACAATGTGAGTGTGTATATAACTTCATGTGTACGAGTGTGAATGAACTCGTATACATGTATAGACATGTGAGATCTATATACATAAATATCGCATGTACATACATATGATATTTATGTATATAGAATGCTGTTAAATTTTTTAAAAAAACATTTAATAATTTCTACTTTAGGGCAACAAACTGCTCAGTATTTTGCTGACTCTTGCATACCTTCTCTGTAGTATCTGGTGCCATAGTATGTGGTTCTGTATCTCGTCATACCATAGACTGTGTACCCCGCGGCAGCAGCTGCTGCATACTTGCCATATCTAGAGCTAAAAGCGAATCAATTTATGTTAATAGAAATGTTAAGAAGCAAGTCATTACCATACTAACATCAGGTAGTTGAACTCCACAGTGTATATATCCAGAAAATGTGTACAGGATTAAGGTTCAAGAGAACCTTACTCTCTGAACCAAGAAGGTCAATACTAGGAATCGTTAGTTACTGTAGTTAGCAAATGGGTGTTGAATGAACTCGTTGAATAAGCATTTGTAATCCTTTAAGGAGTGGACTGACATAAAAGCCTTCTAACATTGGCAGTTTAGTTAGTAAAAGTTTGTATCTGAATGGTGGGGACCTTGCTCAAGTTTGTATCTGAATGGTGGGGGCCTTGCTCAAGTTTGTCTCTGAATGGTGGGGACCTTGCTCAAGTTTGTATCTGAATGGTGGGGACCTTGCTCAAGTCTGTATCTGAATGGTGGGGACCTTGCTCAAGTTTGTATCTGAATGGTGGGGACCTTGCTCAAGTTTGTATCTGAATGGTGGGGACCTTGCTCAAGTTTGTATCTGAATGGTGGGGACCTTGCTCAAGTTTGTCTCTGAATGGTGGGGACCTTGTCAAGTTTGTATCTGAATGGTGGGGACCTTGCTCAAGTTTGTATCTGAATGGTGGGGACCTTGCTCAAGTTTGTCTCTTAATGTAAAATTTAAATTTTGCTTCACTTTTTTTAGGCATTTACGATATTGCTTTTGCCGCATAGAAACTGATGTCGAGAAAAGTGAAATGATTGATTAAAATTGACATTATTCAAGGCGCTATCTCCCCTGACCTTAGAGTAAAATTACTACAATCATGAACACATGGACCAAGTGAAAGTGATAAAAACAAAAGGAATAGTTGTCGATACAAACCAATAATACCGCAGTTACTGTACAGTCATTAAATTAACGAATTAGGTTTAACTTTTTTCTATTTGAATGGCCAAAGGGGTGAGTTTGTAAAAATCTAGGAATGGATTAGGCATTTTACATGTATTTAACTGTTTGTATAACATAAAATCCCTATAACGTAAACATTCCTGGAACAGATTATTTCTATTGTAAGAGCATCTATTGTACAGGTGTTGAACATTGTAAATATATTATTGTGACCAGAAATTTGTATAACGTAAAATCCCTATAACGTAAATGTTCTTGGAATGGATTATTTACGTTGTAGGAGCTTTTACTGTATTTAATTTTTCTCACAAAATATCTATTCAATCGAGATTTAGAAGTAAATAAAATAATACTATCATAAATTGAGAAATAACTGGAACAAGGATAATTTTCCGAATGGTTGTTTCGACCAATGTTGTTGATTCTTACAGACTTTGGTTGAAATATGTGCTAGCTTTACGAGCTTTACTCTTGTTACCCTTTGACTCTTTCAGTCAGCTGTGATGGATCTTAGTCTAAAAGTGAATTTTAATAGCGAATCTATATGATGGAATTTATATATTATATTTTTAAAACTTTCTATCACCAATCTATAGCTTTTGATCTAAGTTTTGGCCCATCATTTCCGATTTTGTGTGAATCTATGTGTATAGGTTACTAATTTTCATTAGACACACGTTAACCATTTTATGCTCTTTTATATAAATACATAGATTATAGGGAATTGTAACAGCGAAAGCTAGAATTTTAATAAAATATACGCCTTTCAACTGTCCGATATTTCTACAGCGAATCATTGACAATCACATCTAGATGTATCTACTTCTACCAAAAATGCATGCCTGACTTCTAAAGGAGAACTTTGCCAGAACCATTTAACGTAGCCCTGGGTGTAGTTGGATAGAAGCCTGTAGCATCCATACACCATACACATATTACACAGAGCCGTGAACCATGACAAAAATATGGCCACAGACCAGCTTGATGATAGTTTGATAAAGGTGATGTTTGGGGACGACGGAATAGACACCAATATGCTGAATAGATTGGTTGCTAGGTCACTGTGTTACGTGTTGTAGTATAGGTTTTGAAATCCGCTGTGTATCTTGTGTCATTGACTAATTTCAGTGTTATGAGCGCACTTTGCATTTAGTCATTAACTGTATCATTACCAAATATTTAATGACAAAGATGCAATAGTTGCAGATCCTGTTGTGCCACCATTGCGACAGAACCAAGTATGTATTTATAACTTGAAACCAATAGCTGAAGAGTTATTATTATCTTTCATAGAACAGGTCCAAATAACTTATACAAAAAAGTTTTCCATTTTATTTTCTGTCAGCAGCGAGTGTTCTACTAGACTCATTGTTGTTAAAATAGCCAGTTGGTAATACTGGTCCAAGTTTCTGGTCTGCCATTGAGTTGAACCAGCGACTATGTGCTGAAATTAACAGCCCTCGCTTGCCAACTTTTGGTTTCAGCCAAGATGCATTGAACATTCAGTAGCAGCTTGTGATAAATGTTCATAATCAGATCACAAATAAAATTTAATATATATATACTCGGTTAGAACAGCATTCTTACAGTTATATAAAAATGAATCACCATTTTTCAAAAAGATATTCTACAAAAATTTGGTGCCAAAAAGCTAGTGTTCTTTCTAAGATAGCATGTAGGGATTCCCAAACACCCTTTGGAAACCTTTACCTACATGCCTGTATTTTTAAGGCTATATCTCAATTTTCCTGTCTTTCACATAAGAGTCATGTGGGAATCAAAGTTTCTTTTTCTTGATTATTATTATGTCTTTTCTTTAGTTCTGTATACTTTAGTTTTTCACATCTGGTTTTATACAAATAATTTGTTTTAATACTGCATGTAACTCCGGTTGACACCCGCTTTTTTGAACTTAACTTCCATGACTTATAATTGTCCTGACAACATCAGAACGATTGGCTGGTCCAACCATGTGGATGATCGTGTTCAAACAATTGTTTGATGCAGCAAAAGAATGTGTCTGCACAAGGAATGACAGATTTGACCCACTGTGACTGATGGCTCTAACGACAGATGATTTGCACGCGTAAGTTTCCCTCCGAGTGTTGTACTGTAACTTGTGTTTGTTGTGATTACTGCTATTAATATTATACTGTATCCTATTGTAGGTACAGTAGAGCCTCTTCTTACAAAAGTACTTCATTCCAGAAGCTGTTTCATATGTAAGAAGTACCCTACTGCAGGTATAACCATATTTACCTCTCTAATGTGTACTCTATATACATATTGTAGATGAGGAGTATATGTAAGAGACAATATAGGCTGTTCAATGTACTGTACTCAATTTTCAATGTGTATACTTTGTCAAAGTTCGGAAATGGCCCAGTTTGTAACACCCAATAATTCTGTGATTGTAAAGTTTTTCTTAGCCAGGAAATGAATTAACAAAATACAATTAATTCATTAAGGAAGACAACCCTGTCTGAAAACTCGAAGCAGGCCACAGGAAACTACTTCAGTACCCTTCACACAAAACCCATGAAGCCAAGCATTACGAGAAGATTATGACACACGAGATCTGCCTACGAGACCTGCCTACGGCCAAGCACTCATCACTGTTTAACTAATCAATATACTGATATATATACAAGCAGTTTTTCAGCGCGATGGTTTTGACATACAAAACAAATATTGAAACAAATCAACTTCATATGTTGAAGTTTGACTGTGCAGCGGAGAGTTTGTCAAGTTCTCAAGTCAACCTCTTATAAAGTGTGTAAGTTTTCAAGTCAACCTCTTATAAAGTGTGTAAGTTTTCAAGTCAACCTCTTATAAAGTGTGTAAGTTCTCAAGTCAACTTCTTATAAAGTGTAAGTTCTCAAGTCAACCTCTTATAAAGTGTAAGTTCTCAAGTCAACCTCTTATAAAGTGTAAGTACTCAAGTCAACCTCTTATAAAGTGTAAGTTCTCAAGTCAACCTCTTATAAAGTGTAAGTTCTCAAGTCAACCTCTTATAAAATGTAAGTTCTCAAATCAACCTCTTATAAAGTGTAAGTTCTCAAATCAACCTCTTATAAAGTGTAAGTTCTCAAGTCAACCTCTTATAAAGTGTAAGTTCTCAAGTCAACCTCTTATAAAGTGGAAGTTCTCAAGTCAACCTCTTATAAAGTGTAAGTCCTCAAGTCAATCTCCTATAAAGTGTAAGTCCTCAAGTCAACCTCTTATAAAGTGTAAGTTCTCAAGTCAACCTTTTATAAAGTGTAAGTTCTCAAGTCAACCTCTTATAAAGTGTAAGTTCTCAAATCAACCTCTTATAAAGTGTAAGTTCTCAAGTCAATCTCTTATAAAGTGTAAGTTCTCAAGTCAATCTCTTATAAACTGTAAGTTCTCAAGTCAACCTCTTATAAAGTGTAAGTTCTCAAGTCAACCTCTTATAAAGTGTAAGGTTAGGTCTATTACTATCTTGACCTAAATCCAAAATTGAAAAACAATAGCTACGGTTTCATAATTGTTGTGAAAACCTCCTCCAGGAAGGAAAGTAGAAAAGCAAAAATAGCCAAAGAATGCAGTGTCTAGTGAAATGTCAAAAACATGCTTTTCATATGAATTTATGAGCTAGGTAGGGTGTGATTGCGCATAGTTTATAATAGCAATATATAGCGGTATTAAGCAATCCCTCTTGACAAAGTTCATCTGAATCAGGTATGCTGGCAGCGTCATGTATGGTGATTGATTATTGAGCGGCTGCATGAATCAAACTTGAAACATATTTGTTTGTTGCTAATCGTTATACTCAAAGCATGTGACCACGATACTTTTAGACCATTAAAACAATTTGAGAGAGGACGTCAGTAATAATTTATGGCAAGAATTGACAGGTTGTATTCCAGCAAATAGCTCAGTTTCTCTACCGCAAGTGCGACCAGAATCACACAGACTACTTTCCCTTCACTCAATTGATAAACAGTAAATTGCTTGTCTGTTTTGTTTCGTTAAAAAAAGTACAGAAGAGTGTTGAAATAGAGAAAAGTAAGTGCAATGAGGACCCACATGCGCAGTATCTTAGCTATTCTTTGCAGTGCGTTGGATTAGACAAAAGAACAAAATTGACTAGAGTGTTAGCTCGTACTGCAAGAACCACAATCATTGCTTACTACAGCCCATTTTAGAAGTTTCTATACACAAGCCACAATCTCTACACAGTAGTTTTCTCTGCAAGCCTCGCTTTGAGACTGAACATAATTATATTAATGTTCTTGTGTCAATTCTCGTGTTTTCAACTATAAAGCTTGCGATTTGAACAAGATGTGAAACCAACTGAGAGACGAACAGCTTTGGGTATATGCTTGAGCACTACTGCAAAGTTTCAAAATAACAAAAGATATTCAAAATAAATTATTCATATTTTATTGCAATTGCTGAAGCCAAATTGGGTATGTCGAAATATTTATAGTGTGTAGAGATTGCCAAACATCCTTTGAAAACCTTTATACCTATGTACAATCTATCCCTTGGATTTTAAGGGCACGCGAGTTGATGAAACATACCACTTTGCATGTTGCCACACTGAAGGTAAAGGAAAGTTTTATTTCATTTCCTTATCCACACGTATCATAGAATATTTATATGGTTGACAGTATGAAAATGATTGTGCTTACTCACTTAATTATGTTTTGGTGTTGAAAAAATTTATAAAAAACTTTCTACCATAATGTTTAACGTAAAACTAAATTACTTATTTATCTGACCAAACATGTTGAACTAAAGCTAACACTTTATTCTTATTTATTATACAGTTTCAGGAAACAGCTGAGCCCATATTCCACTCTTACCACCTATGTTCAGTTTCAAAAGGAACTGCATCTGAATACAAATAGTGACGCTTTGCCAGCACTTGATGTCTGGCAAATTAAATGGAGACTTGTAATCTGTTTTCGTCGTTGATGATTGCCAAAACTATGCGGCTATCGGATTGAGTAATGAGTTGAATCAACTAAGGCTTAGTAAAGCTGTCCATGTTTTCTTCGCACTTTAACTGGTAATAGAGGTGAGCCGTGTTATGTACATGAAGTGTCGTCACATGAAAACACGGCGCCAGCTTAACATGCCTTCGTTTGTTGTTCAGCTTAAACTAATATGCTTGCATGACTGCATCCCCATCTCACTCCTCCATGTTGGCCACATTTATCCAAGCGTATCTATCCATTCCTTGATCTAATGTTCACATACTTTAGTGTTACTGGTGCATTCTATAACTTCTTAAATGGGTACTTTTATGTTTCCCACAACCAGAATGATCAGGAAGTTCTGGTAAAAAGCAGACAAGAACGTTATAATGGGCTTTGAGTTGTCATCTTCACAAGGAAATACCGTTGATGTACTCACATCTTTGTCGTGAAAAAACAGTCAAAACAAACTATTTGAATTTTTGGATTTTCGTAAAGAAGCGTAATATGGTATGGTTGTAAAATTTTGTAAGAGAGGAGATCTTTGGTCATTCATAAAGTTTTTTAAACCTGTTATGACTTCATTATGTGCGATGGGAGGTTTTTATGTTTACGAACATCAGCATAGCATTGAATGCTTATAAACCTGCTGTTACCACCAGTAACAAATATGTCTACTTGTCAAGTAAACATCATTGTAGGCAGTTTAGTTACTTGTCACTAATACATCATTGTAGGTAGTTTCGTCTTGCTTGCGCAAGCGGCATTGTTAGCTATCAAAAGGGTCTTTTGTAAGTTGTGAATAGCGATAATGCTGGAGTGATTCAGTTCCAGCATAGTGGATTGAAATGCAGAAATAAATTTATTGAGTCAGCTGTAAATTCAAATCCTAAGGAAACCTTGAACGACTTACCTTCGAGATGATCGATAGCTTCTCGAAGATCGACTGCTGTAACTACGACTGCTTCGGTAACTTCGACTGCTACGGTAACTGGAAGAACTTCGGTAGCTAGATGAACTCCGAAAACTAGAGCGGGCCCCGGAGACATAGTCCACTGCAATTCAGAAGAGAACATTAATAACTATGTACAAGACAGCTTCATCGGTGCAGATATAAACAAAACTAATCCCAAGTTCACAGAGACTGTGGGATGTTAAGTAAAGCTTGACAAGAAAGCCACAATTAGGGTCTGAGTCATTCAATTTTGCTGTTTCATCTAATGCTGAGATAGTTGAGTTAGAGTCTCAATTTTGTTTGCATTTGAGAGTACTTCTACTACTGTACTACTCCTACTGCCGTACACGCGCTTCTACTGCCGTACACGCGCTTCTACTGCCGTACACGCGCTTCTACTGCCGTACACGCGCTTCTACTGCCGTACACGCGCTTCTACTGCCGTACACGCGCTTCTACTGCCGTACACGCGCTTCTACTGCCGTACACTCGCTTCTACTGCCGTACACGCGCTTCTACTGCCGTACACGCGCTTCTACTGCCGTACACTCGCTTCTACTGCCGTACACGCGCTTCTACTGCCGTACACGCGCTTCTACTGCCGTACACGCGCTTCTACTGCCGTACACGCGCTTCTACTGCCGTACACGCGCTTCTACTGCCGTACACGCGCTTCTACTGCCGTACACGCGCTTCTACTGCCGTACACGCGCTTCTACTGCCGTACACGCGCTTCTACTGCCGTACACGCGCTTCTACTGCCGTACAGTAAAGCAATGCTCTGAAGGTCAGGTTGATAGAACAACTGGGTGACACAATAGAATAACTACAGTTCACTTTCACGATTAGCCAAAGCCATGAAAGAGAAACTGGCTAAAGCTTTACTCGTAGTTATCAAACTACCTTTGCTAACCAATACGAGACCCTCTTAAGGCTTGTTCACATTATATCGCCTATGTCAGCGTTGCCTTTCCGGTGATAATTGTTTGACTATGGGCACCGTACACCGATGGCATCGTCGATGCAATGTCGATAAAAGATTGCAGCTCTCAAACTTTCCTGATAGTTCGCAGAGCATCCATGACAGCCTGTGCGATGTGTACTATTTTGGAAGTGGTGATTGGGCATCACGAATTGCTCAATCCATATTTTCTTTTATGGCAGTTGGTGCGGGACTAGTATTTCATCATTTCCTTGTCTGCGTTGTGTTATGAGAACGTTACGCAGCAGATTATGCTTTGATATGAACGCGGGTGAGTTTTTGATAGTGGGAACAATGTTATCGCAGACTATCACCAAAAAATTGTGTGATTAACAGCAACATGCGACGATATAGTGTGTACCAGCGTTTATGCTCAATATTTTTCAAGTCTTTTCTCTAAGCTTGCTATAAGACGCTACAGAAACACTGTTAATTTTCAGCAGTGGCTGTCCAATGTATGGTGGTCATTATTACTTATTTGTGGCGCTTCCAGTAAACGGAGTGACTAAAAAGAACCAGCAGCAAATCTGTGGCTAGTCCTTCATCAACATGCTTGGAAAGTTTAGAAGTCAAGGAGACAGTCATGTAGATAACTTCTTTCTATATTAGATAGCCTAAAAGCTTTTTAAACTGTCCACAATTCTTCAGATCTAAATATTGATTTTGACAAACAAAACTAAGCATAGGTGAAAGAAATGTATAAAATCAGAACCGGTGATGAGGTATGCTGGCGCCAGTGGCAGAAGGAAAATCTGCAGTTTTACCTATAACAATGCTTTTACTCCATAATGTTGTCAAAACTAAATTGCTTCCATGCTATACTTTTTGCAAAACTCAATCACAGTATTCAGAACATCACTGTTTAACTGCTGACGATATTTCAACCTCTGCCAATGTTCTAGCAGCCGTTTATAGTATTAAGTGGCAACCCAAAAGTGATGTTTGCTGCCGCAAAACGAATCTACCTGAGTTGAGTTTGACTTTTGCTATTCTCCGCTTTTTCAGTACAGAAAGTTCTAGCTGGTTGCTATAACTCATATAATTTCAGCGCTGCCATTCATTTTAGCCTTAGGACCAGTATTAATCACCTCTTCCCTAATAAGATCTTGCATATTATGGTGTTAGTCCGCTATGACTAGATCTTCCTGTTTTTAGAGACGGAACCAAACTAACCAAAAAATACAGAGCCCAAGGTCTGACTACTCACCTATAAACAGAGACAGCAGGCATAGCAGCAGTGCTGCCGACAGAGTGCTGATTCTCATCTCAGGTAAGTCGTACTAGTGGATAATTACTTAGCCTTTCAAAATGGTACTCTCTAATATAATATGAAGAGGCGAAGCGCTGTGCAATGCGGATGAATGCTAACTGACCATACGTACGCCTTCCTCCCCGAAGTAATGCTCATGAAATTTATAGGAACAATCAATAATCAGCAAAAGGCATTCACACGTGCGATAGGTTCAGTACACTATTGCTTACAACCAGTCATATTTATAAGGAAATATACCGTGACAACCAGCTTGGAGTTGTCTAACCTAGCGTGTTAGGAATTAGTTGAAAGTTCTAATTCCTTACATGTTTTGTGAGTTCAACTTAGACATGCAAAGAGGGATTTAAAAATCTCAAAAGACCTTTATAGTCTTAATTTTATTAGAGGCATAAAATTTTGCAGCCGTAAAACAAAAGTTTAAGTGAAGTTTTTGTCAAATTTCTCAAAAAAGCTGGCCATGAGGCTATTCATTTTCACATATGAAAATAAAGAACGTGACTTTTTAAAGCCCAATAGCATTCAAATATGAAGGTGAAGGTCAACAGTTTTATTATAGTTGGCAATTTACCCGTTAGAGGACATGTCATCACCGGTGAAATCATTTCTCATTTAGGATACATGCTGGTTGTATGTGGCTATATTAAGACACTCTGTCAATCTGCCAACTCGGCTCAAAGTAAACCAGAGGAAACCTCTTGCTTGGATATTGCAGTGATACTTGCTCTTAGTTCAGTTGCTATTATCTCTAGTTACTACCAGGCAGTCCCGTGCACAGTGAGAGATCATCAAGTGTAAGAACCGTCTGCACAATTATTCTTCAATGTGCAGAGGTGGTAAATTGGTGCAGTTGGTTGTGTGTTGGGTTATTAAACTGAGTTCTGAGTTCGACTTCCATTGAAAGCAATATTTTTCCCAAATTTCCAGATCTGCTACAACTTAAATGTTACAACAGAAATGTTTGTGTACGAATCCCCTGTAATTCATTTGATTATACATCAAAGCTTAAAAAGTCATGACAAATCTTTTATAATTACGTACTGCAGTTGGCATAAAAAATTATGTATTATATAAAAATATATAAAAACTAAGAATAAAAAGTGACTTATATGTAAAAAACTAAGTTAATAACAAAATGATCAATGAAAAGGTTTCAGAGTCTGTGATGTGCAGGTTCAGAAGACGAGGTGGTGATAGATAACTTACCTGCATAACTTACTCTTTCCTAAAGTAAGTTAAATTTAAACTAATTAAGCTTATCTACCTATTTTTAATTAGTTTTATATTGTTGTCTATTCATGCTTTATTTTTATTTTTTACTGCAGCCTCTTCACTCATACATGAGAAACTGCGATACATTGAAGAATGCCGTATGTTGGAAATTATTTTGAAGGTAAGTTAAAATATCTGCGAGAATTTTATGTCATACGCTAAAAATTTTGTATAACATCTGCTTTACATTATTTAGATATTGCCACACCATAAATTTAAAGATATTCCAAAATTTTTTTTGTTATTATAGTTAATACATACAGTTAGAAAATTTATAAATAAATGCATTTTTTGATCTTTTGACCTCCTACACATATTGCTCTATTTAGCAGCGAACAAGTAAATATCATTTAGTAAGCTTACTAGCTTTGCTTAATTTAATAGTACAAAAAAATTATTCAACTTTCACTGTTACATCAAAAAGATTTTATTGGAATCACTACTTCTCAGCTTTTTTAGTGTTTCTGATGTGCCTCAGATGATTCACCTTTTGGGCTAGTTCATCTGCAGCTCATGGATTCATGCTTTTCACAAACAAGGTAAACAGAGCTTGTTTGTCTCTTCCGAGATTATAAGTTCCTGATGTACACACTCAGTCTGCCCACAACATTTTTACTACATTGCAAATGATCTAAAATAGATTCTAAGATGTTTTGCAGCTATCACAACACAGTTTTGCAATGAAATCAAATAACATTAAAAACACTATCGAAGATCTATAGAACGTTTCAGCAGTGATTGATAACAATGTTCTGTAAATGTGTGAAAACTTACAACATACTGCTAAGGAAGTACGTTGTAAGTTTTCACACATATTTCAGTATTCACACACGGAAAACCCTTCAAAGATTCATTATTTATTTCTGAATCACTGCAGGAACTTGTATGCAATAAACCATTTTATCAAGACTGATCTCAAATTGTTTGTTAGAAAGAAATAATATATGTAGCAACCACAATCAAGTCTAAATACTTATGAGAAGGAAATACATCTTAAATGGCAAATATACTTTAAGTCATATATGCTCCAGAAGCATGAGACTCGTTCATCAAACAGATCAATAGTTGTTAGAATATTGGCTCAACTAATCTTTACTATAATAGGAGCCGTGTTCGTTCCTTCTGTCCGTTCGTCTGTCTGAAGTCATGGTTGAAGGTTGGAAAAAAGATTACATGACAGGGGATTCGAACCCATGATATTGAGTTTTACCACACAGCTCATCAATACCTGAGCCAATCAGTCACCTTAAATATTTAATATTTATAGTGCATAGACATATTCACTGCGCTTCATTGGTGCGCATGCTGATTTCTCACAGCACACAAGACTGCAAGGGGTCAAGTTATAAACAAAGGTGAACAAAGAATCGCTTGCTCTCTGTTCAGTGGTAAGTAAAATAAAAGAGAAGACAATCTTCAATATTGTGATTAGATGAACAATTGTTTCTGACATATTCATCACCTGTATATTAAACTAAACCTTCTAAACTTATAGAACAATTAATGTTTGGCAGACAAGTTAACCTAATAAATATGCATTTATCTCTTATGATCACAACAATTCTTCAGATCTATAGGTTGCGATTGTTTGTATGAAAGAACGTGCATAATGCTGAAAGTACAAGAATATTGTTGTTATGAGTTCTACAAATAAGACAGAAATCACAGTTTGGCAAACACTTTCGCTTTAAACATTTGTGTGTCTAAAAAGAGCTAAGATTATAAGCTGTAGAGTCCTACTTTCCCAAGTTAGGATAAAAATGTCGGAGGAAGTGTCTGGATCGTGCCGACAGGAGCTCAACACTAATAACTTTGTGAGATTGTTGTGAACTATAAGTATTTAAGCTAGTGCAACCCATTAGGGTCAACAGTTCAAGCCATTAGGGTTTAGCTGATGATTTAACATCACCACTGCTGCCGGTAATCTGGATGATAGTCAGAACCATTGCTGCAGTTATCTATACTGTAGCAATAACCACTCTTACCACGGTTAAGAACTAGGCTTAACTAATGTTGAGCCTTAGTTGTTAAGGAACAACTAACACAAGAAGAATGTTTAAACAGGGGACGTAATCAAACTGTGTGATCTTTTGAGTCACTAATGAATTATCTTAAAAATCCCAATGATATACAGCCCCCAAGGATAGCCGACGGCTATCACAAGGGCGGGGTTTAATGATGAAGCTCTGTCAGGATTGTGCTAGCCTGGGTTTCGGAGCAAACACAACTCTCGTGGGGCGGTCGCGTTGCCTTGTTAGGTTTTGGAAAACACGACTCGTTGTTATCGTTTCATTAGCTCATTCAGTCAGTAGACCCCGCAGTTCACAATAGCAAACCTTGAATTTCTACAATGTAGGGGTGATACCTAATCAAAATAATGGATCCATGCAAAATAAAACATGTCAAATTACCTACTTTTAGTAATTTTAAATTGGAAAAAGTTGTGGTATATGCTTAAAGTTGAATATAATTTACCCGAAATTACCCGAACAACGACCTTTTTTCCTAGTTTTTTATTAATATTTTGCCACCCCTAATATAAAATGACAAAGTCTTTCATCGTTCTTACATTGTTTTACCTGGCAAATAAGATGGGGCAGCAGGCAAAGTTGTGCAGTGTAGTTTTCATACTCAAAATCTAAATACAAAACCGAATTTGAGCTATTTTAGGATTGTGACTATTAATATCGCGAATGGCAACGGACTGATCATAATGGTGACAATATTGGGATACTATATTTATTTGACAACAAAATGAATTCAACAGATAAGTAAAATAACCGCTATAGTTCATAATATTTGTAACTTTACAAGGGGCTTTATTCAGCATATTGGTTTGTTCGGGTGCCGTGTTCGGGTTCATCCCAACAGAGCTCCATCATTAAACCCCGCCCATATGATAGCCGTCTGCTATCCTTGGGGGGCTGTATATCATTGAAAATCCTAACTACAATTGCAGCGGTCCATGAAATCCCAGTACAAACAAGATGATGCTGAAGCTCATCCAAGTGCAGATGAGCTATGCAGCTTCTGTAAACTTTCAACCTTCTAATCAACTTTATCGCTGTTATACATTGATGTCGCCATGTATGGACGTAATTGTATAAAAACTAATCTACATGACATCATCATATAGTTTATTATAGGGTAAAAAAACACTTATTGCCAGAAGTTTTAATATTGTTTGGATCATAACGACCTTTTGGCAGGACTGATAGAGCGAAAAGGAAAATTGAACAGCGCATCGCATAAAATCTTAAATTTGTACAAGTATTATTTCCTTTTGCATACGTTTAAACGCCTCTCTCTCGCTCCTTCCTCATCTCTGCCTCTCTCTCTTGCAGTCAGCCGTTCCGATGACTGCCTTACCTTATGAATTAAACTTAAGGGCAGTGCTTTGGGCCCTATGTTGACATGTGCAGTGCTCTGGCCCCTACGCTGACATTTTGACTCTGGCCCTTATGTTGACATGTGCAGTACTTCGTGCCCTATGCTGACATGTGCAGTGCTCTGGTCCATTGAACTTAAAACCCCTGGAATGGCAATCACTAAACTTTTACGTTGATAATAATACGTAACGTGTGCGCCATATTGGAGAGCTAATCGAAAGCTATTTCCGTTTGTAAACAAACGGTGAAAAATGACAGAAATATACATGTTGAATAGTTATTTTCCAGCTGGGTGTTAATGAAAGCTACTCCAACACAACGTTTAGAGTGCCCTGATAGAAGAAAACCTACTTATAACATATAGAGTAGGATATATCAAATGATAAGTAGATGAATAATAGATTTTCGTGGACCATGTTACTCATACAAACTGTTGTATTACAAATGCATAAACCCAGCAAATGATATATTCAGGCAAATAACAACTGTTCCATTATATTAAAATTTATATTACATATGCATAAATGCATATGGAAAAACCTAGCACATGAAGTATTTCGATAAAAACAACACATAGGTATGCTGCCAAAACAGAAACTGTTTTCAAGATTTAAGTGATAATAGCTTATGAATGTATGATATGTATAATACAGTATCTGTAAAAGATGGAATGAACTACTGCAACAACTAAACGGAAATTAAAAACCGCTGTAATAGAGAATAATCAAAATAATGCAAACAAGGAAATGCAGGAATTAATGTAATCAGATGATTAAACTTATACATACATGTTACAGAAACTGTGTAAAAGGAGATTTGTATAGAAGTAGATATTGAGCCAAGGTGCATCAGAGTTTTTAGAACTAAATCAGGTTAGAAATAGCAGCACAACAACAGCTGCAGATGAATATTACAGTGATTATATTGTTACTGGCCTTTAAAAAGTACTACTTTAGTATTGTATGCCACAAAGATGCACCTTGCAGTTTGAGTGTAGGATTTTAGCATAATGATGCTTTCGGAGATCATAAAACGACTCAATAAGGTTTTTCATCAATGACGCAGTGGTTGGATATGCCATCTGCCATATCCGTAAGGTGTTTCCCAAAGCATAACACATCACTAGACCTTACACTACTGATAAAATACGCCACACAATGGAGTGGATCTGGCTTTGTATGAATACGAAAGTATTGATCTGCAACTAGCAGGATCCTGATGACATCGTCTGATGGACGCACCAATCCTCCATTGTTAGCTTTTGCACAATGTAGCCAGCTATATAGACTATACTGTTACCTATAACAGAAATTTGACATCTGAAATCATTGAGTTCCACAAACTGATCAACTTCTGGAGTAGCCTGTATGATGAGAATCTCGTTTTGAGCAGTAACATTACCTGTCTTACTAGCATCTGATTCTGCACCACATTTGATGATAAGTTTGCGAAGGTAGCCTTAAACTGAGTAACAGTAGGATTATTATTCCAACCCCCTAAACAAAAGCATCAATTATAACAATTACATAAAACCAACAAAAATGAATGTCTTTTTCACATAAACATAGTACCCTTAATAAACAACAATACAACTAATAAAATAAATGAAAATAAAACGGCTCAAAATGCTACCATATCGCTATGTAAAATGAAAATGTAGCAATTTTCACTGGAAGTCATTCACACCCATCTTAGGCATAAAGCTTAATGGTTGACTTGCAACAAAATTCACATTACTGTTATTTGATATGAAAAGATTCACCATGTCTTACCCTGTTGTGTTGTAGGCAGGGTTGTTAAAAATCGATGATTTTTTTTAAATCAAAAAAATCGATTTCTATTGTTTTATTTGATTTTTTTTATTTAAATCGATTTTTTTGTTCCAAAAAGATGTTTTGTGTTCTAAATTGAAAGTTATTGCTATCAATTTGGAATTTATGATTTGCAGGAGTATTATGTAGTTTTATTACAACAACTAGGAAATGAAAAAAACATTTACACAGTAAACATTTGATTAAAAGGACAGCATAATTTATGCGTTGGACATTAAATCCCAGAAACGAAGATGAAGAATCACAGAGAACAGATCACACAACTGCTAAGCTGCAGACATATTCATAGGCACTTGCTGTGGCAGCTGTCACTGTTTTGGGTGCTGTTTGAGGTTTCTAAATTTTTTTTAGATATAGCTACTTTAAGTTGAGCAACCTTGCAGCACTGTGCTTGACAATATGGTTTTAAATTCAATCATTGAAAAGTATCATTCAACATTGAAAAATATTACCTTTAAATGGCTTCAGTCGAACGTTTTAACCTGCTGTCAAAACATGGATCATTGAAATGTTCGTTGCAGATAAGTGCTCAAGGATCAGGCTTATTCACTCTTCTGCGGTTGCGATACCATTGTAAATAACGAGAGTTCTCAGTTGCTTTGTTTGGAAATCTAAAAATTAAAATGAAACTGTAGTAGTTAGTTAGCAACAGTAGTAATAACAATAGTACTATTACTCTTATCTCCTTACCGCTAGCTAGATCCAGGTACAACAATAAATAATATTATAAGCACGACAAACACTTCCTTCAAATATAAATATTTAGAAATAACCTAATGGGTTGTAGTTCCAAAATATTAATATAAAAAAAATTCAAAATTTAAATAATAAAAAACCTTCGTTCTGAAGGAAGAACATTTCACTTATAAATTTATCTAGTCACCGACAAAATACAGTCAAACTCGTACACTCAGTAGTGACACTGATCGACTCTCACTCACCCAGTGACTAGTGTAGTAGAACTAACTAGTAGCAGTACTAACTAGTAGTAGCACAACTATTAGTAGTCGTAGACTTGAGCAATAGTAATAGAACTAGTAGTAGAAGTGACTCACTTGTGAAATGTCATGCCTTTTCCTTTAAAAGTCCATTCTTGCGGATTTTGCAGTTCATGGAATAGCAATAGCACTGTGCACCTAGTAGCAATATCAGTAGTCTGTTCCTTTGATTGAGCGGTGTATTCGTGACCTTCCATAGCTGTTAAATCTGAAATTAGATTTCTTTCTCACATTGAACACAATGAAATTAACTTGAACATTAACTGATAATGGCGTCGACCGGATTTCCGTACTCGCAAATGACCTCTTGCCATTCCAGGGGTTTTAAGTTCAATGCTCTGGCCCCTATGTTGACATGTTGACTCTGGCCCCTATGTTGACATGTGCAGTACTTCGTGCCCTATGTTGACATGTGCAGTGCTCTGGGCCCTATGTTGACATGTGTAGTGCACTGGCTCCAATGTTGGCATGTGTAATACTCTGGCTCTATGTTGACATGTCTAGTACTCTGGGCCCTATGTTGACATGTGTAGTACTCGGGGCCCTATGTTGACATGTGCAGTGCTCTGGGTCCTATGTTGACATGTGTAGTACTCTGGCTCCTATGTTGGCGTGTGTAATACTCTGGCTCTATGTTGACATGTGTAGTACTCTGGGCCCTATGTTGACATGTGTAGTACTCGGGGCCCTATGTTGACATGTGCAGTGCTCTGGGTCCTATGTTGACATGTGTAGTACTCTGGCTCCTATGTTGGCGTGTGTAATACTCTGGCTCTATGTTGACATGTGTAGTACTCTGGCCCCTATGTTGACATGAGCAGTGCTCTGAGCCCTATCTTGACAAAGGTCAGCAAATTGAAGTGTGTAGTACAGCACGAAAAGGCAAGATTTGTGATTATTTGTTGTTCTATGTATGAATGGATATACACATATATAGATATTAATATACGTATATGTTTATAAATATATAGATATAAGTGTATATAGGTAGATATATGTAGACCTACATATATATACCTACAGTACATTCACTGGCGGTTGTACCGGCGCTTGGACTGGCTCTCTGACTTGCACTTGGATAAGTAGTTGGACCTTAAATTTCTAAAACGGTGGCTCTTAACCTGGGTTCGATCATACCCTACGGTTCGGTGAGTCAGTTTCATGAGTTTGGTAGAAGTCAAGACAAGTGATAGGTAACAAATGGTAAAATATTCTTTTTGCTAAGATATTTGTATTCCATTTGTTACAATACACCTTCGATATCAATTCTTTTCGAGGCTGTTCGACATAAAACAATTAAAAGGACCAGACATTGCTTTGAAAATGATATAAAAATAGTCACGCATTTCTGAACTGTTTTCTCAAAGGCACAGCTAAAATCTCATTCATTTGCAAGGTCGTGTTTTTATGAAAAGATATGTGATTTGTTGTGAGTTCGTGCATTGAATTGGTTTTGTTCTTTAAACAGTGGCGGTAATGCAGTTTATTTTGTCCACCAGTAAAACAAAGCTGTCTTGAATGTGAGAAAATTAAAGGTGTATTAAATTTTTCAATGAATGAGCGTTTGAATCTGGTGGGGTTCAGTTCAAGATTCGTCCAACAAAGCTAAGAACTGCCTTGGAAACTACTTATACTGTGTTAAGCAAATATAAACCAAATAGGGGAAAATCATTAGTCCATTTTTATCTGTCAACTGACAATCAGACGAAATGGACTCCTCAGTGATTCATATGACAGTAATCTTAATTTGCATACCACAACTAACAGATGTAACTAACTTAACTCTTCACTGGACACCCTAAGGAAGCCAAACATTTGGTGAAAAGGTAAGAACGCGGAATGTAGGCTTAAAAACCAAAAATGCCTCCCGTTATGTTGGATTTATATGCCCACACATCTTGTTTCCAGTCTGATAAAACAAACTTTTATGTAAATTTTGCTAACACAGGAAATACAAGAACTTATTTAAGTATATTTTGCCAACAATGCATTCACGGTGTGTTTAGTCAGGCTGATTTGATAAGCTGGTTACGTCTTTTACCGTATACCATGACACACACCATGATATATGATATATACGATATCTATCACGATATAGAAATATGAGTGGATCAGCCAATACAAAGTTATTCAGGCAAAACGTTTTTTTACTTAACATGAATGAGTAACTGGCACAAAAATGTTTTTCCATTAACTGGTAGCCCATGAAAGATATATTGATTGAAATGCATGAACAAAGAGTTGCTTACAGCTGTTAATTTATTCTGATATAGGGTGAACAGTCAGAGGTTGCTCTACAGGAATGCTCATGACATTCTAAATATTATCAAATGGTTTTGTATGTCACAAATTGACACTACTTATAAAATGTTTAGCTGGTAGGCATGGTATTATCTTATGGAGAAAGGAGCTACATCATCAGTATGTACTCCGTACTGACAGACAGTTGCATACACCTATAATATACAAGGACTGCTACAAAGGAGACGTATCATACACATATACATCGGTTCAGTCTATAATAGAAGCACGCGCTGGTATAAAAGACCTATATAGAAACAAGCCGCGCAGGTACTCTAATATGGCAGCAAACATACTATTTCAATGTACAACTAGTTTTGAAAAACATGCCAATACTACAAAATGACTATAAAAATTGGAGTACATTATTTCATGTAATGTTACCAAAACAATAAAGTAGTTGGTAGAGAGCTGAAGAGGTAATATACAACAGTTGTTAAGAATCAAGGTCGCTATAAATGCGCGTCATTTATATAAATCTAAAAATAAATAATAGCATGAGGTGACGATTCCAAATAGCACAACTGATACAAACCCTCTTACTTGTTCGCAAATGAAATACTGACATCTAAAATGATATTAAACAGAAGCGCATCTTGATTGGTCAGAAGAGAAACTTTCGGCAGTTCTTAGCCCCGCAATGACATACGATTCTGTAGTTCTGACAACTGAACTTGGGTTTGGATGCCGATTTGGATAGAGAAGACGGAGAGAAGGGCAAGTTTTCCTCCACTTTCAAACTAGAAGGTAGTTCGGGAGACAAGGGCGAGGTGAGAGATGTGGCTAAGTCGGACATCATCTTGAAGCCTTCTGCAAATGAAACAACAGCGCTGCAAAAGCTCTGTTAAACATTGCTTGGTTCTGCAGGATCAGAAAAGTTGGTCCCTTATGAACAACCCATTTGACCAAAAAATGTGTCACATATATATGTATACATTTACTTTTATTAATTTTGTGTTGATGACAAAATAGACAAATTATTATAACAAGGAATCATCTGCTCACATATCGAGAGCTGACGACTCCTATGTTACATGCTAAACCCAACATTGTTACTACGTTTAATATTATTTTGATACATAAAGATAAAATAGAGAGTGTTTGCCCATAGCCAGTTTATTTGCAAACACAACAAATAAACTCTATTGTAGCCTGCGGATAGCGATATCTGTCACCTGTAGCACTAACCTAACCACTGCTAACTTTCATAGAGGTATGACAAATAGTATTTAAAAAAGCATGTTTGTCACATCCTTGTCGCATACACATAGCAGGAATGAAGAGTGGTTTGTTATTCATTCTGCTTGAAGAACACATTTCCAATATATGTAGAGCTTAGATATCTGATATGTAGAGCTAACTTCATTCCTATCAGAGTGAAGTAAAAGAACATTTTAGATAAATATTTCTAGATAAATTTTTTTTAAACATTTTGTTCTATTCTTTTCGATATAAAATAGTTTTTCATGCAATCATTATGCTATTAACAGATCATCTATGGATAAACAAAGTTTGAAAAGTTAAATGAAAGTAAAGTGAAGCCAGTTGACGAGTGCTCATCCCTATATGCTATTTCACCATATGTCCCATTTTACTTCATTAATAACATAGCACTTGATATAGCATCATAGCACTTGATGGAGACCATAATCCTAAGGCTAATAAAGCCAACAGTCTAGAAGAGATCGAACTGCTGACCTGTCTCCAGGGGCGCTTCATATTTAGGATCTTTGACCTTGAGACTTGTCCTTTCCTCTGCAATAAAAAACAAACAGTACAAGAGAGCTTGCCTCTCGTCAAGGAAGACCAGCGGAATGTGTTGGCGCCTCTAGTAATGCTCGAGCTAAGGCTAAATTGACCATAGATTCTATCGAGTTGGCCTTGGTGGTCAAGTGTTCAAGTACAACGGCACCAATTATAACAATGATACTAGTTGCAGGGCGATTGAAGTTTTCATAGAATGAGGTGGCTATTTTCCTTACTGGCCCTCACAGAGATTACTCCACAAGTACAGTTGGACATGAAGAAAATATAGAACAATACTTCAGCGCTTCACAAATGTGTAACAACATCACGTCTAATAATGTCACGACTCACAAATGAACCAGAACACAGTAAGTAGGCTGAAAAGACAAATGACAAAATAAAATACTTGAAGTATATTGTCACATCTTCTAGAGAACCAAACAAGCAAACGTGTTGAAGTATTTCTATAAAAAAAACACCACCATGAACAACATGCATTCTCACAACTACAATTCAATGTAAAAAATAAATAAATTTAGGCCTAAGCAATAAAGATACATTGCCTGACCTGAAATTCAATTAGTACACTTGATGTATGTTATGTGAAGTTACACAGGTACCCCAGACTTACCCCTCATTTATGTTACGCTGCGTGATTGTACTACAATCATCTTATTAACAATACTTTGGCCATAATTATCGTTTTGTTTTTTTACACCAGCGAGAGCAAGTTTCAATACATTGCAATCTATCTCGTGTTTGGGCGTTAGTCAAGCACAACTTGCTACAGAATAAAATTTCATCGTTTGCATCACTGGTATGATGACAGGCTTCAGTATTCCTGTGCGAGTTGTAGAAGTTGTCACAGATTCCTATCAATATCACTAATTTCCTAACCTAATAACAAACAGCTGTAAAGTTTATTTGTCGATAGAGAGGCTGACCAGACTATTGTAAAGTTTTGTTTTATGAAAACTAACAGTTAACATTAATTGCAGAAGACGTTATTGCAATACTTAACGGAACAGAGCAATTTCTGCAATATCTATCACATAGGAACTGACTTATGACAAGGTGAGCACCATCAGCAGTCTTCTATTGTACATATACATGTTAATATCTCCCGCAGTTATTCCAGCGAGCAGCAGTACTTTACCAAAAATCTTTGGCTATTGTATTTAATGGGAGAAATCAGTTTTTAGTTGGACTCACAGCAAGGTAGATTAATCGGAGTTACCCCTCGTAAATAAACATACTAGAATTCTGCCAAAGGGCTATTACAGCATGACTATCAGGTGCGACATACACGATGGGGGCTGATGAAAATCGCAGAACATTATCGCAGTGCCTAGATGACATTGTGTGAGCAATTCCCTTAAAAAAAGCCAAACATTACTACTACCTAAAAAATTTGCCACATCTTGAAGGAATAAAACAATGAGAAGTGAGAGAAGTGCCCTTACCTGATGTTTGGTTAGCGTTAGACAGCCCCTGCTCATCGTTAATAGAAAGCATCACCTCGAAATCTCTATCGGCATCAGATAGTGGTAGTGGCTCAGCTGTAGGGTTCTTATCAAAGAGACTGACCTTGGCCGAGACAGGTTGTGTATCCACATGTACAGTGGAGTTAGAGAGGGACAGAGAGGGTTTGTCCCCAACAGACGCTGTGCAGGCGACAGTCGAAGTGGCGATAGAAGGACGTCTAAATGCAGGTGAGATAGTTGGCCGTCGTTTATATGGTGAGCTCTTGAAAGGGGACATTTTCGCTGGTGTTCGCTCCGAAATACCCGTTATGTTGTTAGGATCTTCACTAGTGTCACCTTCACGGAAGACATATGACAAATATTAGCAATTTGAAGCCAACAGAATAAGCCGGGCTGATGAAAATTGCAGAACATGATTTCAAGGCCTAGTTGACTGTGTACGAGCAATTTCCTCAAATAAAACCAGAGGCAAATGATAGTCCAATCATAGAAACATGGGGAGACAAAAAAACTTTATTACCACGGGTTTTTGAAGTTTGAAGCAATTATTTCACGAACCGTACACTTTTCTTTGAACCAACCATATTTTCCACCTGTAAAACTGCTGGTTTATTGACCATGAGATGCGGCTTGTCGTAATCTCTCTTATAAAGAAATGTATTTATTATAAATGCTGACTGTTTCTCCTCTTCCATACTAAGGCTGAAGCTTACAATATTCATATACTTCACATAAAAAATTGCATAGCATTCTTTAGCCAGGTCGGTATACAGACGGTTCCCTACTTACGAACATTCGAGTTACGAACAAAAGTACATACGAACAGGTCTGCGCGTAGGCACTACTCAGAAGCACTACCCAGCATCCACCTTTCTCTGCCCAGTTCGTTGCAGTGCATAGGTGCATGAACGTACCTCCAGTGCGCAAAGAACTTTTTTATTATTACTGTACGTATTGTAAAGGAATTTGCCGGCCTTTACTTGGCTAGACTAATAAATAAAGAGAGAGTGCGTGTAGTTTCATTCAGCTTTTAATTAACGAAGGAAAATTCACTAGCCGAGGAGCATGCGGCTATCGGCTCTGCTCAACTAAATGACCGCACTCCTTTATATACAATAATATCAACTGTTACGGCTAACGGCAAATGGTAAGAACACCGGCTAACAAGGTGAATAAATAGGACCGCTAGCCATTGGTATGACAACAATATAAGTGACGATAAGTGATAGTGTTATGACGGTATATCAGATATAACAATAGCATAACGAGTGAAACAACGATATAATAAACGGACAACACATACAAAAAATAAAACAACAATAAATGGTAGCATAACGATTAAAACAACAATATAATAAAAAGGACAAGACATACAATAAATAAGAAATGCAGTGTCATGGCCCGGCGTCCACCAAAGTATTATCTCCATTTTATTAAAAAATTTTCAGTACAAACCAATACAGGCTACTTATACAAGCCTTAAACATACTTATATAAACCTTCAATATACTTATATAGGCCTTTAAACATAAATTATAATACAAAATATAACACTGAAGCAACTTATGAACAAATTCACCTTACGAACAATCGTTCGGAACGTAACTCGTTCGTAGGTTGGGAACCGTCTGTAGTTGTGTTTTTATTTACTACTGCCACATGGCCACTAGATCACAGACCTTGACATTTGTATGTAGAGTTGGGTGGAGCCACTAAACTAATAAGAGGAAAGATAGAGCTATTCCATGACAACATTGCAAGACATCTTTGCTCTATTGTACCTAACCTACTAAAAATAACAGTCTCATCTACAAATAGTAAATACTGGATAGTGAATATTTACCAACTAGAATCTGTGCCACCATACAACATCTAAACATAAATGAATTCAAAGTAAATTTACCTATGTGTCTCCAATTAACAGTTGTTTTTGGAGTGAAAGTTTCTATACCATATTTTTGTCGCTAAATTGTCATAGGCGGCAGCTGACAAAAAAAACCGGACTGTAGTGATGTCGCGAGCCACCCTATTTGTTCTGTAGCGGTAAAAGCAATACCAGAGAGGTAGTAGACGATTAGACCTAGCATAATAATGACCTCTTCCTTCAGGTTCATGTTAAGTCTTTATGTATGGAGCAGGCTTGGTCAAGCAGAAATCCACTAGCAAGGCGAGTGAGTTAGTAGAATGTCTGCTTGCTCCCCTAGAGACCTTGTAATAAACTCTTTGTCAACTCAAATGAATAATTTAACTGCCACTCAGCTCCTTTATCCCTTTGTTGTACATCATGTAACTGATTTTGTATGTTGTCTTCTTCATCTGTGTGATCAAGTTTTTCTACTCCCAGTTTCACCACCCCCTGTCTCCTACCCTCTGTTACCCATGCCCTGTTTCTAGTGTGACATAAAACCAAGTTTTTAAATTGGTTTTTTAGATAAAAAGTTTTTTTTATTCTATTACTACCACAGAATGGATATTTCATTAATAATCCTGGAGTAAAAAAAGCCTGATATATCCACACCTGGCAACAATTTAAGACTCCTCTGGCCAAAACAGAATTGCCAGCTTCAATTTTAGTTTGGTTCTGTCTACTTCAGAAGGTTTAAGAAAAACATTTGATGTTCAAATGTCCCAAATGCAGCAAACTGAACCTAACACAAAGTACACAGTCCTCAAGTGTTGTGCTATAGCAGATGTTCCCTCAGTTCTATTCAAATCTAGATAAGGAGTAAATTTACTTCTAAAATTGACTTGTTGAGTTTGCAGCAGTCTCAGTACTGCGACTACCTTTTAACTCTTTCACTACCGCATTAAATTCGCTATTTTGACCAAATTATTCAAAAAAGCTTCAAAAAATCGATATACCGCTAGTATTTAAGCGATATCTCAAAAATCAATGCAGATATTGTTTTACTGTAAAATTCGTCTTATGCAGAGCAAAATTCTCTACAAGTATAAAGTTCTTTAGTGATCCCACTCTCGCAAAATTTCTGACACTTCCATCGAAAGAACGCGGTGAGTTTATTATTGCCATAAAGATAGCGATTGGGTTTTCCCATTTTGAAAAAATGATTAGAAATGGAATTGCTTAGCAAAATTTTTTCCGATTGGTTGCACGTGATTGGCTACAAGGTCGTTTTGTTGGAGACAAAATTTGATTGGTCCTGCTAACGCGTAGGCTTCGTAATGAAAAGAAAAGTGAAACCCTATTGATAAGCTGATACACCGGCTTACGGTCTGTACTTCTATTACCCCGAAAGCCGCTACATTGGCTTACGGTAGCGAAAGAGTTAAAACTGTGACTCAGTCTTAGAACCACAGCTATGCCTACAAATCCTGGCTATGCTTTGATTATTACCACAACTACACCTTAGAACTGGTGCTACACATTGTAACCACGATATTTGAATATCATCAAATTGACTTAGCCCTACAAAATGTATGACTCCAATTGCATAGAGCAGGGGTTAAGGAGATGGGTGGGCATATATATGACCTAAAACCAGTTGCATACTTTTGACTCTTAATTAAAACAACAACAACAACCTTTAAAATCAAATCAAAACTCGGAAATTTCAGTCTATTCCCAACTGATAATACAAAAGGGTTGTGTCAAGGACAACACAAATGCGCTAATGACTCCACATGGCAGTAGACTAGACCTACTTTATATCGCTGTTTCAACATTGATATAGAATTTCAACATGCCAATTGAATGAAGAGACCAACCAGTCATCTTATAGTCGAAGCAGACTTCCTCTCCCTTGGCTATGTCACGATTGGCAAAGAGTGCAATTCTAGGCAGTCGCACATCCAAAGAGTTGATCCACACCCCGTACACAGACATGTTCGGGTCACACTACAATGTATAAGGAAGGGACCCATGGCAAAAGGTCTCATACAACCAGAGTACTCAGTAACTGTATTGAGGTCCCTTGATAGTCAGTAACTGTATTGAGGTCACTTGATAGTCAGTAACTTTATTGAGGTCACTTGATAGTCAGTAACTGTATTGAGGTCACTTGGTAGTCAGTAACTGTATTGAGGTCACTTGGTAGTCAGTAACTGTATTGAGGTCACTTGGTAGTCAGTAACTGTATTGAGACCACTTGATAGTAACTGTATTGAGGTCACTTAGTAGTCAGTAACTTTATTGAGGTCACTTGATAGTCAGTAACTGTATTGAGGACACTTAGTAGTCACTAACTTTATTGAGGTCACTTGATAGTCAGTAACTATATTGAGGTCACTTAGTAGTCAGTAACTTTATTGAGGTCACTTGATAGTCAGTAACTGTATTGAGGTCACTTAGTAGTCAGTAACTGAATTGAAGTCGCTCGGTTTGAAAATGGTTTCAATACTCAATATTTCCTTACGGATATTTCCTTACGCCATTGCATTGCGCCATAATTATGATGGCTCACAGATTTAACCAGTTCTCACTACAATTGGCATATTCTATATGCAAATATTTCCTTACGCCATGATTTGGTGATGTCAGTCATCAATATTAATGTTTAATAAGGTCGACAGCTGATCATATTCACTATAACAAACAATGTTGTTAAACCATGTACCACAGCAGCCTCTTAATAAGAAGATTAGGAGTCTCTCTAACAAATAGTAATATTAGTGAAATAAGAATTAACCTTATTTCAAAACAATATTAATTATACAGCGAAAATTTTATTAAAAATTTAATGATGCAGCTTCTTTCGTCATGTCAACCAGACAGCCCTGATAATAAAGCCACTGTCTCCATTTATTAATAACACACAAAGCATGCGGCTTGAGCAAGTCACAATGATGTGCTGCGTATTGTATCTTCATGACTATAAGGCTAGTTATTGGCCACAAAGAAAAATCTATTAGCATAAATAAAACTCACCGAATGATTGACAAAATGAGAAATATTTCCATAGTTGCGGGCATCGATAGTGAACTGGCAATCATCTCCATCAAAGTCAAGGTCAAAGAGATAAGTAAACAATTCTGAGTCATAAATCTTCCCTCTTTTTTCTGCCTCCTCATTTGTTATGATCTAAAATGTTAGCATTCAACTGCATAAAAACAAACAAAATTATTTTGGTAGTTTTTAGTGCCAAGAATAGTTTGGCAAGGCGACATTTGTTACTCTAAATGACAAGCTCAGCAAAAGATAAATCATAAATATGTAATAATCATAAATATGTAATGTTTTGTTCGTAGGCTCGTAGCAGTTAGTGTAGCTTTAGTTCTCATTCCAACTTTTCCTTACACAATATTTTTTAGATACCCTTATACCCTTTTTTGTCAAACCCTTACATGTACACAGTATATTTTTAATTAAATACAGTGCACTCCCGGGTTACGATTACTGTTATACAGTTTTTTGTCTTACAATGTGGGCCACGACGTTTTTTCATCCCCGCCATACAGCATTTTTTCGCCATACAACATCAACAAAAAATTCTCTTGAAATTCAAATTTGGCAGCCAGTGTGTCGAATACGTCAGAATATTGAAGATGCCGATATGAAGTAATGAAAGAGATACGATTCTCTCTCTCTATCTCTCTCTCTCAGTTTGGCGTTAATGTTTATTAGTTACAGTAAAAACGAAATCGAAAAAAGATTGGTGATAAAATTTTAGACAAAATTGCAATTTAACTTAGTAAAATACATACTAAAACTTAGCTTTAGGTGTGTAGTAAGCTAAATTCATTTAAATTAAGTTCAACGTTTATGTTATACGTCTGTCTCGAAGGTAGGAACTCCGTAATTTTGATGTTTTCATCAGGGGCGTCTGCACCAGATAATTACTATGGGTTTCTATACTCCTCTATACGACATTTGCGCCTTACGATACAGCAGACAATAAGACATTAGCGATAACAAACAATACATTATAAACAGGTAATCTATAAAGATAAGTTTTACTGTTACTCTACCATAAATACACGGGAATGGAAGTGCGTAGATTCAGAAGTAGAGGTGGTGAGTGAGATAAGACGTATAACTTCTCTAACTTAGGCTTGGCGATATTTAAGCGGATTTTAATTATTTCAAGTTAGTTAAGTCGGAGTTGAGTTTCGCGCAAATTTTTCATGCATATTTGCGGACTAATTTATTCACGAATAAACACAATTACTTCCTATTAAGATTTAACTCTATAGCAGCTAGCAATAGAGTTAACCCTTCACGTGCGTACACCACAAGTTTAGTTTCCATTTAGCTAACAACTACGAGTCGATCATGGAAATTAATTGGTTAATTATGGAAAAGCGTATTTGCACTGCAAATCAAATACATACCATAATGTCCAGATCGGAATCATTATCATCATCAAATTCGGTAGTAGAGGTTGATGGAGTCGACTTCAATGTAAAAAAAATGTAAGAAAATTTTGCGATGACGACGCCATGCCGAATAACTTGTGACAACATTGAATAATTTTATAAAGAAGTGTGATGCATTGGCAATGGGGTTGACTCAAAGCCCCGGCAATGATTTAAAAAATTGGAACTCAGCTACGTTTACTACTTCTGCCTAGCGGCTAGCGTTTAATTTGAGGCAGTAGTTATTCTCCCTTGAGTTTAAAAATAGAACTAATTATTCGCGAAATTCAATAATTCGCGGAATAGACTGTTCGCGAAATCGCGAATTATTAAATCCATCGAATATTTTCATTATGTAGGGTACTTTGCGTGATTTTTAAGTATTTAAAATTTTATTGTAGTTTACCTTCAACCTTTTCACTTTTCCTTACGAGCATCAAAAATCCTATGGCAGACACTTACACTACTCTTGATGTATAGTCAAATAGTTCCCTAAACTTTGCAACGTAAGTAGTAAAATTTGTATGTTGAGGTGATGACAAGTAGAAGTTTGACTACTGAAACATTTGTATATTGAGGTGATGACAAGTATAGGTTTGACTACTGAGAAATTTGTATGTTGAGGTGATAACAAGTGGAGGTTTGACTACTGAGACATTTGTATGTTGAGGTGATGACAAGTATAGGTTTGACTACTGAGACATTTGTATGTTGAGGTGATGACAAGTGGAGGTTTGACTACTGAGACATTTGTATGTTGAGGTGATGACAAGTGGAGGTTTGACTACTGAGACATTTGTATGTTGAGGTGATGACAAGTATAGGTTTGACTACTGAGACATTTGTATGTTGAGGTGATGACAAGTGGAGGTTTGACTACTGAGACATTTGTATGTTGAGGTGATGACAAGTATAGGTTTGACTACTGAGACATTTGTATGTTGAGGTGATGACAAGTGGAGGTTTGACTACTGAGACATTTGTATGTTGAGGTGATGACAAGTGGAGGTTTGACTACTGAGACATTTGTATGTTGAGGTGATGCCAAGTATAGGTTTGACTACTGAGACATTTGTATGTTGAGGTGATGACAAGTGGAGGTTTGACTACTGAGGCATTTGTATGTTGAGGTGATGACAAGTATAGGTTTGACTACTGAGACATTTGTATAGTGAGGTGATGACCAGTAGAGGTTTGGCTATTTGGCTAAATAGCTTTGGCCTATTGGATTTTTTTGGTCTAGCTTTGGCTAAATAGTTTGGCTAAAGATCACGCCAAGTTTGTTAGCAACAAGTCCACAAGAATCAAACCTAAGACTTTGACAAGAATTACTTACTCATCTATGGATACTCCTACCTGCTATTTACTGTCAAAAGGGTATATAGTGAATGTCTATCAACACTCTCAAGTCTAAACACGCGCTACTTAATGAGTAACAGTTGGCCCTTCAAAAACCTCCAGCACCAGCAATATACAATCACCTTAGGCAATATATATTCCGACTTGTTATTAGCTTTTATAAATTTTAACGCAAGAGAAACGGAATAGAAAAATATTGGTATAATGTGGGAGAAACCATTAATGGCACAGTTTTCTATTTATAACATAAACGACTTTCCTTGAACAATGATTTGAGAGACTGCAGATCCATGGACATGAATTTACAGTATATCTAAGTTGAGATACAGATATATCCTAAATAACTGATTTCCCGCTACTGATTGAAAAATCACAAAGACTTGTCTCACCTCTCCAAGGTACTCCATAACAAAGGTTCCTTTGAGAATTCGCTGTTTAGCCTTGACCCCCCAACCACAACCATTCCTTGTTTTAAAAATAGCCAGCTTGACTTGACTGCCAAGTTGCACGACTCTGTTCCAGCAAGTGCTATCACATAAGCACTTACTGTTACACTCGTATATCGCTGACCCTACAAGCACAAGCAAACAACCAAGTCGTAACGATTGAGCTACAAATTGAAATACTAAAAAGGATCCCTACACTGAAAAAAAATGAGCGAATGTTCATTCTAAAGTCTAGAATCCACCAAGTAGTAGGTTGTCAACAGTGACAGTACAATTTTGAAGTTATTGACTTCCACATTTCATCTACATTGTTACTCTTCATTGTTAAAGCTCCTCGAAACAAATTCAACCTATAATACTCTTCAACAATTTGAAGCCTCTATACACAAGTGTGTCCCCCGATGCTAAACTGTAGTAACAGCTAGCCATCGACTGCAAAAGCGCTTAGAATAGCACAACTCCTTTTTAACTGACTATCATAGTGAAGCCCATGCAGAGCTCCATGAAAAAAAGAAAAGAAATCAATTATGGTAAATTTTTTTCACACTCAAAGAACTGAGTCTGACAGCGTGTGTATATTTGTTATGAATAGAAAAACAAATAGTGTGAGTGTAAAGCTCTTGTTGCTGAGAAGTTTTCTAGCTTCGTCTATTTTTTATTACCAAGAATTTTAACCAATTTTAAATGTCCTGTCAGCAGCCATTTTAGATTTCTCAGTCAGTTAGACATGCCCTCAGTATTTTAGCGATATCTCAAGAACTAATAGTCCGGTGGACTCAAAACTTCCAAATCAGGTTGAAATGTGTTACGCACACAACGACCAAAATTTTTTAATCCTAGGTAAATTGGAAATACAGGGGTAACAAAGAGTAACAGGTGGGAGAACAACTCCCCAAATGATCTCAGAGCCAGGCTTAATACCCTAGGACACTTAAGTATTCGCGGCATCTAACTTTCGCGTTTTCGCGGAGTCATCATCACGCGAAAAATTCATGCGCGAAACTAAACTATCATAACGAACTAGCGAAAATTCGAAATTAAATAGCTATGTTCTACGCAGGCCTGTATTCACTGGTTGCAAGTTGGGGGGCTAATGTTAGACGACTAGTTATGAACATCTGGGGTGTGGAGAAGGGGGGGGGGGTGCTGTAAGCTCCCAACAGGTTTCTCTTATGTAGGGCCTCAGCCGGGCCTCTCACGTGAAGTTTTAAAAAATTTTATTGGCAAGTATCAACATTTTTCTATTTTTTGAGATTTGCTTTGTTTTAGCTGATGTGACTGACAAAACGTTTTAAAATTAAAACAGGCAAAACTTGTATGCAGTTAAAAAGCTCAGAAAGAAGACATCTTTTTTTTTAAGCGTTTTAACAAAGATCATTTTTGCCGATTTTATTTCAAGTTCATTAAGTAGGATATGGGCAAGCAGATGTTTGCTAAAACTTGATATTTTGCAAACCTTTATAAAAGTCGTTAACAAGAATATTTTGCCGCTGATGAAGATAATAATGACGCCTAAGAACTACTAAAAGTTGATGTTTGTATCTATGGCTTCGAATAAAGTGATATTCTACAGCGATAAAAACCTTTCTATAGCCGTTGGACTATGAAATTCCTAAAAAGTTGGGGCGTCTTAGCCGGCCAGCTGTCCAAGGGAATACGGCCCTGTAGTTCATTGATATCCACAACAAAATCGTGATATTAGAAATGCAGATAATTTTGTGTGTGATTGAGCTCATTGGGAAATTTCTAGTAAATTCGTTAATACACCGAATGAGCAGCATGGCAAAGCAAATTAAGATAACAAGTTTTTTTGGAAAAGCCAAGACAAACGAAGAAGATGATGATATCAGTTTAGTCACCGAATTTGTAACTGATGAGGATGAAAGTCTGGTAGGTGAAGTCATACAATTAAATAATACTTATTGTAGTGATGAATTTTACTGCCAACCAAAAACGATAACAACCCTCACCAGGTCCAACCATGTTATACAGTTCTGGTTGTGATGTTGGTTGTTATCTCTTTTCTTTTTTATGAGACATGTACTGTATTTGATTTTTTTTAAATTTGAAATATTGTGAACTCAAAACGTGCCATGGCCATCGCTTGCTATAAATGCTTGAGATCTAATATTGGTACCGTATCGGTCACGACGGAAAGGACCGAGATGTCATTGATAGTCCAAGAAACAAATGGCAGCAAGCGATCACGTTGAATTATCGATTTCTGCCATACATTTATACCTGCGGGTTACAAATACAAACTAGTCGCAAATATAACAACTTTTTTTACTAGAGGACCGGACTTGAGGAATCTAATTTGTTTGTTCCACTGTATTTATTTTCACATCACTATATTTTCGCACTCATCAGAACTGCGAAATTAAGTTGCAGCGAAATTTTACTCTGTGTGCTACTCACGAAACTAAATACTAGCGAAATATAAGTGTCCTAGGGTAGTGTTAGCCATAGTCAACCGAGCTGTGTCAGAAGATTAACAAACTATGAGCTTTTTTCTAATAACTTCCAGTCACAGCCATTTAGCAATTAGCTGAACAATTTTGCTAAAACAACGGAAAGCAGTTGCACCTGGCATGAGACGTACTCTCTTCGCTGAAGTGTAAGCAAAGACGGAATCATTGTTGTGGGGGCAGCAATGCTTGCTACCTGCGCAGCATTTCACTTCGCACGAGCATCCAAGCATAGCTTCAGTGTTTAAGGAGAGCCCGGGCATTGGCAGATAGTCACATATAAACCTGCAACAAAACACTACTGTGTAAAGATTCTGATCTGTGCCCATGTCAACATGTTGTGCAGACCTGCTTGTCTGAAAAAGATCTCAATGCACGTAAGAACAGTATAAATGGTTTTATTGAATGCGTGAAGTATATTTATCAAAATATTTCGACGAATGAGGTTGCGTGAAAGTGTAAACAGAAGCCATCTTGTACAACTACGTCCCATTTGAGCTGTTTTGAAACGAGATTCTAATCTACGGCGGTCTTGTGGTGGCTGCAATTAACTGTTCGTTTTTGAGCTTTTAAGAGCTTGTAATCACATTTGCACATATTTTGCACCTACAACACAGCAGAGTAAGACAGGGTGAATCTTTTGATATCAAATAACTGTAATGTGAATTTTGTTGCAAGTCAACCTTTAAAATTTTATTCAAGTACAGTACATATAAAAATTAGTAACAAAAAAATATCTTAACCTTAGTAACTATAGTTACCTATAGTAACTTTAGTGTATGTAGCGGTTATGATCTGCAATAAAATGTAACATTATAATGCATCATATAGAGTTCTTACCTTCAAGACATACGTACTTATAACATAAACTTTCAATTCACCTCAAATCAGTTACGCTTTCTAAACACACACACTGACATTTAAGTCAAGCATTATTATGTATTTTTAGCTATTTTACTGAATTTCAACTTTTTATCACTAAAATTTTATCACTTATCAATTTCTGTCATCGTTTTCAATATAATTTTAGCCGATCTCATTAAAACCTTTTTCAACCTAATTCGGCAAGAAAACTTGAATGATGCTGTTTTGTAATGGAGTGGATTACAAGGATTACAATGGAGTGGATTTTTATTAGCAGGTAAGGGAAGTTGTCTGGCCACTAACCCTCTGTTTGAAAGGAATGCAACTCCAACTTTGCTACTAGTTTTAGAGGGAAAATATTACCGGTTTACACACGAGAGTTGCTGAACTAAAAGAAATCGGTCTTCAAGTCTCTTAGAGGAGACTTCTGTTCACATAAAGCTGCATCACTAATAACCGCATAGAAAACGTTCGCTCGCCATGCCGTTTGGATAATGCTGACCTTCACCTGTACAGTGCATTTCGAGAATGTTTTGCCTGCGGCTCATAGCGAAACTTGAACAGCTCCAAACTCTTGCGCTGACCGCAGGCTAATACCGGGGGTACCCGGGGGTATCCAAACTCTTGTGCTGACCGCAGGCTAATACCGGGGGTACCCGGCGCGTAGGTTCACATTTCACCGCTGATAGCCTGTGGTGCAGTCGCCGGTGCTTTGCGGCGTATATGGGAACCAGGATTTACACCGAAATTCAAGTTATACCACCTCTTAAGATTAAATCAATGCCTCCGCAATGAGGTAAATCAAGTCCGTTAAGTTTAATGGGTTTTCTATGGTTTTTCCTGTAAATGCAGCACAGCAATTGTTTAGTAGTTGAGAGACAAAATACTTAAAGTCCTAGTCAGACGGCATCTATTGGCTGGCTCAAGACCAAAAAAACAGCCATTTATTTACGATGTCACCATCGTATCATCATAGTTTTTGGAACATCAGCTCTCACCATTATAAATTTCATACTCTTGTGTCCTGACTGTTACACGCAATAATCATTGCAATGCAAAAATCCGACTAACCCAATTCAACTAACATTTTGAACAAGTCAGTACATGTACATGGCTTTTGTACATTGAAGCATCATACACTGAAGTACAATTCAGTCCTAAATGTGTGTTTTATGCTAAGAAATTTGGTGATATAAAAACATCTATTTCTGGGTACCCATCGAACAACCAATGAAAACATGGTTACAGCTGATCATAGTGCCCCTATTACCCTTTCTCTAGTACATTCTGGGACTTGCAAGAACCTCTAACAATTGCATGTTAACATTCTTACTGGAAATTCTCCGGCGGTGCTTCAAGATCTACATCATTCTCTACGGTGACCGGTTGGCATTTGCTATTGACTGCATTAAATTTAGTTTCCCACGCTTTGAGTGTCTCCTGCAAAGACATCTTGTGCTCCCTGTAATCATACATCAAATGAAAGTAGTAAAATAAATGGGTTTCACATTATCTTTAGCATGTCTGGTTATTGTAGCCAAGCTCAAGTTTGGTAATTCACCTTTTTACATACCCGGACAACTTTTATACAATTGGACGGTATCAACATAATCGCAAAACTATTTCATTACCATGCTCTATTTGAATGGTGATCAATTTAACTCTTTCACAACAAATCTTTTTGCATATTCTGACAAAATTGATTCGTGCCAAAAAATCTTTATTTTTAATCCAAAAAATGATAGCTTTGCTGTAGAGGCTAGAGTTTCTGCCGCAGAGGTTTAATCTAATTTTTTTTGGAATCAGAAGATTCTGCACAGAATGAATGCATTTAATAAACAAAAGCCATGTTTAATTTTTTTTAGTTTAGTGAAACTGGCTGTAAAAAAAAACATCATTTTCACAGTTTGACCAAAAAGCAGACTCATTCTTTAATAAAAAACAGTTATCAGAAATATGAGGCCTAATGTTGAAGAATTTCGCTAGCAAAACTGTTTAGGTTGTTTATAATTTTTCTTTTCATCCACTCGACACCGAAAAGATTGGAAACCTTGATATTACGTTGTGAATTCGGAGTAAAAAGAAAACGAACTGATTCGTTTTTGGGAAAATGATAACCTAATACGTTAAATGTATTGTGACAAAATTCTGAGTGAACCTGTTAACGCTGTCATCCGTGACCAATGTTTTTGTATACGTACTAAGGCGAGCTGCTATAAAGGCTTTCCGACAGAAAGAACAATAAACGCAAGCTGTTATAAAAGCTTTTCGAAGCGAAACAGTTTTAATTGTTTTATCAGGTACCATAAAATTATGAATATACTTTTGAACAGAAAACGAACTGGCACACCAGCACGCATACCTCATGCTGTGCTGGTGGCCAGTTTAATTACACCCGCTACTAAGCAATTAAAAGCTCCAACTTGTTTTTGACCAATAAATAAAGCTAATTACCTTCACACTACAATACGCTAACATCAAGTGTTGCGCAGACAAAAATTAATGTTGCGCAGTGTTAATTAATTAATGTTGTTTAATAAATTAATTGTGTTAATTAATGTAGTGCAGTTAAATTAGTGTTGCGCAGTAAAAATTAATGCTAGTCAGCAGCTAGTGAATGTACTATTGTTCAAGGACAGACAGAAAGAGATGAATCTAAAATTGGTTTTGAAATAAATCAAAATGCAAAGGAGTCATTAGTGTAAAGATTTCCGCTCCCTCTCATACCGGAATCTTTTAGCCAAATGCAATAACAGTGCCCTGATCAGGCTACACGGATGTATAAGATCCAGTGAAATGAACGGATAGCTAATCGAAGGAATGTCTCAATGCAATGAATTTACATACATAACACCTTTTTGGAAATCCTCACAAGCAATACACAAACCTTTTGTTAAATACATAAATGTAGATAAAGAACCGCTACACGGAATTCACAGCTACTTGAAGCTCCTAAACTGTAAAGCCAGCTGATCACTGTACACCAGTATAGCTCATGTCAGATACTAGCCAGTCGAAATATAGATAAGTGCAAACCCACCTGTATAACTTTGTATGTTTTTTGGTTGCCCAGGCCGACACATGTTTTGACAACTTTGGCTGCAGAATCTTCCTTGTTAATCTCTCTAGCTTTTCATCAGCTATACAGGAGAGTTTAACCAAGGTGACAGGGTTTATCTTGCTTTGACTGTTCTTTAGCTTCGAATAGAGCGACTTGAGCTGTTTCTGAAAGCAGAATCTTGTACCAAACTGGTCTACTAAATTCATCAAGCATTGATCAAGGACCAGAGAAATTCAATTTATGGTTAGTATTTCTCTAAGATGATGACATTGCAAACAGACGATAAGATCTGTAAAAATAATCGAATGATTTTTGCTCGGACTATACGGAGACCACCGCAACAAAATCATGAACTGTAACCTGACCATGCTGTGACGTGATCAACAAAATAATGAACTGTAACCTGACCATGCTGTGACGTGATCAACAAAATATTGAACTGTAACCTGACCATGCTGTGACGTGATCAACAAAATCATGAACTGTAACCTGACCATGCTGTGACATGATCGACAAAATCATGAACTGGAAACCTCAAATTAATTTAATGCGATAAATTATAAATTTTGTTGGTTCTAGAACAGAGAAATCTAAACCTTATCAATTGAGCATCAACACAAACGGTTAGGTTATGCTAGCGATCGTTTGGCAGCGCAATACCTGGTACCTTGAATTTAATACTTTGCTAGATCTCATATACAATTCATCCATAGAGCAACATTATCAACTCATATAACACCATTTATTAAACCAGTGAGAAATCATAACAGCTCGGAGAGTGTTAGTATAAACAAACGGATGGAAACTCAGATGACAGATGCGACAGAGTACTATAATACCTGGCAGGCATCGTCAGAATCATCCTCACTATCGCTTGAAAATAAACTCTCTAGATCATTTTGTTTCCTTTTCAGTGGAGAGACACTTGTACTTGAACCACCCTCGGCTCTTTTAGCATACCTTGCCACCGCTTCCTCACACCCTTCAAGGTTGCATAGAGGTTCCCAAGTGTTGAATGTGTCTGGCCAATGCTTCCATTTCACAAAGTAGACATCACATGCCTGAAGAGATAATCCCGGTGACACTGAATAACGACTTTACAAGCTGGTACCTAATGACAAGACAATGATATACTAGGTCTACATGTGAGATGGATTATTGAAAGACAGATGCTGAAAATAGTAAGCAGAACTCTCCAACACAAAAGAGATTACATAGAGCAAAAGATGGGAACATAGAGCAAAAGATGGGAACATAGAGCAAAGAATGAAAACATAGAGCAAAGAAAGGAAACATAGAGCAAAGAATGGAAACATAGAGCATCTGCCAATTATTGCCGCTAATGATGACCAGCAATGACAATGAAAATTACAAACTGGAAAGTAGCAACAACCCTCAATATTTCATATTCATTAGCTCAACCGTGGATATAAATATGATGAGTGTGTGTAAAAACAAACATAACTTATAATTAAATTATGTTTCACCATATTGCTTGAGCTGAACACAACGAGCTGGACTGGTTTGCTTATCATCATTCCAATGGCAAGGAGATCTTGTGACAAAAATGATTCTTATGAAAAATGCTAAATTACGTAGCCTTTGATAAACAACAAGCGGTGCTTGTTTCACAAATCTCTACAAACAGCATTAGTTTGAACATATGCTACTTATTTGTTCAAACTTATGCTGAGTAAAGACATGAACGATAGAATTAGCGCTATTGAAAAACCTGTGATGTACTGATACGGTATGCGTTAAGATGCGAAGTAGTGAAGGATTTTCTAAGGTATTTACATACATTTATGAGTAGTAAGGGATTACTGTGTATTTGCAGTAATTCCTTACTACTTTGGCACTTATCATATGCCACTTCAGTGCATCGCTGATTGTTCAATAACCCGGTGTATCTGATTTATGACAACACAAATATTAAGAATTACTAACCAGCTAAAACAAATATTGATGGGCTAATCTAATCTCAAACATGTGAATACCAAGAGCCTAATAGCTATGCAGACTGGTTATGAGTGACAGCCAGTAACAAGTAGTATTGTTGTATAGTATCCTCTACAGTATTGTCATTACTGTAGACTATTAACTACAGACCGGTCGTAAGTGACAGCTAGTAACAAGTGCTATTATTGTACATATGACTACACATCTTAAGCTCACCCTCCTTGTGCAGAAAGTTTTATCCAGGATTTCTTCGACCTCATACTCATTACTTTCCTTGGACAGATAGCCATCGTCCATCACTATAGGTACAAGTATAGGTTATTAAATGCTCTCATTTCATCAGCCTTCAATACAACTAACCTTGTATCTAAACCTACAGATGCATACTTATATATAACATATCAGTTCTATCATGTAATAGACTTGATTTTCAAGTGGGTAGCGAGTAAATACTATGTGAGTATACTAATTGGTTGATATAAAAGTCAAAAGGTTCTTGTACTAAAACATGACTGTACTTTAATAAAAGCATGCCTACAAGCTGTGTATCTAATTGAAGGAGAGATTGCAAAAGAGTTTTACAAAATTGATGAAATGATAATGAGTTCATGTGCAATTAATGTCAATACCAAAATTAGACTTGCCTATCTCAGCCTGCTCTGTATATGACAGCGAAGAAAAAAGGCTGTGTACTATACAATTATGCCTCTGACTACACAATGCTTCAGATTACAAAAAAATTATTTTCTTGTCGCAGAAAAAATGTGTGCTGTTACGTTATTGAATCATTGGCTTTGCCGTTTCCGGTTAGTGCATGCGCACGCAGTTCTGTTTTTATCCTCGAGGATGCGTTACACGTTTTTCTAATGCTCTTGTATTGTATTCCTTATTCACATGTACTATTGTTCGTTATTCATAATATACGTTCTACAGCATTAACTACACACATATTCAACAATGGCGACGAGGATGGAATTCGTAATTATCTCAATGTCCCCTATCGTTTTACTGTATTAGTTACCTGTATTTTTGTACTAGAACTGTTGCCTTTTTCTTGCGCAAGACACACGTTGTTGTGCATCTTTTTCTTAACAGAAATTCTCTCATAAAGCTCAACAAGCATTAATTTTGCAATGGCAGCTCAAAATTCCATTGGACGCATGGAACCATTTGATGAGTCAATTGAGTCATTCACATGTTATTTAGAGCGTTTTGATTTCTACACGGAAGCTAATAGCATTGATGATAGCAAGAAAAAGGCAACTTTTCTGAGCCTCATAGGTCCCAAGTTATATAAACTATTACGTGGTCTCACAGCACCAGATAGACCAACAGCTAAGTCATTCGAAGAATTAACCACGCTGCTAAGTAATCATATCTCACCACCTCCACTCGAAATTGCGGAAACATATTGCTTTCATCAACGAAACCAGCTACCTGGTGAAAGCATCCATGAGTATGTTGCACAACTCAAGTTACTTGCTGAGCATTGCAATTTTGAAGGTGCGTACCGTGAACGGGTACTACGTGATAGACTGGTCTGTGGAATTTACTGCGAAAATGCTCGCCGCAAACTGTTAACTGTAGCAGACTTAAATCTTTCACGTGCCATAGAGATTGCTCGAGGTATGGAGCAGGCTGGGAAAGATGCCGAAGTCATGACACAACGACAGCCAACAGAATCTAAAGTCTGTCACATCTCTAACATGCATTCGCCTACTACCAGTGGCAAACCTTGGCCTTGTCGTTCCTGCGGGAGCACCCTTCATCCAAGAAAGCAATGCCCACACCTTCAAGCTGAATGTTTTAAATGTGGTCGGAAAGGCCATCTTCAATCTGTTTGTGAACAGAAAACTCCAAGTAAAAGACCTCAACTCCAGAAGCCTCATAGACGAGCACAAAACACACACAGTGTAATGTCAGATGCAATTACAGAGGAGCATGAAGATATAGCTCATATAAACACACTGTCTAAGGAGCACAGCCACCCACCAATCATGCTAGATACACTCATCAATGGTATCCCAGTGAAAATGGAACTTGATACAGGTGCAGGAGTGTCCACAATGCCATATCATATCTACAAAAAGATTAAAGGCTCATCGGAACTCCAACCTACATCTACTACTTTGAAACCATACGGCGCAACGCAGTCAATTAAGCCGAAAGGAGTCATCTACCCAACTGTGCATTTCAGCAAGCAAGAAAGTAAAGCAAGGATGTTTGTGCTAGATAAATCCGAGGGTGAGCAGGTCCCATTGTTTGGAAGGGAATGGTTAAACCACTTTAAATTAAACTGGTCAGAGATCAAGGCTAATCGGGTCGAGGCAACGGCACAACTGATGGACACTCTAGTTGCAAAGTACCCGTCCTTATTCAAGCAAACTTTAGGAGAAATGAAAAAGGTTGAAGCAACGCTCCGTACGCGCCCAAGTGCTATTCCTATTCGGCAAAAGCACCGAGTTGTACCATTCGCATTGCGGGCAAAAGTAGAACAAGAACTTGAATCTCTCCTAAATGAAAACGTTATCTCTCCAGTAGAACATAGTGAATGGGCAACACCTGTAGTTCCCGTCATAAAACCCAATGGTTCCATTAGGCTGTGTGGAGACTTTAAAGTTACCCTAAATCCTCAGCTAGTTGTTGACTCATATCCTATGCCATCTATAGATGACCTTCAAGAAAAAATGAGTGGCGGAAAGTTATTCTCCAAATTAGATTTGTCAAAGGCCTTTGCTCAGATCAAACTAGATGCAGCTTCAAAGCCTTTAGTTACTATCACTACACATAAAGGACTGTTCCAGTACAACCGACTCCCATACGGGGTGGCCTCAGCGCCTGCCATCCACCAGAGAGCAATGGATGACATACTGGGTAGCCTACCAAATGTCTTATGTTATCAAGACGACATATTTATTACTGGTCAGAACTATGAATCACATCTATCTACTTTGCATAGCGTTTTAGACCGTCTACAGAATTATGGGCTAAAGGTCAATAAAGAAAAGTGCTGCCTCCTACAATCATCAATTATTTATTTAGGACATCGCATAGATCAACACGGCCTGCACCCTATGGAAAGCAAGGTTAAGGCTATCAAAGAGGCTCCAACACCTACAAATATTGGTGAGCTTCGATCTTTCATAGGCTTAGTGAACTACTATCAAAAGTTTTTACCAAACTTAGCAACAGTCATGCACCCATTGCATCAACAGTTACGCAAAAATGCTCACTGGAACTGGTCTTCACAATGTCAAGAAGCCTTTGTTCAGTTAAAGCAGCTGTTGTCTACAGACTGCGTGTTGACACCATACGATGTTAACTCTCCTCTGATACTGGCCTGTGATGCCTCAGCATACGGGGTAGGGGCAGTCTTATCGCACAAACTTTCAAATGGTGAAGAAAAGCCCATAGCATTTGCTTCTCGAACATTAAGCCCAAGTGAGCGAAACTATGCCCAAATTGAACGAGAGGCACTATCAATTATCTTTGGGGTAACAAAATTCCACCTCTACTTGTATGGCCGCTCATTTACCTTGCTCACTGACCATAAGCCATTGGTTACAATTCTAGGCCCAAAAACCGGTGTTCCTCCTATTGCTGCAATGAGAATGCAAAGATGGGCCGCTATTCTAACAGCGTATACATACGACATAGAATACAAGTCATCACTCACTCATGCGAATGCTGATGCTATGTCACGGCTTCCGCAGCCATGCAGAAGACTTCATTGTGAACAAACAAGACTATTTCACATTGAACAATATGCCCAACTACCCGTGACCTTTGAGACAGTATCCATAAAAACTCAGGAGGACAAAACATTGAGCAATGTCTACAACTCAACCATACATGGTTGGCCTCCATAGAGTGCCGCAAACATAGATCCATACTTTAGATGTCGACAAGAGCTCTCGACGCTAAAGGGTTGCTTGATGAGAGGCATACGCCTTGTTATACCCTCTAGTTTGCGAGCCACAATACTCACCGAACTCCACCAAAGTCACTTGGGGATGGTCAAAATGAAAACAACAGCACGCAATTATGTATGGTGGCCACAAATTGATGAGGACATTGAAGCCATTGCAAGGTCTTGTCCGCAGTGCAATGCGGTTAAACACAATCCTCCATCAGATCCCCACCATTGGGCCCCTGCTGATAGTCCATGGCAGCGAATACATTTGGATTATGCCGGTCCTCTAGATAATACAATGTTCCTAATTATAGTAGATGCCTATTCCAAATGGCCGGAAGTTTTTCCCATTCGGACGTCTACTTCAGCAATCACCATAGCAACACTACGAAGAGTCTTTGCTACACATGGGTTGCCCTATACAGTGGTCACTGACAATGGACCTCAGTTTCACATCAGGGGAGTTCATGCACTTCATGAAGAGCAATGGTATACGACATTTAACAACGGCACCATACCACCCACAAAGTAATGGTCAAGCCGAACGATTTGTAAAGACATTCAAACAAGCTTACAAGGCTTCGACAGAAGCAGTAAACATGAAAGTTGATAAGTTTCTCCTCAAATATCGTACATCGATTAGCATGGTAACAGGCAAGACGCCAGCAGAATTACTGATGGGCAGATGCCTGCGAACAAGACTAGATCTTCTGAAGCCATCAATTCAGGCTGCACCACTCACAAACTTCTCGCAGAAGCGTCACTTTCAGGAGGGTGATTTAGTGTGGTACAAGACGTTTCAGAGACCAGCCGTTCAATGGCTGCAAGGGTCAGTCATGCATCTTCTGGGAAATTCCATGTATGAGATTTTAGATGCTTTCACCTCAGGTATTGTAAGGCGTCACGTTGATCAGCTACGCAAAAGAGAAACCTCTCCGTACTTGGCTGACACATCCAATGAAATGAACAGTGAACGCGAGGTGACAAAACCCAATCACTTGCCGATGGGTCAGGAGACAGGTGTCAATATTGAAGCGGAGACGTGTCCACACGAGCAGCCCTCTTCAGGCACCGTTGACTCGATTCCATGCACCCCCATGGCACAAGAAATACTACAATCACCACAATCAACACCTACGCAAACCAGACGATCAGTGCGTGCGAAAACTGTCCCATCATATTTGTCAGATTATGAACTGTCCTAAAAAGGGGATTACAATTAGTGATGATGTTTCTTCCCTAGGGGAAGGAGAGATGTTACGTTATTGAATCATTGGCTTTGCCGTTTCCGGTTAGTGCATGCGCACGCAGTTCTGTTTTTATCCTCGAGGATGCGTTACACGTTTTTCTAATGCTCTTGTATTGTATTCCTTATTCACATGTACTATTGTTCGTTATTCATAATATACGTTCTACAGCATTAACTACACACATATTCAACATGTGCATTTAAGCTCACTCCCATCGCATGCCATATTTTTCCTCAAAGTTTGTAGTGATCAAAATTTCATCACAATAGCTAGGTTTGAAGAGATAACATGAAATTTTTTAAAACCTAATATTTTACTATCAGAAAAATAAATATAGCTACTGTAGGGCTTATCAAGACGTACAATTGCGATACGTTGAACCCTATCTGATGATTATAAAACAAGGTAACCAAGCTAAGTTTTAACAGCACAAAACTGATCGGAATTGAAAATCGAAATAACACTGCTGAAGCGTGAACAAATGATTGAACAATACCATAAAGATAAAGTTATACAATTACAATTTTAATCTTCATCGATTGGATGACAATAATGCAGGGATTACGATGGCCACGTTAAGAACCAAATGGCAATACAAGCATACCTGCCAACTCTCACGCATTGGGCGTGAGACTCACGCAATCACCCCAAAGAAAAAATGAAAATGCGTGAGATTTTTGCCCCAATTTCCACAACTTTATATATACTATCATTGATACATCAACTGCCCCAAAACCAAATCTCGCGCATTGCCTCACTCTTTGGTTGGCAGGTCTGAATACAAGCTATGCGATGTTGCACACTAGGTGTGCCGGTTTCGGTAAAAATATTTCCACATGAAACTTTACTTGCTCTATTGCTGCTCTATGAGTTTTATTACAAGAAAGATGGGCAAGATGCAAAAGAAAATAACAGGTATAATAGTAAAGACGTAGTTTCTATGAATACTGGTGACCACTACTTACATTTGTGAACTGCCTTGCTCGCTAACTTAGGACCAAGAGTTTTCAATATTTTATATAGTATCTCATCATTTGCCTCACTCGATAATTTTAGATTAGAGAGCGTGCAAAGTTTTTGAATATCGACTAAAGAGTACAAGCCTGCAACTTTACAAGGCTTGCACTCCATTGCCGCTGTCGTCTTCCCGCGACTTTTAGTCTTCCTTCGTGAAAGTCGGTACTTTCATATATCGTAACGATTTGTCTAAATATCGTACATGTTAGCCAGTTTTTCCAATCAACACATGTCCGTTCGGCCAATCAAAAATTAAGAATGTAAAATGAAAAAGGTTGCAATAACTCGTAACCATAGACCTATTCACAATACGTACTAATTATATACACGTAGTTGCTAATTATGCGGCGGTATAGTTAATAGTTCGATGCTCCTAACACAGCTGAGGCAGACTAGTCAGTTGCCAACGAGCCAAATATTTGCTGAGCTATTTTTCACCAAACCGGAACAAACTACTGCTGGGTACTTACCTGTCACACAACCTGGTTTTCTGTTTCTCCAAGAATTTTGTTAGTAACATTCATAGCTTTAATCTGCTTGACTTTAGAAACATTCCAAGATCAAGTTTGCGAATTAAATTAATACTTCACATCGCAATTGGAAACTTGTAAATAGAGCAGTTCAAACACTCATGAACCTGTTTCCCACTCATTCAGAGCTTTCGACTCATCGAACTACATCATAGATTATTTCAATGTTTGCATTGCACATGCTTTTCAGATGAGATAACTTGATATGCATGCCGGCTAGCATGTTTGTTATGTTCCCCTAATAAAACGCAAACTTTCAAACCAGATATTTATTAGTTGTGACAGTAATTCTGTAATCATGACCTATTCAATATAAGTCTAAGTTGTAGCGCAGTACTTTATTTATGAGGGCTCATTCATCAACCTGAGCAAATGATCATTAAATGACCAGCAAACGTACATTTCTCTGTGATTACATTTCTTAATAATGTACAACCAGGCAAATACAATTAAAATACAAAGAACTTAAAAATTGACTAGATGCTGTAGCAATGTCCATATTTGGAATTATGCAAATTACTCAAGCATATCCTCATCACTCTGTGTGGGACGGTAGGGCTCATGACGAGTCCGTCTAAGAAACGTCAACCAATTATGCCGCAGGCCCCGATTGTAAGGATTTTTGGCCAAATAAAATGTTTTCCACCATCTTTTTGTGTGATTGTCGTTAGAGGCGTCTCGAATGCTCTGATTGAACTCTTGGATGGTTGCATTCTGACTGATGAGAATAAGTTGTTGAATAAATAGCAAAGAGATAAGAGATATGGAGACTGCAGTGTAGCAGCAGCTTACATAGGCAATGGCACCCCTACAATACATGAGCATAAATACAAGCACTAAATGAGTGACATACAATGGTGCTCAAGTGTACACTTTGACAAGGGTGATGACACAAATTATTTTGCCTCAAGCAATAGACTTGAAGCTGAAAGCTCTCTGTCTCCTCTAGGCAGTGAGTTTAGTAGCTTTCTTTTCATTACATTTTGTTGATTAAAAACAAGCTGGATACCTGAATAAAGCTGAATAAAAAGGTATTTGGACAGAAAACTTATTTTTATTCAATATATATGGCATTTACCATCATAACTTTTAAACTTTGTATCATGAGAAATTTGGTTTTTCCTCGCAATTTTTTATTCTGAGACAATAGAAAACTACACTACCAATCATCTATAAATAAAACTGCAATGACTTACTAGTGACTGCAAAACCTCATAGTATAACTAACTAGTACAAAAACCATTTTCAAATAACAAAAATGTTTTTCTAACTTACATAGATGTTCCACTAGATGTGCTTTTAACAAAAAAAATGACTGCCTCTGATACATGAGCCAAGAGACCAAGCGCTCTAGCCTACTAAGGCCGCCTACAAAGTTAGTCTAGCGCTCAAACAAATACAAGTAGTAGCAATATTACAGATGGTTTGGAAAACTGTTTCAAGGACTGATCATTCGTAAGCTCAACAAAACCGTGAGAAAAATCCTCCACATTGACAATATGCAATCTCGCAGACATGCTTTCGCTAGTAGCAAACGACCATTCTACTTGATCATGCCACAGGAATAAATATGTGTACAGCTCTTCGATAGAACGCGTCACCAATCATAACCCTTTCATAATTCACTGAACTTGAGTTGAGTAATGCCCCGCTTAACGCAGATGTGTAATCTGTATATGGTTAATTCAGCAACACGAGATCCTCTATACGGTTAATCCCGCAACACGAGATCCTCTATACGGTTAATCCAGAAACAACAACCTCTATACGATTAATCCAGCAACACAACAATCTCTGTACGGTTAATCAAGCAACACAACAATCTCTATACAGTTAATCCAGCAAGACAACAATCTCTATCTGGTTAATCCAGCAACACAACAATCTCTATACGGTTAATCCCGCAACACAACAATTTCTATACGGCTAATCTAGCAACAAAAACAATCTCTGTACGGTTAATCAAGCAACACAACAACCTCTGTACGATTAATCCAGCAACACAACAATCTCTATACAGTTAATCCAGCAACACAACAATCTCTATGTGGTTAATCCAGCAACACAACAACCTCTATACGATTAATCCAGCAACACAACAATCTCTATACAGTTAATCCAGCAACACAACAATCTCTACGCGGTTAATCCAGCAACACAACAATCTCTATACGGTTAATCCAGCAACAAAACAATTTCTATACGGTTAATCCAGCAACACAATAAACCTATATGGTTAATCCAGCAACACAATAAACCTATATGGTTAATCCAGCAACACAACAATCTCTATACGGTTAATCCAGCAACAAAACAATTTCTATACGGTTAATCCAGCAACACAATAAACCTATATGGTTAATCCAGCAACACAATAAACCTATACGGTTAATCCAGCAACACAATAAACCTATACGGTTAATCCAGCAACACAATAAACCTATACGGTTAATCCAGTAACACAATAAACCTATATGGTTAATCCAGCAACACAATAAACCTAAATGGTTAATCCAGCAACACAATAAACCTATATGGTTAATCCAGCAACACAATAAACCTATATGGTTAATCCAGCAACACAATAAACCTATATGGTTAATCCAGCAACACAATAAACCTATATGGTTAATCCAGCAACACAATAAACCTATATGGTTAATCCAGCAACACAATAAACCTATACGGTTAATCCAGCAACACAATAAACCTATATGGTTAATCCAGCAACACAATAAACCTATATGGTTAATGAAAATTTGTTTACAAAGATGAAAATCAACATTATTACACAGGTTTTTATTCTCAAGCAATTATACTTCAGTAATTCCTTATTTTTCGTGGTTAGTCGGGAAGGGCACTTCCCTCCCCTTCTAGCCTGTCTTGACAAACCGTTGTTTTTGCAGAGTTGTCCCCCGGCAAGCACAATACATGAGCATAAATACAAGCACTAAATGAGTGACATACAATGGTGCTCAAGTGTACACTTTGACAAGGGTGATGACACAAATTATTTTGCCTCAAGCAATAGACTTGAAGCTGAAAGCTCTCTGTCTCCTCTAGGCAGTGAGTTTAGTAGCTTTCTTTTCATTACATTTTGTTGATTAAAAACAAGCTGGATACCTGAATAAAGCTGAATAAAAAGGTATTTGGACAGAAAACTTATTTTTATTCAACATATATGGCATTTACCATCATAACTTTTAAACTTTGTATCATGAGAAATTTGGTTTTTCCTCGCAATTTTTTATTCTGAGACAATAGAAAACTACACTACCAATCATCTATAAATAAAACTGCAATGACTTACTAGTGACTGCAAAACCTCATAGTATAACTAACTAGTACAAAAACCATTTTCAAATAACAAAAATGTTTTTCTAACTTACATAGATGTTCCACTAGATGTGCTTTTAACAAAAAAAATGACTGCCTCTGATACATGAGCCAAGAGACCAAGCGCTCTAGCCTACTAAGGCCGCCTACAAAGTTAGTCTAGCGCTCAAACAAATACAAGTAGTAGCAATATTACAGATGGTTTGGAAAACTGTTTCAAGGACTGATCATTCGTAAGCTCAACAAAACCGTGAGAAAAATCCTCCACATTGACAATATGCAATCTCGCAGACATGCTTTCGCTAGTAGCAAACGACCATTCTACTTGATCATGCCACAGGAATAAATATGTGTACAGCTCTTCGATAGAACGCGTCACCAATCATAACCCTTTCATAATTCACTGAACTTGAGTTGAGTAATGCCCCGCTTAACGCAGATGTGTAATCTGTATATGGTTAATTCAGCAACACGAGATCCTCTATACGGTTAATCCCGCAACACGAGATCCTCTATACGGTTAATCCAGAAACAACAACCTCTATACGATTAATCCAGCAACACAACAATCTCTGTACGGTTAATCAAGCAACACAACAATCTCTATACAGTTAATCCAGCAAGACAACAATCTCTATCTGGTTAATCCAGCAACACAACAATCTCTATACGGTTAATCCCGCAACACAACAATTTCTATACGGCTAATCTAGCAACAAAAACAATCTCTGTACGGTTAATCAAGCAACACAACAACCTCTGTACGATTAATCCAGCAACACAACAATCTCTATACAGTTAATCCAGCAACACAACAATCTCTATGTGGTTAATCCAGCAACACAACAACCTCTATACGATTAATCCAGCAACACAACAATCTCTATACAGTTAATCCAGCAACACAACAATCTCTACGCGGTTAATCCAGCAACACAACAATCTCTATACGGTTAATCCAGCAACAAAACAATTTCTATACGGTTAATCCAGCAACACAATAAACCTATATGGTTAATCCAGCAACACAATAAACCTATATGGTTAATCCAGCAACACAACAATCTCTATACGGTTAATCCAGCAACAAAACAATTTCTATACGGTTAATCCAGCAACACAATAAACCTATATGGTTAATCCAGCAACACAATAAACCTATACGGTTAATCCAGCAACACAATAAACCTATACGGTTAATCCAGCAACACAATAAACCTATACGGTTAATCCAGTAACACAATAAACCTATATGGTTAATCCAGCAACACAATAAACCTAAATGGTTAATCCAGCAACACAATAAACCTATATGGTTAATCCAGCAACACAATAAACCTATATGGTTAATCCAGCAACACAATAAACCTATATGGTTAATCCAGCAACACAATAAACCTATATGGTTAATCCAGCAACACAATAAACCTATATGGTTAATCCAGCAACACAATAAACCTATACGGTTAATCCAGCAACACAATAAACCTATATGGTTAATCCAGCAACACAATAAACCTATATGGTTAATGAAAATTTGTTTACAAAGATGAAAATCAACATTATTACACAGGTTTTTATTCTCAAGCAATTATACTTCAGTAATTCCTTATTTTTCGTGGTTAGTCGGGAAGGGCACTTCCCTCCCCTTCTAGCCTGTCTTGACAAACCGTTGTTTTTGCAGAGTTGTCCCCCGGCAAGCACGGCGAGCAAAACAACAGCTTGTCACAAGACGCACTGCACCTGATGCATCAGCTGCACTGAAAAGGAGTTGTTCTCTTCCGTCGATGCAGCTTGCCTGCGATGTTATGTCGGTCGCTCCATTGGTAATCATAACGGATTTCGCGCAAAAATTTATGTAGAAAAATGAAGATAAGAACGTTTAACCAGGGACCAGTCTCTGCGGTAAACTTTAGTAGAACTTAAGAGCTTAGGCAACAACAGCAACTAAACATGTCGTTATTTGTGCGCTCAGTCAGTTTTATTTCTATTTTTGTATCAGTTTTATTTGTTCTTATTGATTTTATTTTTAATTAACTTTATTCCTAAGTTCTATTAAAGTTTACCGCAAAGACTGGTCTTGGGTTAAATGTGTTGGTCTTATTTTTTTCTACATAAATTTATGCACGGAATCCGTTATGATTACCAATGGAGCGACCGACATAACATGGCAGCCAAGCCGCATAGATGGAAGAGAACAACTCCCTTTCAGTGCAGCTGATGCATCACGTGCAATGTGTCTTGTGACAAGCTGTTGTTTTGCTCGCCGCGCTTGCCAGGGGACAGCTTCGCAAAAACAAGTTTGTCAAGACAGGCTACTCCTCCTCCCATGACACAAATGAAAAATCTGTAAAACAGGAACTAGCACACTCATAACTAATAAAATATCACAAGCATTGTCCTCTCTTTTTGTAAGTTTATTGTACAATTTTGAGGGTCAGGGGTGTTTACGATGCATGATTAAGGGTCTCACAAGCACAGATGCAATTCACACAAAGTAACAGCCAAACAATGAACCGTGATGATTGCTATCACGATGACCTTCCCGGAGGGATCTCACTAGAGAAGAATGAGAGAAATTTATGTACTTTAGTTGTAGTTATTTTCATCTATTTTTTAATGTATATTTTATCCTGTCAAGTACTGAAGTTGAACTGCGAAAGAGTGCTGGATTACTGTATATAGATCTACCAAAACAATGGTACATTCCTGGCTGACATAATCAAAACCACAGGTGTCCTTTAGCGGGATATTGCCGAAGCCGGGCCGTAGTCTACACACACAAAAAAAAAGCAGCAAAGGTCCACATAGTTACGAGCAAAAACAATATTACCCACCCAAATATCTCACCAATCCGATGAGCAGCACACATGAAAACTAAACGAATCGACAGAGCCACCCATCATTTTAAAATATTCCAAGTTTCAAGTCATGTCTTGCACAACTAACCTTATAGTTTCTCAAAACTTGTCCCAAAGTCCCTATTAATTCGAGACTGTCCAATTGCTGTTTTAGAAATGGTCGCCGCTAGCCTAACCTAACGTCCTGATTCAACATCTCACTAACTATCGGGGCATTGCTAAAAGAGGGAATTAAAAAGTTCGGGAGCACTCAGCAATGCCCCGATAATTACTGAGATGTTGAATTAGGACGTTAGACTAGGCTAGCGGCGACCATTCCTAAAACAGCAGTTGGACAGTCTCAAATTAAAGGGACTTTGGGACAAGTTTTGAGAAACCATAAGGTGAGTTGTGCAAGACATGACTTGAAACTTGGAATATTCTGACATGATGGGTGGCTCTGTCGATTGGTTTAGTTTTTGTGTGTGCTGCTCATCGGATTGGTGAGATATTTGGATGGATACCTTTGTTTTTGCTCATAACTACGTGGACCTTTGTTGTCTTTTGTGTGTGTAGACTACGGCCCGGTCTCGGCTTCGGCAATATCCCGCTAAAGGACACCTGTGATCAAAACCGCCATAAACAGCATGCATCCATAACTAGAGGCCAAAAGTTGCGAGCGAGCAGTCTTGAATAGGCATATCACGAGTATCAGTGCCAACCTTGCATGAAGCAAGCCAAGATTATTAGTCATAGAAGGGGGTTGAAGCCAAAAAATCATTTGTGCGTGAAGAACAGTACACAAACAAGCAAACAAGGATGTTTATTATTCTTCCTAGGTTTAATGACCTGCTGAGTGTTTTTGTAATCAATAGATGAAATCTTTCAAGATGATCAGAATATGTCTAATCAACATCAAGTTTAAAGACAAGATTGTACACAACTATTCGCGCAGATGACAAGTCGAGCAACTCATTCACAAGAAACTGCATACTGAATTTATTTACAACCCATTCGTTTAGTCCACTTGTCTATTACTCCACAAGTTATTGTATTACTAATAAATAAAAGCAAACACTTCACCAACACTTTATGACTGGAGGTAAAAATTGTAGACTACTATGAGCTCATGATCAAATCATGTCCGATTACTTTTGAATTTTAAGTACCGCCGTATCAACTCGCTATAAATAATATCAAATCAGTGCTTTGCTTAGGGTTTCCCTTATGTACACAAATTTTAGATATAGACAGCCACATCTAACATCACAAGCCAAGCTCGATATATTGAAAAAATATGAGATGCGAGCTGTACAAATTTCACCAATCAGCTCTTTTGTAACAAAAGATATTATATCCAATTTTATAACTGACATTAAATGTCATACTTACAAGAGGTCAGCATAGACGAATCTACAGTCTACTGGCATTAAGAAATAGTCGAGGACCATGATAGGAGTGCATATTGTAGTGAGAGTGAGGTGAAGCGCGTAGACTGCCGCTGTTAGGAACAAGACTAGAGTGACTATAAATGCTCTGTGATTGCGTAATCCAATGCATTGATCCAGCCTGAAACAGAACTAAAACTAGTACTATGTGGTAACAGCCATCTATTCATTCTGCTTTCATGTACCAACAGAACTAGTACTATGTGGCAAAATCTATCTATTTATTCTCCAAACCCATTCAAAGCATGGAAACAGTGTTAATGAAGAGACCGTTTTGTACAAAAGATTTGTTTGTAAAAACCTTTACATAATTTCACATACTAATGAAAATTGTAAAAACACTAATTTACACAAAAAATTGTGTAAAAACACTAATTTTATAACCTCTTGGTCCCAAAGACACTGGATAGTGCTAAGAATGTCTTTTTTATGAAAAGACATACATGTACGTATAAGCTTCTCTTAGAGACATGAATGACAAGCCTTTCAACGTGTGGATCATGTATGGTACATTTTACTGTGAATAAGTCATTGACAGAGGACTGTTGTATTTGATATGAGAAAATACAATTATGAAAAATTTACATATCCCAATTTTTCATTTGTTTTGTTACTTTTTTAGCAATAATTTTATTTCAAACAGAAAGGTTTTTCCAAATTACGCCATACATAAAACGTAAAAAAAGGCATCAGTTAGTTAATCAAATAAATGGTTAGACATACAGTGTTTAAAATACCTTTCTCTGTTATGAGAACTGATATTAGGTAGAGCATTGTAAAAGGAGCTAGAAATAATATTTTTAAAATAATTGTTAGAAGTTGTATACAGTTTGTTCATATCACATAATTTGAAATAAGTCAAAAACTTGTAATTGTTACGTAAGAAACGAGGAGACAAAGCGTGAAAGACCTCGATAAAATAAACATTGAGCATAGACAGAGTCAGAAGACGTAAAGAATAGGAAAGGTCATTCATTGGTATAAGATGGCTGAAATATGATGTAGATTTGCAATTAGTTGAAATGCTCATTTTTGCATCAAAAAATCAAAAATAGATCTAAGTGATATATCTAAAAGCTAGATCATAAAAAGATGCTTTGAAACAATGAACTCACCCAAGAAGAGACAATCACAATGGGAAGGTTTTCAAACAGTGAGAGAAAAGTTGTGCCAATCTTCAAAGCAAGTTGTACCAACTTACAAACTACCTGGCAATCTGGTGTGCTGCGGGAGACCATCAGGTGCAGACATAGCACAGAAATTAAGCATACGTGAGTGTGCTGAAAGGCAGACGAAGAGCCCAGGTGTAAGAGTGCTGGCTTGCTAAGCCAAACTTCATGAGTTCGAATTTTGTACCAAGCAAATTTTTTTCTTAAACTTTACTGCGGCTCTTATTATAGTAAGGATTGATTATGTGATTGTTATTGCTGTTGATTGGTTTTGATTTTTATACTTTTTAGAGGCTACTTACAGTATACTTGAAAAACGATTACTGTTTAGCTTTTTATGAGTTGAAAATTTGAATTAAAAATTAAAATTTCATTGATTTAAATTGAAAAATTAAATCAATGAAATTTATTTCATTATAATTTTACTAAAATAAAATTTAAATTTCATTTTTATTAAAATTAAATTTAACTAAAATAAAATTTAAATTTCATTGATCTAAATTTTATTATAATAAGCCGATAACCATGGTCAAGGTGGAAGTGACAAGAAGCAGTCTTAAACCGAGATTGTCTCTCACTGGTAAAATGATGAATGCTATCAACTATACTTTACTGAGACAGACGGCCTACCAGATGCAATGGTGGTCTCTGACAGAGAAACACTGGTGGCATACGTTGCAGTGACTCGCTCTTGCAGAAAGCTTCACGGCACACTTATCACATATCGAAGGTTCAGGCTTCGCTATAACCTCGGCACCTGCGATGCATATGACACCAGTTGTGGACAAACAAGCGCCAATGTGTTTTACATGAGCTAACTCATACATGATATAACAAGTCTAAAGACATTTGTTATATATCTTACCTACCGAACACAAAAGACTGGAGGTAACTCAACACAATTGTCATGTACTGGGAGATGTATCAGGCTAGCCCTACCACAGATGCAACAGTGATTAGACAGAGTATACCACAGATGTATTAACACTTATACATAGCATACCACAGATGTATTAACACTTATACATAACATACCATAGATGTAACAACACTTATACATAGCATACCATATATGTAACAACACTTAGACATAACAAATCACAGATATAACAACACGCATACCTAGCATACTATAGATGTAACAACACTTATACATAGCATACCAAAGATGTAACAACACTTAGACATAACATCCCATAGATGTAACAACACTTATACATATCATACTATAGATGTAACAGCAATTAGACACAGCATACCATAGATGTAACACCAATTAAATATAACAAATCACAGATATAACAACACACATACCTAGCATACTATAGATGTAACAACACTTATACATAGCATACTATAGATGTAACAACACTTAGACAACATAACATACCATAGATGTAACAACACTTATACATAGCATACCATAGATGTAACAACACTTAGACATAACAAATCACAGATATAACAACACGCATACCTAGCATACTATAGATGTAACAACACTTATACATAGCATACCAAAGATGTAACAACACTTAGACATAACATCCCATAGATGTAACAACACTTATACATATCATACTATAGATGTAACAGCAATTAGACATAGCATACCATAGATGTAACACCACTTAAATATAACAAATCACAGATATAACAACACGCATACCTAGCATACTATAGATGTAACAACACTTAGACATAGCATACCATAGATGTAACAACACTTAGACATAGCATACCATAGATGAAACAACACTTAGACATACTATATACCATAGATGTAACAACACTTAGACATAGCATACCATAGATGTAACAACACTTATACATAGCATACTATAGATGTAACAACACTTATACATAGAGGGGAAAATAAGGGCAAGTAGAGTACATCAAGCTATGTGCTCACCCTTGAAATGAGGCTGTGATGCATTAGCTATGGAAGACATACGGTTGAAGAATGGGTGACCATCCCCAGCGTCAAAAGATGGTGAACCATTTGCGAGTTCTTGAAAGTCTCTGGCCTCATTTAAAGACGTATTCAAGAATGTCGGCTGATGCTCTTCCCATGGGCTGACTGGATCCAGCGTAGAATTGGCTGTAATAATGGAAAATAATTGCATAGCAAACTACGCTTTTTCAAAACGCGGCCAAATCTTTGCAAAAAACCTGGAGTGTTTCGGAATCAAAGAACAACAACGAAAAGCCCATTTCTTATACAACAGGTTTCAGTTTCAGCTTATGCGGAAAAGTGTGGTTCACACTACATATATCGCCATTAGTCAGCGTTTTCCTTTCGGCGTTCAGTGTCAATTGATTATGTGAACCGATGCCATCGTGAACACGTCAGAACAGTTTGCAGCTGTCAAACTTTCCCGATATTTCGCCGAGCATCGACGACTGTCTTTCAAAAGTGAACCATTTCGGCGATGGTAATTTGCGGTCGCAGATAGCGTGATTTACTCATATTCGTTTATGACAGTCGCTGCGGAACTAGTTTTTGATTCCAACACGCTAGAACAAAGAGGTTTCTTCGCAGAAAATTTAAAAAGATAAATAATGAAAACACTTTGTCACGGAGTATTTCTTGATGCAAACGCGGATGAGTGTGTAATAGTCTGAACATCATTATCATCGACGATTACTCAAGTATTTTGTCATCAACGCCGAGATACGGCGATATAGTGTGAACCAGCCTTTACGCACCCAGTTTTCATGCAACGATACACTCAGGTCTCGCTACACGACACCTGGGTGCACCAGTGCCAAAGCGCTATGCTAGACTGACAAGCAGATCATGTTATCATATGGTGCTATAGTAGAGCAATGGTTGTGTGATGCTTTTGGTCGAGGTTTTTAGAGCGTTTTAACAACAGAAGTTTCAGCATATGAAGCAAGAGAAAAGCAAGACCTATGTGCAGGCAGGTGTTAGTCGCTGAGGTCGTTTCCATAGCACAAAGATAGCACATCGCGCGGGTCTTTCACTTCCAAACAGCAACACTGAATCACGAGAGAATGTGAGTGACCCGGCTGTTTCTATGATGCCATTGCATTACCATATGGGGGTGTCTCACTACACTGTCGCTAGATCAGAACTTAGTCACAGTAAACTATGAAGGAGCACTACTGAGTGACAATCGATCCTTTAAAGCAATTTTTGTCAGCAAGAAAAGCGTAGCCTGTACTTTTAAAATAATATCTGTAACACCAATCACGCCATGGCCTGATTGGTCCAAAAATTAACTCCTCACTAAAATGTGTCCTTAACAATCAATGTAAAAATGAAATATATTTGAGTGCACCAATAAAAATACAGAACCATTTAAAGATGAATTTTCACAAAATTTTAATAGATTTTATCAGGAAGATCTCAGCATTTTTATCACTTGCGATTGTTTTTGATGTTTGAGGTGATCTGACTGCCAGAATGTTTCAAGATTTAAATCAACAAAACTAGATCAAATGCTCAGGTTCAAGTGAAATTGCGATTATGACATCTATAGTTGCACTTTTTAAAGAGACCTATAAAATAGAGACGCGCAATGATGCAACTTGCACACAATAGCCAATATCAATAGCGATAGAGACAGGAACCCAGACAACTAGTGACATCATTTCAGAATGCATTTTTCTTATGAGCGCTTTAATCGCGATCAAGTTTTATAGACTGTAATCTTCAAACGGCCTGGCACTCAGATCTTTTGACACATCAACAACAATCGCGAACAATAGAAAAATACTCGCAAATGATAGAAAAATACTGATAGAATCTACTAAACTTTCGTTTAAGTTCATTTTTAATGATTGTGTTTACAGACTTACCACCATACTCAAATTATTCATATTTCACAAACAGATAAATTTTTAAAAACTCACTATCATAACCTACAAACCGATTGTAAACTGTGGACCACCGGCAGACACATCCCATCAGTCTACACTAAGGCTTTAAAAGCTCACCACGACTAAGAGAGGGGTAACTGTGGGAGGGGTGGCGAAAGGGCACCTGAGCCCGGCGATTGAGCTTTCCTTTAGGGTAGGTGAGAATCCTCATGTAAGAGTCATGCGCCCCGTCCTGTCGTATAGAACCAGGGTCTTGTTTAGTGAGGTAGAGTGAATATAACATCATGAGAAAGAGGCCAAGTACAATCATTCCTTCGGCGAGATAGATCTCTCGATATGTGACGGCCGTGCAGAAGAACACGTAGCCCATAGTAAACGTGCTCACTAAAAAGAATCGCAACAAAAATGCTATATCCTTTATTCCTAATTTGGCTAGTACGAATATACTAATCGCTTATCGACAAATGTTTTCATCTCTCATCTACTGACTGAATAATAACCCTAGTCTAATTGTTACTGGCTGTTACAACACGGAGAATGCCAATTCACGTTAATAGATGTTTCTGCATATAATTTATAAAATAAAATGCTGCCAAATGCTTAGTAAAAAAAATTACTTTGCTTCAAATATATTTAAAATTCACCTGGTTGTGCTCACTTCAAAAATTTGTCGTTAATACCCATGGTTTGGCCCGGTATTAAGGACCCACAAAGCTTAGGATTGCAGTTTATGAATAGTACAGACGTTATAAGCGATATAAAAAAACAGGTTTGATTCGCAATCACATTTTTCAATTAAAATTACAGATAGTTTATTACATAAGAAATATAAGTATGGAAATTGTTTTAGGATCTACGGGATATCTGTTGTTTTTGACAAATGGGACAATCTCGTGTTTGTGAATATATCAATTTGAAAAAAATTACTCTATGGATTTACTTTTGCAGACAATTAAATTTAAATGGTTCATTAACAAACTCTAAACAGCAGTTGAGCAAAAAACCACCAACCCTGCATTTATTGTTACATCATATAAAACCTGGCGAAAAAAAGCATTTGTACAACAATATATTTTATGTACTTTATTGAATTTGATTTCAAATTAATTTGATTTGCGTTGAAATTCTAACACCTTTTGACCTTTTTCAGGAGAAATGGGTCGCACTACAAACACTTGCAGCGCCTGACACTCACCGAGGCCCCAAGAAAAGAAGAAGCGTGTGCGATTTCGCTGAGGGTTACGCCGCCAGTGTCTGTAGTAGGAGATGAGGCAGAGGGGTGTGAAGAGAGATACTGACCAGGCAACATAGTAGTGTGTTATAGAGATGACGAGGAGGGTGGGTATCACTAGGATAGGCACAAATGCATCCAACTGGATCTATAACAACACGGGCTAGTCTCTCTTATACCACAATACCTTGAAACTTGTGTATTTCTTTTACAAGCAAACTCATATGGGAAAGAAACCATAAATTACCATAAACAAAGCGTGTGATTGGATGCCATTGCAAAAAATTGTTTTTCGATGCCGCTAACTATTGAAAAGATAAGAGATTCCTTACATCACAAAAAAGCCTAACCCCAAGTGTTTTACACTTGAGCACTGCTGTACAAATTTGTTAACATTAACACTGCTATACACATTTGTTAACATTAGCACTGCTGTACACATTTGTTAACATTAGCACTGCTGCACACATTTGTTGATAATGTTTGTTGTATGGATACAACCAAAAGCTAAATCTTACAAATATTTTGCACACGGCTACAAAACTTAAAATGCAAGTATCCATTTTGGTTCTCTCAAATTTGATCCGGCGAAATGGTAAAACGAACTTTGCCAAACACCAGATATGAGAGCGCAGCAAGAGCATTGTAGAACCAACATAGTCATGCAATAGAACAAGTTTAAAAGCCTTCAAGTTCAATACTAGTGGCAGTAGGTGAATACAATGCTAATTAATATTCCTTTGCAATTCTCTGTTGCCTCCGTGCATCATAACAAAACAAACCACATTATGAATTGAAAGAATCACAGCCAAAGAAATTAGACCATTAATAAAATATGTCAGTTTAATTTTAAAAAATAACAATACCTGTATGGCACCGGCCCCACCATACCAAGGGATCCTTAGTCTATCAGCTATGACACTGTTCATCTGGGTGCAGAGGTCAGACTTTTGGGATTGACATCTAAGACACCTGCTCCAACATGTTAAACCCATAATGCAAAATTACCGGTTTAAGTAAGATTTGAAAGCGCTGACAAATGTGTCACGATAGAAGATAGTATCACAATTGCTGGTTAGAGCTGATCAAGTGGTATTTGATCTTTTTATTTTCTTATACCTATATCTATTGTATACCTCAATAGTTAAAGTTGTAACTGTTTTATTGCATATATGATATATACATGTACGAAATGTATGTGCTACCATGTAAAAACAACCATTTAAGTGCTACCATGTAAGTGCTACCATGTAAAAAAAATTGTATGTCTCGTAGTCATTGGAGCATTGAGTGTAATAACACCTGCACAAGAAATCTGGCTTGCTCAAATACCAACAACAGTCAAAACAAGTGAGTCGCAGAAAAGTGAGTAACATGGAAAGGAGCACTCAAACTCCCAGGTCTCTGATAGAAGATCCGAGCTTAAGTCTTATACATGTATATTGGAAGACGACTGGGAAAAGCAGGAATTAAGTAAATCAATCGGCAAGTTTTACCTATCGCATGCAGTATCTATGACCTCGCAATCACAACAGCAGCCTAGCACATGCGCTGCATCTCCCTTCCTGTTGATATACTCACAGCAGCTGAGTTTCCTCCTTGGCATTGGTTAAGAATCTATAAAAACATGTTATTTATGATTTATAGAAATACTAGCAGTTATTCACTTCATTAGATGAGAATGCCAGAGGAATACTCTACTTAGGCTTGGATACAGTTAAGCTTCTACTTACGATCACCCATACATACAACGCACTTCCTTATCAGTTTTTTTGTTGAAGGGTTCCAAGTTATTTTATAAATAGGTAACACTAGGTGGAGGCCATCCTCAAGCTTATTGCGATGCTGAACTACCACAAACTAAAAACACCCCAATCAACACATGTGCTACCGTTCAACAATGCTGTGATTTAACAAGATGTATACGTCTTCAGAAAATCCAATCTTTTCCGACATTTTTATGCTACTGACTAATGATGTACTAAAAACTATGCTAATCTCATTAAATAAATATTATGTTTTGTACAAAGTAGAACTCCTAGATCACTGACGTGAAAAGCAACCATCATTATATTCAGTTGATTTTTTAAATTTCTATAGTTGCTTTCCAATTTTGGAAAGCCAAGTGAAAAGAGCCAGTTCTATATTTCAGCACTATCTTGAACAACTGTACAACAATAAGCACTATCAAAATCTATTAAAAATATTTTATTAAAACAGACCAGAACTACTCGAAGCTGTTGAAGCTAGCCAATCAAGCTCGAATCACAAAAATACAATCAATCAGAAATACAAAATCGTTCAGATTTCTGCTCTCGATTCTTTCAGCTGATTTCCATCATTCAAACCCAAACTCACAAACGTGTAAAACTAAATTTAAGCTTTCCGACTTGAAACTTTGGCTGTTTATGACTGTTTCATTCACTAGTTACACGGTTTATTTTTTACATAGCAAGTTTCAGACTACAAATTTGCATACGGTTATCGACAAACATCTACAGGGTAGTCATAAAATAACTTCTTAAATATTCCATTCTACAATAAAACGTGCGGGAATAAATGTAAATAATACCGTGATTTTTCATGTTATTTACCGACGTTCGTTTGTCTCTCGCGTAAGGGCTCCTCTTTTGAGTAAATAGGGACTATAGGGCGCAGGTTGAATATCATCTGTTGCTATTCGCATAAAGGTAGATTTTCCATAATAACGTTTGTCGTTGGCATCACTCGATGTCAAAGGTTATGCACAGTATCGATCGATGCGTACTAGAAAATAACCTAAAATATAACTTCTGCCCCAGGAAATCAAAACCCAGAATGCGGGAGCCCATCCGCACTGTATCGTAAATACACGAAGTAAAACGATATTCTATGACTATCTAACCAAAGCTTATTTATTAAGGAGTTGCGATCTCACTTTTGCAAAACGCCAAAAGCGAGCAATTTCTACTACAAGTTTGGCTGTTTGCATATCGCCCATTTTTACCTCAGTTGATAATATGCGCTGTAGTGTTACGCTGAATTATGTGTAATTATGGCTTCAGCGCACTTGTTGCTATTACTCATGCAACAAAAAGTAAGCTGTCGACCCAATTATCAACAAAAAATTATCTACAATTAAGTGCTTGCTGTCTTTGAGGTCTTATTGGTCTACCATCTCACCACAATGAAACCAAAGGTATCATTAGCTGTTAAATGCGTTGTGACTGCCAAAAAGTTAAAGTTAGATGTCACATCTGGTGGACACATTTTTATAAATAAGTAAAGTTGTCTTTACTTGCTATCAGCTTTCATTCAGTTTTATTTTATAATGACTTAGGTAGGAATTAGTCTTCAAACTGCCGAGACCACATAATAGTAGAAGAGATTTTGCTATTAGTCTAATCCACATGCAATTAAACTACTGCTTATTGTAATATGTTGCGCTTCTTTGAAAATGTCAACATATTATTCACTGTCAAATGGTCAGATAAACAATCTAGTCTAACCATTGTAACCATGAAAAGAAATATCCCATCAATTAATTCTCATTTACTTTTGAGACAGCTTTTTTATGCATTTTGTGTTTTTTAAGAGATTTTTATTTGAGAAGTGATAAAATCTGATACTTACATTAATTGAAATTTAAAGTATGGAATCTTGGTTGAATTTAAAATTGTTATGTAAATATTTACGTGTTTTATCAAAGAAAGTTCAAATGCAACTATACGGAAATTGGAAACCTGTTTATTACAGGCTTTTCTAACAAATTTAGGTAAACAAACTGGTTTACATGTTGGCAGCACTAAGCAAATATACATTAATAGCTCCAAAGTACAAATCTGAAAGTAGCCTTTTCTTTCACTTCTACCATCATTAGAAAGATAAGATAATTCCTTATGCAATGTTATACCGTAGACCAGCAAGGTTACATGAATGCCTATAAAAGCCAATGCTTCAATCATTGGCTGATAGAAAGCTTCAAAGTTTTGATAAAACCTCACGATTATAGTGAAATAACAAAATAGTAAACATTTACTAAAAGGAATCAACACTCAAAGAGATTTAATGTTTATGACTTGTCACTTGCCTGTTTTTTTGTAATTTATAACAGCCCAAGTTTTAATAGCTTGGCATTACCTATATGAGGCTGATTATACACGCATTTGTCTTGGTAAAGTTACAACAATAGATAAAAGGTATTCAATATTTTTCTTAGGACCATATCATCTCATGCTTTTAAGTTTCCATCAAGATTACTTATGGAATATATTTGTCATTGTTAGGAGGCATGCATTGAGCATCTGTTCTACATGTGTCTATAAAATTGGAGTTATTTTCTCTACACAATTTCCAACAATAGCAATTGATAAGGGTGATCGACCACCTTATCAGTAAGAGGAGTGCCAACAGATGATGCCAATAGCACCCTATTAGCAATAATTGTCAAACACACTTAATGTACTGAAGTAGTCTATTAGAATGCCCTATCAACAGTAGAAATCGATAGAGAAGTCATGTCACATGTTTAAGAATACACCACGGATGCAAAAGGACTCACTATAATTGCGCTAATCTAAGCATAGAACGATGCTCAAATTAGCGTTGTAAGACATTCTGGTTAGAGTGTTAGATTCAGCAACTTATTTACTATACACGTAGTAATGTGTACATCTTTACTCACTGTCCTAGTCTATCAGCTGTCCTCAAGAGACAGCAAACAAGTCAATTTTAACCACAGAGTTGTGATTTCACCAAGCCTTGTCCTCATTTTATGCGTTTTTCAATACTATTTCAACATTTGTGTATTTGGTTTTTAATCGGAAGTATGATTCATTAGCAATTGGCAGCAACACTTTTCTATTTTTTGGACAACCTGAAGCATTTATCTTGTGCACCTCAAGCTGGTAACTTGTGTTTTACACTTATCATATTTGTCAACATTCCTGAAGTAAACTAAGTCATCAGAAAGCACGATCAAGAATATTTATCACGTTATATCACAACCAGGACAATTCTTATTGCATTTCCTGAGAGGATGTAACAAGGTAATACTTTTTACTTTAATATCATTATTATACAGAGTGTCTTTTTTATTTGTTATTATTTATATAGTTAATGCTTTGTTTTCAGCTGCCTTTTTCAAGTATATGCGCATTTCTGCTTTATATCTGTTTCTGCGTTATATCACATACTCATTCATATCAGATCATAATTTGTTAGTAATGTTTTATCTGCTACATTTTATGGCGAGTTTTTATACATCTTCTATGCTACTTTCACTTGCTATTAAATTTGCTATCGCCTCTTTTATTATTATTTACTCTTCATTTAATTTCATTTTAGATTCACGATATATCGGTATATGCATATATATCAAATAAACATACTATTCACATACAACTAACAACTGATAATCCATTGGATCTCAGATCTATTGGGAAGTGCAATACATAGAGGACTATCCTGCACTTGTATTACAGTGTAACATCTTACAGTAATTAGAGAGTTGTACATCCCTCTAATCATAGTTTTGTAATGCAGGTCTGTAATGGCTTGATGGGAGATCACTATAGGCCATATTCATCCTATTCATTTGGATAACTATTTTTACTATAGTAATGTACATCACTTTAATACGAGTCTAGAATAACACTCTAATCCAGCGCTTTTCTCGGCTTTAATTAGAGTGTTGTACCTCACACTAATGAGGGTACTGTACAACACTCTAATCAGAGTGTTGTACCTCAGTCCAACAAGAGGTTTGTACCTCAATCCAATCAGAATGTTGTATTTCACTCTAATCAGATTGAGGTACAATACTCTGATTGTAGTGAGATACAACACTGATCAGAGAGCTCTTTTTGTGGATTAGAGTGCATTTTAAAATCTAAAGGCGATACAACCCTTTGACTAGATTGTTTACTTTAATATGACAGAAATGCGATGTAACAATTTGATTAGTTTATTGCCCAAAATATTCATTAGATCGATATATAACACTCTTATCAGATCGAGATAGCATTTGTTGATTAGAGTGAAGTATAACATTCGTATCAGAGTGAGATATCACACTTTAATTAGAAAAAAATATAACGCTTTTATCAGAATGAGACAGCACACTCTGATTAGAGCTTAAAACAGCACTCAACTTAGCGTGTTATTCTAGACTCGTATTAGAGTGATGTACAACACTATAGTACAAGTAGTTACCCAAATGAATATGATAAATATGGCCTATGGTGATCTCTTTGATCAAGCAGTTTCAGATTTCGTAAACTTCGTTTACAAATTGAGATCAAAAACTCACCTTGTAGGTATGAAAGTCAACATCAACTAGCTAATAATTATTCAAGTATGTTTGATGTCGGTTTGTATAAAATGTAACTAGCACAAGGTAATAAAAAAAAACTTATTCGTAATAAAATTGTTTATGGAATTGTCAAAAGTGCTGCATGAATTATTGTTTACTACAGTACGAGGTAAGATCAAATTAGGTTGAAAATAGAATGATGCTTAAATGATTGTGTTGCAGAGCAATACAGTAACATTTTAATGTTTATTGTGTAACACCTCGAATAAGGTAAGTCACAGCAAACAGGATGGACTAGAGCATGGTAGCAAATATGATAGACTAGTATGCAGTGGTAAATATGATAGACTAGTACACAGTAGTAAATATGATAGACTAGTACACAGCAGCAAATATGATAGACTGGTATGCAGTGGTAAAGATAATAGACTAGTACACAGTTGTAAACATGATAAACTAGTACACAGTGGTAAATATGATAGACTAGTACACAGTAGTAAATATGATAGACTAGTACACAATAGTAAATATGATAGACTAGTACACAGTAGTAAGTATGATAGACTAGTATACAGTAATAAATATGGTAGATTAGTACACAGTAGCAAATATGATAGACTAGTATGCAGTAGTAAAGATGATAGACTAGTACACAGTTGTAAACATGATAAACAGTAGTAAATATGATAGACTAGTGCACAGTAGTAAGTATGATAGATTAGTATACAGTAGTAAATATGATAGACTAGTATACAGTAGTAAATATGATAGACTAATACACAGTAATAAACAGGACAGACTAGTATACAAAAAACATGAATATACTATGTTTCGGCAGAAGATTATAAAAATACAGTCCAACAACATGGTAGTTTAGATCTGAAACTGTTCATGAAAGTTTCGTTCATACTTTTATGGCTGTCTTATCAATAGAGCAATCCTTTTGCTTTATGATTCTGTAGATGTATGAGGTGCTGTTGATGTTTGCTTTTCATCAGACGTCTAGATAGACATACAAAAGTAAACATGATCTGGTTATTACAAGATTATGCAGAGCATCTAAAAACGGATGGATTCATATACTTAGCTACAGCAGCATATTTTGCTCTCAGTGATTTTCTGAGAATAACTTCATCCGTACAAGAGAGTGATCCGTAAACAATAGATGCAATTGCGTTTTTATAAGTGAATTTTTACTGTCTTTATAATGGTGATAAATAAAATTTACCGTTTAAAAACCTCCATTTAATGGAGGTTTTGTTTATAGAAATTTTGTGTCTCTACAACTAATGCGCATACATTGACATCTGGTTATAACATCTGTTTGAACTGTTTCAATACAGATTCAAATTAATAGCAAAGATATTTCAAGGATTTCCACAAAAGCATTAACACGCACTCTTACCAGATCAAAAGTGCTTTTAGATTTAGAAAAACTACACAGATTTTTACACTTCTGGAAGCCTAGCTTGTTCCTGACACTGGGGGTTGTGAATATAAAGATAACAGAATTGAGGAAGCCCTGAGCGCTGTCCCCTAGGCCCTGCAAATAGTGAACACAACTTAATTTGGTCAGAAAATTTGTCAACAAAAAACAACTCCAGCAAAAATGGATGTCAGAGCTTTGGAACAAAGGAATGGAAACTTGCTGTTATTGCCTTATCAGTGTATTTTGGTATCAGACCAATATTGTGGTGTCTATAAGAATGATATGACAATATAAACAATGACAGTAAGTCTAGTCAAACCTAGAGAGATGAATATAGACACAGATATCTACTGCAGTTTAACTAATTGCTGAGTCAGGATAAGACAACTATTAAAGTAACACAACCTCCATAACTCCTAGTTCACTTACATTATGTTGCACGGTTTATATGTTCTTACCGGTTAATAAGCCCTTACCTGTGCTGGTGCCAGAACTGCTGCTATCATCTGAATCTCTCGAGAATGCCCAAAGTTAAAAAAAAATCTTAGCGTTCCCCAAATTCTTGCGATGATAAAGACAAGAGGGACAAATATTAGTTTTTTATTGGTGGATGAATAGGCTAAGGATTTCATTTGTGAAGATGCGGGTGTTTTGCTGTGAGACTTGATACGCTTTAGCTGAAACAAAAATTAATAAACACAAATTCCTGGTAAATGACTATTATAAGCATGAATTATCAGACCAAATCGAATTATGATATTACTGCAGGAGTTATGAATACATTGGGAAGACAACTCATGTAAATTGAATGATTGCGTTATTGTGTTTTGTAGCTGAGCTGATCATGATTGTGCTGCGATCAAAAGGTTTGTGAACACAAAAACTAAACGATATGCAAATCTAACATAACTTCAGGATGTAATACTACATATTTTACAATTCTATGACTGTAAAACTTTCGCGTTTCACAATTAGTGTGTTTTAGTATATAAAATACAAACCTTAATAACCACGTTAAAGTTTTAGTTGGTGAATAACGTGTGTTTTATTAAGTTGAGATAATATTATACAAAAATAACCTTATAATGTTCTGTCTATTTCCTGGACATTTACCTCAACTTGCTTCTATGCTAATAGACGTGCGAGTTCATGGTGATTATGAGAAACATTGCTTAATTGCTTAACTCAAAGAACTCGTTACTGGAAATAAAATTATTTATTCACTATTGAAAAATAATTGTCTGCTTGTGTATAAATATATTCCAAGTTTTTGTAGGTAAATATGGACGATAATCAAACATTTTCACATGCACCTTGATGAAGCCTATTTCCCATCGGCGGATTTTTTCTATACTAATATTCTTAAATGATTCCTTGCACCCAGTTTTCAATAACTCTATGGGTTACTTTGTGTAACATTGAGTAACTCTATAAGTGACCTTTAAAACTGTTGTGACAAATTTATGGCAAGCCCACAACTACAGCTCATTAACGTCTTTCTTCCTGCCCTACAACTGCTCCAGCACCTTTCGTTGTAAGAACTTAGGCTTTTTAATACAAATCTTTATATAACTTTTTTCATCAAATGGTCAAAAGATAAAATAGGTATGTGTATTTAGCCAAACCTAAACAGCTAAATAATTAAATAAATAATTATATAATAAATTAACATTTAAATAAATAAAGATAAGAGAGGAGTCATGAGTTATGTTTTAGATACATACATGCCTGCTAATATGGCATTTGACAAGCCCATAAAGCACAGCAACTCCAATGTACACCAGAATCTCCCAAAACTTTCCTGTAAACATCTGCCAGCAAAGAACTTTCCAGTAAACATTTCCAAGTTTACAAGTGTTTATCCAACAGGTCGACACTACCTAAAAGTCAGCATTGACTAGAATTACCTCTGTTAGTAAACTGCACTTTGCTAACAGTATTGATAGCTCTATGATAAGTATTACTAGATTAAAACTCGTTATTGATAGTTCTGTGAGCTATATTGGTAGCTCTATGGCCAGTATTGGTACACGTGACAGTAGATAAATATACTTTGAACACCTGCAGACACTGATGGCACTCCTGCGATGCAATAAAGGTGACATAGCCAAGGTCAAAGTTAATAGGAAATTATTTAGGGTAGCTCTATAGAGCACCATAAAACTGTTGCTAAAACACTCTATGACTATAATGATGTGAGTAAAATGAAATTATGGCTAAATGATCAGTATTACTTAAGTCTATGAATACAATGAGTTTAGATGGTATAAATATAGAACTACTGCTGGAGATAATTCTAAGGCTATTTGGTAGCTCAATGATGACAATAAACTATACCTTCAAAGGTCCATAATCAAGCTCAGTTCACTTATGCCAGCACCATCTCATTGCATTTGGTAGGATAACTCTATGGCTATTCTAGTAGTTACAACTAGGTTCATTATCGATGTTTATTTAGATCAATAATAAATGCTACAAAAGTGTTTAAGAATAATCAATATACAAACAAGCTAACACCCAGAATTCCTTTCTATAATAAAAGAAAACTTTGTACCTCGACACAGGGGTCATAGCCAAGAACATCTGAACAAGCTGAAGCTATAGCTATGATAGCCGGAATTCCCCAGCAGATGATGTGAGGGAGGTATTTTAACTTCTTTTGAATTATTCTGAAATGTTAAACTTAGTTTAGATGAAAGCCTTAACGTGCTGACCTACTTATATAACTTTCAGGATAAGAACAACATCAAGTAGCTGATATAGAAGATTCAAGTAACTGATCAAACTAGAGGAATAGATTTTGCCAATAGATTTGAATTGTGGACTTGCTTAGAGCATTTGGCTTATATATTTGGTTAATAGGTTGAGTTAGTAGACTCAACTAATAGATTTATCTATTAGATAAATCTATTAGATTTATCTGGTAGATTTATCTAGTAGATTTATCTAGTAGATTCAGCTAATAGGCTTGGCTAATAGATTAGACTAATACATTTGAATGTAGTTTACACAAACCAACTTAGATGCCAAGTATGGCTAGTGGAGTCAGATGGCAGGCTTCGTTAGTAGACTTTACTAATAGACTCTACTAGTAGACTTTACTAGTAGAATTGACAAAAGTTTCTAGATAGTAAATCGAACAAACCAACTTAGATAGTAGGCATGGCAAGTAGGTTTAGCCAGTTAACTAAATGAGTAATATTTTGAAATAAAACTTTTCATTTATTACAGTGGTTTAACTTAGTATTACCAACTCAGCTGTAACACATCCTGAGCTAAGGAACATAATGCATCTTATCTAGTTATAAACTTTTGACATTACGAAGTTTCTACGATCTTGCAAACAAAATAAATTGAAGATAAAAATAAACTGCATTATAAGTCCATTTTTGGTACAATGGCTAGTCTTTGACAAAAATTCCTCCAAATAGAAGTGATACTTAAAACTTGAAAGTTGTCTGCTAAATCTCTTTTTCTCTAGATACATGGGGTTAGGTAAATCAATAAAAAGATAGATAAACAACTACACAAATAAATAGATAGAAATAGATAGATGAATAGATAAATTGAGAAATAAATAGATAACTAGATAGATTATTATAAAAATAGATGTTAAATGATAAAAACAGATAAATAGATAGACAAATAGATTGGAAGAAACATAAAGAAATATATATACAAATAAACCAACAGATAACTAGATAGGTAAATAGACAGATAAGGCTCAACACCCACTATTTCTGCTACACGTTGCACAAGAATATCTAGAAAGCCAAAATCTCACTTGTTCTGGTGTACGACAGTCAGGTAAATGTTAAGCGCTATACAGAAAGTCCAGAGAAAGCTTGCAATGGCGCTGCTGATGCTAAAACCACTCTGTATGGAGCAAAAGAGATCCGACTGTTTGTCTGTGTAGTACCTGCGGTGAACAAACATGTCAGGATGACACAACATGCCTCCTCATAGAAATATTGAAGAAACAAATTGTGCCCATTTCAGCCACAAGTATGTTTGGCAATGAACTGCAGCTAACTTTGGAAAAAGAATTTGACGGCAGCGACAACCTATATGTATGACTTTTGTTGCGGCTGTAACTCTTCCTCTTCTAGTTATTAGCTATCACTACTCTTCAAAGACCACAGAATATGAGTAACTAGTTTTGGATTATAGATTGCAAGACGTTGTTCCTTCTTGCAATTTGGTAGTTTGAAAATAAAAAAATGGATGAGACAAGCTCCACGTTTCACATCCTCAACTTACTAACTCTGATTATAGCGGAGAACCAGTTTCAATGTCCACACTCGTTAGTTGATGTGGATAAATGACACGCATGAAAAACTTCACCCTAACTGTTACACTTACAGCATGTTTCAAGTTGGATGTGAATTGCAGTGTATAACCTAGTGGAAACATACTGCCTGAGTTCTACACAAAACCTGTCTCAACTCATTTATGTCATCTTATGGAGACGTGCATTTGATAACTCCTTCATTATGAAAATTGGAAGTTTTCGAGAACACCTACAGAAAATAACAAAACCTAATAACAATCTCTTAACTATAAATCTATACATTGCGCTTTTGCGTGAACTGGGATTGTGAACAGACAACTTCAATTTTAGTATGTTCAGTTGCAAAACATTTTAATTTCAAAGAGACTTGCCACTTGTAATTTACAGCGCCAGCTGTACCTGTGCAAACAATCATATCAAGTTGTATATCATTAGAGGTATCAGCTTGTAGGTTGTCTGACATCCGAAAGCAAGTAGTTTGGGGTTTTAACTGCATTAAAGAGAGTTTACGAGAAACTAGTAAACTTTTGATCTGATCTCATAGCATTTATATATGGCTAGCAGTACGCCTGGTGATGCACGAGATTTGTTTTCTATCGGATAGCTTGCAGTTGGGTGTTAAGAGGCTGGTGGAAGGCAAGGAGCGTGTGAAGGTTGGATGAAATCGGCTAAAAACCAAAGTGGAATTTACTAATATATATATATATATATATATATATATATATATATATATATATGTATATATATAAATTAAACTAGGTGCATTCATAAATAATTAGAAAATAGACGTAAATATGTGAAACACAAGTAATAGTTATATAAATAACTAGCCAAATGCCAGGCGTTGCACGGGTGTTAAAACAGCTTATAAACAATGGCAGGTAATGTAGTTACCTGCTATCAGTCTGGCACATTGCCAATGGCTAATTTGAGCAAGCTAGTATCTGTATTGTTAAACTTACTCATAAGAGCCATAAAAGCAAGCTTTAGTGCAAAGTAACGCAAAGTGCTAAGCATATTTTCACCTGGATAACGACTCACATCACCCAATGAATCCATTGCATCCTATGTACTGTAGCTTAATTTGTTAGATTATTGCCTGGCCACCGAGAGGTTCCGAGATCAAATCTTCTGCGACACGTATTTGTCAATTGTTAGATCCTAATCACTATAGCTAGACAGATCGAACGACGATGACTGACGATAAACTTTCAGATTTATTTATATAGATTAGATACACATAGTACTGTAACATTTTCTTTTTAAATTGTTGTGCTTGTATTGCCTTAGGCACCCAATAGATAACAGCACTCCTTGAGCTTATGAATGTCAGCATGTAATAATCAAAAACTGTATGAATGAGCTAATGAATGTACAAATAGTAGCACACATGCTTAGAGAGTATAAGAATTCATTTACTAAACTTTAACAATGCATGTTGCAATATGGTGATGACATACAACGCTCTATACCTGCCTGTTCTCATTGATTACGTACGCTCTTTTGAGGTCGTGATGGCAGCTGGTCCGCTGATTCCACTTTTTACTTTCTTGTATGTGTTATTGCTAGCAGTATTAGGCTAATGCATGTTTGAATTGATGTAGTATAATGGAGGGAAAAAAAGACCTTCATACCACTCGCACATTTAATGTGATTTTTTTCACACACCCCACCAAGAACTTTCAATATTTATTGAAAGTTTTTGCCCCCACCTAACTCCTACCCTCAACCCTAATAACAACATTGCCCCAACCAAATTTAAAAATCACAATAGAAAAAAAAGAAAAAAAACCCAAACTAAGAGTAGTCTACTCATGTTACTTAATAAAGATATTGCTTTAATGCCCCATTATGAGGCGAATGCGATTAATTGATTTGACTTGACTTTGACTTGATGAATCCTGATGGTGGCAGAGGGCATAGAGTTCACACTCATTGTAAAAAACTCAACTAACCACACATAAGTCTAAGTGATGAGCTGTAGAGGCACTTTTACTAATCTGTTACTGCTTAGGCAGACTGCAAGCAATTTGGTTTATATAAAATAGTTTTGGAGCTGTGACATTTAGGTTCTTTTCAAATGTGCCATAAGGACCTTTCGACTGATCTGATGTGACCTTGAAGGATTTTTTTATCAGTAGCTTGAAACACACTTCATTCATCAGTTTTCCTTGCTACTAAACAGCAATAGTGAAGCACATAAGTTGATAATAGTAGTATGTAGAGAGCAGATCTACACACGTTTGCACTTAAAGTGAGATTTTGGGTACATTTTAGCCCGAGAACCTCGGAGAATGGTGTTGTCTGATGGAAAGTTTGGGGGGGTAGGTGTGTGAGTGTTGGGAGCTAAGGTTATGAAGTTTGAGAGGAATTGTGGGAAGGATGCGGTGCTGGTCGAGAGGAATTGTGGGAAGGATGACGTGAAGAGGGCGATGGTTTCGGGTTTCGATGCGATGGGTTTGGGGTTCGGGTGTCGACGAGTTGAGCGAGCGATCGATCGTCGAATGGTTGGGGTTGGGTTGGCGACCGGTGGGGTGAACGGTGTTATGTCGTTTCGGTTGAATGAACGCTGGATTTGTGGGGGTGAATATCTGGGACATCGAGGGCTGGTTGGTTTTCCGGAGTGGATCTCGCGGATTATCGAGGAGAGCGAGAGATTACCGGATGAGTGAGGGGGTTAATATCTGGGACACCGAGGGGTTGATTTTCTGGAGATTGTTATATATTTGAAACATTGAATTAACACTCTTGATGATCTCTTACAGCACTTTATAATAATTGTACATACACTTATTCTCAGTACTTTATTAACACTCCTGATGATCTCTTACAGCACTTTATAATAATTGTACATATACTTATTCTCTGTACTTTATTAACACTCCTGATGATCTCTTACAGCACTTTATAATAATTGTACATATACTTATTCTCAGTACTTTATTAACACTCCTGATGATCTCTTACAGCACTTTATAATAATTGTACATATACTTATTCTCAGTACTTTATTAACACTCCTGATGATCTCTTACAGCACTTTATAATAATTGTACATATACTTATTATCTGTACTTTATTAACACTCCTGATGATCTCTTACAGCACTTTATAATAATTGTACATATACTTATTCTCAGTACTTTATTAACACTCCTGATGATCTCTTAATACACTTTATAATAATTGTACATATACTTATTCTCAGTACTTTATTAACACTCCTGATGATCTCTTACAGCACTTTATAATAATTGTACACATACTTATTCTCTGTACTTTATTAACACTCCTGATGATCTCTTACAGCAATTTAGAATAATTGTACACATACTTATTCTCTGTACTTTATTAACACTCTTGATGATCTCTTACAGCACTTTATAATAATTGTACACATACTTATTCTCAGTACTTTATTAACACTCCTGATGATCTCTTACAGCAATTTAGAATAATTGTACACATACTTATTCTCTGTACTTTATTAACTCTCTTGATGATCTCTTACTACACTTTATAATAATTGTACATATACTTATTCTCTGTACTTTATTAACACTCCTGATGATCTCTGACAGCACTTTATAATAATTGTACATATACTTATTCTCTGTACTTTATTAACACTCTTGATGAACTCTTACAGCACTTTATAATAATTGTACATATACTTATTCTCTGTACTTTATTAACACTCCTGATGATCTCTGACAGCACTTTATAATAATTGTACATATACTTATTCTCTGTACTTTATTAACACTCTTGATGATCTCTTACAGCACTTTATAATAATTGTACATATACTTATTCTCAGTACTTTATTAACACCCCTAATGATCTCTTACAGCACTTTATAATAATTGTACATATACTTATTCTCTGTACTTTATTAACACTCTTGATGATCTCTTACAGCACTTTATAATAATTGTACATATACTTATTCTCAGTACTTTATTAACACCCCTAATGATCTCTTACAGCACTTTATAATAATTGTACATATACTTATTCTCTGTACTTTATTAACACTCTTGATGATCTCTTACAGCACTTTATAATAATTGTACATATACTTATTCTCAGTACTTTATTAACACCCCTAATGATCTCTTACAGCACTTTATAATAATTGTACATATACTTATTATCTGTACTTTGTTAACACACCTGATGATCTCTTACAACACTTTATAATAATTGTACATATACTTATTCTCTGTACTTTATTAACACTCTTGATGATCTCTTACAGCACTTTATAATAATTGTACATATACTTATTCTCTGTACTTTATTAACACTCTTGATGATCTCTTACAGCACTTTATAATAATTGTACATATACTTATTCTCTGTACTTTATTAACACTCTTGATGATCTCTTACAGCACTTTATAATAATTGTACACATACTTATTCTCAGTACTTTATTAACACTCCTAATGATCTCTTACAGTACTTTATAATAATTGTACATATACTTATTCTCAGTACTTTATTAACACTCTTGATGATCTCTTACAGCACTTTATAATAATTGTACACATACTTATTCTCAGTACTTTATTAACACTCCTAATGATCTCTTACAGCACTTTATAATAATTGTACATATACTTATTCTCTGTACTTTATTAACACTCTTGATGATCTCTTACAGCACTTTATAATAATTGTACACATACTTATTCTCAGTACTTTATTAACACTCCTGATGATCTCTTAATACACTTTATAATAATTGTACATATACTTATTCTCAGTACTTTATTAACACTCCTGATGATCTCTTACAGCACTTTATAATAATTGTACATATACTTATTCTCAGTACTTTATTAACACTCTTGATGATCTCTTACAGTACTTTATAATAATTGTACATATACTTATTCTCTGTACTTTATTAACACTCCTGATGATCTCTTACAGCACTTTATAATAATTGTACATATACTTATTCTCAGTACTTTATTAACACCCCTGATGATCTCTTACAGCACTTTATAATAATTGTACATATACTTATTCTCAGTACTTTATTAACACTCTTGATGATCTCTTACAGTACTTTATAATAATTGTACACATACTTATTCTCAGTACTTTATTAACACTCCTGATGATCTCTTAATACACTTTATAATAATTGTACATATACTTATTCTCAGTACTTTATTAACACTCCTGATGATCTCTTACAGCACTTTATAATAATTGTACATATACTTATTCTCAGTACTTTATTAACACTCTTGATGATCTCTTACAGTACTTTATAATAATTGTACATATACTTATTCTCTGTACTTTATTAACACTCCTGATGATCTCTTACAGCACTTTATAATAATTGTACATATACTTATTCTCAGTACTTTATTAACACCCCTGATGATCTCTTACAGCACTTTATAATAATTGTACATATACTTATTCTCAGTACTTTATTAACACTCTTGATGATCTCTTACAGTACTTTATAATAATTGTACATATACTTATTCTCTGTACTTTATTAACACTCCTGATGATCTCTTACAGCACTTTATAATAATTGTACATATACTTATTCTCAGTACTTTATTAACACCCCTGATGATCTCTTACAGCACTTTATAATAATTGTACATATACTTATTCTCAGTACTTTATTAACACTCCTGATGATCTCTTACAGCACTTTATAATAATTGTACATATACTTATTCTCAGTACTTTATTAACACTCTTGATGATCTCTTACAGCACTTTATAATAATTGTACATATACTTATTCTCTGTACTTTATTAACACCCCTAATGATCTCTTACAGCACTTTATAATAATTGTACATATACTTAATATCTGTACTTTATTAACACTCCTGATGATCTCTTACAGCACTTTAGAATAATTGTACACATACTTATTCTCTGTACTTTATTAACACTCTTGATGATCTCTTACTACACTATATAATAATTGTACACATACTTATTATCTGTACTTTGTTAACACACCTGATGATCTCTTACAGCACTTTATAATAATTGTACATATACTTATTCTCTGTACTTTATTAACACCCCTAATGATCTCTTACAGCAATTTATAATAATTGTACATATACTTAATATCTGTACTTTATTAACACTCTTGATGAACTCTTACAGCACTTTATAATAATTGTACATATACTTATTATCTGTACTTTGTTAACACACCTGTTGATCTCTTACAGCACTTTATAATAATTGTACATATACTTATTCTCTGTACTTTATTAACACTCTTGATGATCTCTTACAGCACTTTATAATAATTGTACATATACTTAATATCTGTACTTTATTAACACTCTTGATGAACTCTTACAGCACTTTATAATAATTGTACATATACTTATTATCTGTACTTTAATAACACTCCTGATGATCTCTTACTACACTTTATAATAATTGTACATATACTTATTCTCTGTACTTTATTAACACTCCTGATGATCTCTGACAGCACTTTATAATAATTGTACATATACTTATTCTCTGTACTTTATTAACACTCTTGATGATCTCTTACAGCACTTTATAATAATTGTACATATACTTATTCTCTGTACTTTATTAATACTCCTGATGTTCTCTTACAGCACTTTATAATAATTGTACACATACTTATTCTCAGTACTTTATTAACACTCCTGATGATCTTTTACAGCACTTTAGAATAATTGTACACATACTTATTCTCTGTACTTTATTAACACTCTTGATGATCTCTTACTACACTTTATAATAATTGTACACATACTTATTCTCTGTATTTTATTAACACTCTTGATGGTCTTTTACTACACTTTATAATAATTGTACACATACTTATTCTCTGTACTTTTTTACCACACCTGATGATCTCTTACAGCACTTTATAATAATTGTACATATACTTATTCTCAGTACTTTATTAACACTCTTGATGATCTCTTACAGCACTTTATAATAATTGTACATATACTTATTCTCAGTACTTTATTAACACTCTTGATGATCTCTTACAGCACTTTATAATAATTGTACATATACTTATTCTCTGTACTTTATTAACACTCTTGATGATCTCTTACAGCACTTTATAATAATTGTACACATACTTATTCTCAGTACTTTATTAACACTCCTGATGATCTCTTACTACACTTTATAATAATTGTACACATACTTATTCTCTGTACTTTATTAACACACCTGATGATCTCTTACTACACTTTATAATAATTGTACATATACTTATTCTCAGTACTTTATTAACACTCCTGATCATCTCTTACTACACTTTATAATAATTGTACATATACTTATTCTCAGTACTTTATTAACACTCTTGATGATCTCTTACAGTACTTTATAATAATTGTACACATACTTATTCTCAGTACTTTATTAACACTCCTGATGATCTCTTACTACACTTTATAATAATTGTACACATACTTATTCTCTGTACTTTATTAACACACCTGATGATCTCTTACTACACTTTATAATAATTGTACATATACTTATTCTCAGTACTTTATTAACACTCCTGATCATCTCTTACTACACTTTATAATAATTGTACATATACTTATTCTCAGTACTTTATTAACACTCTTGATGATCTCTTACAGTACTTTATAATAATTGTACACATACTTATTCTCAGTACTTTATTAACACTCCTGATGATCTCTTACTACACTTTATAATAATTGTACACATACTTATTCTCTGTACTTTATTAACACTCCTGATGATCTCTTACAGTACTTTATAATAATTGTACATATGCTTATTCTCTGTACTTTATTAACACTCTTGATGATCTCTTACAGCACTTTATAATAATTGTACATATACTTATTCTCTGTACTTTATTAACACTCTTGATGATCTCTTACAGCACTTTATAATAATTGTACACATACTTATTCTCAGTACTTTATTAACACTCCTGATGATCTCTTACTACACTTTATAATAATTGTACACATACTTATTCTCTGTACTTTATTAACACACCTGATGATCTCTTACTACACTTTATAATAATTGTACATATACTTATTCTCAGTACTTTATTAACACTCCTGATTGCACTGTGAGAGATCATCATGAGTAATCAGTATATTGAGAATTATTCCATGAAGCGGTAAAGCACCCATGGATCCTTTAATTAAATTAAACTAGTAGACTTGCTAGCATCACATTCTAACTGATATCTTCAAAATATGGAAAAGACTGTGAAGTGATATATAATACACAATCTTTCGATAAAATCATGACAAAATACTTTTGGTAAAGAGAACCCTGTTATCATTCATCAATCTTTGAGAGAATAAATGATACATACTACATTTATTCAAAACAATACATATATTCATTTTCTTTATATTCTCTTCAAAACGAATACTTACCTATACCTACCTTAGTACAATTCCTCCATCTGTCCATTGGGCCTTCTTTTTTTTTGCTCATCCCTCTATTTACTGGGCAAGAGACTGTTATGGAATGGTTAAGCCAAACCAAACAGGAGAATTCCATAGGCAAGCCTAGGAAAACACTCAGGTCGATTGCCAAGGCGCTTGTCCACACGACAGCCTGAACACAGCGACACTCAACGAACTTAATCGCGAGTAGCCGGCTAACAGAATTCTAGCTGAAGCATACAAGCCTTATGGTATCAACGCTCGATTGCCCCAAAATCTCAATCTGTATATAAGTAGGCATCAGGAGCAGGACTAAGTGATGAAAAGGAAAATTACACTGAGCAAGCTTCTTATACAGAGTATTGAAGAATAGTGGCGTATCCAACAGAATCAATGAAGCGAAAATAGTAAACAGATTTTCGCGAAATTGAATTTCGCGAAAGTGAATTTCGCGAAATTACACATTATATATATATTATATAGTCAACTTTCGCGAAATTGAATTTTGCGAAAGTGAATTTCGCGAAATTACACATTATATATATTATATAGTCAACTTTCGCGAAATTGAATTTCGCGAAAGTGAATTTCGCGAAATTGGATTTCGCGAAATTACACATTATATATATTATATAGTCAACTTTCGCGAAATTGAATTTCGCGAAAGTGGATTTCGCGAAATTACACATTATATATATTATATAGTCAACTTTCGCTAAATTGAATTTCGCGAAAGTGAATTTCGCGAAATTCAATTTCGCGAAATTACACATTATATAGTCAGTTTTCGCGAAAGTGAATTTCGCGAAATTCAATTTCGCGAAATTACACATTATATATATTATATAGTCAACTTTCGCGAAATTGGAATTCGCGAAAGTGAATTTCGCGAAATTACACATTATATATTATATAGTCAACTTTCGCGAAATTGAATTTCGCAAAAATTACACATTATATATATTATATAGTCAACTTTCGCGAAATTGAATTTCGCGAAATTGAATTTCGCGAAAGTGAATTTCGCGAAATTGAATTTCGCGAAATCTGTTTATATATATCATTAGGTCACAAAATTAATGAACCACGTCAACACTTCTACTTGTTATAAAACCTTCGATCGAATATGCCTTTTCAATTCAGTTCATAACTTCACAATGAGTACCAGAGACAACAGAAAAAGGATATTTCAAGAACGATTACAATGTGCATATAAATGTGTGAAGCGATGGGGTTACTGCTCTCATGGAATGGAAATAAGCGACCGGAATCGAAAAGCTTGTCGATTTCTCTTACGTGAAAAGTTCTATCAAAATCTCAACGAAAGATTACGGTTTACAGTAAGTACTACAAATTCAATCTAGATGTTATGTAGGAATGTTACAATGTATCTTCTCTTCTGAGTAGTAACTATGTGTTCTAGGCTGATTGTATTCATTGTAATTGCAAACTCCAATATCTTAGCAAAGTGTATGTTATATCCCTACTCAGATTAAAACAGATGAATTTGGTTCTTCTGAGTTAATTGAATGAGATGGTTTGAATGTATATTGTAGTCTGACTGTAATCAATGCTATTGTAGATTCCCATATCTCACCAGCAAAATGGATATATCCCTAAACATAGTCAGAAAAGGATGGAAGAATTTGCTTCTTCAGTAAGTATTACATGTATTTATTTCCTTAGTTCAACTGAATGAACTAATTTGTCTGAATGTTTTAGTTTTACTATAAGTCCTATTTTGTCATAGTCTGTCTGTATGTCCTATTGGGATATTCTTTCAGAAAATACAACTTTTCGAGACTCGTCATCTCAAGGAGTTCAAAGCACCATCTATTTTCTACTATCACAATGTTGGAACAAGTGAATACAAAGATGCTGAAGGCAAGGTGAATGTGGTACCAACTGTAGCATTTTCAACCAAAGTTGATGGAGAGGAAGTTCAAGGAACTTTAACGATGCCTTCGAGATATGCCCTTTCGTTGAAGGAAAATTATCCGGGTATCATTATATACAAGGGATTAGTAACATCTCACAATACTCGCGAATACTACGATGTAGTAGTCATGGGACATGAAGAAGCAAGCAGATTTTACGAGAGTTCGGCACAATGCAAAAAGGATTCTGCTATCATAGATATTTCCGATGACGATGAGTGATTGATAAACATCTCGATACAAACTTCGTTTTAAAGATTGTACATGAACATTTTCTTATATATATATTCAATGTTTCATTTATACTATATTATCTTTATTGCGACCTATCTACTTGAACATTTTCATATATTTCAAGTTAAACATAAACTATTTTATTTTTATTGAAACAAAATGATGATGGAAATAATGAATAATACATATAATGATGCCTTCGAGATATGCCCTTTCGTTGAAAGAGAATTATCCGGGTATCATTATATACAAGGGGCTAGTAACATCTCACAATACTCGCGAATACTACGATGTAGTAGTCATGGGACATGAAGAAGCAAGCAGATTTTACGAGAGTTCGGCACAATGCAAAAAGGATCCTGCTATCATAACTATTTCCGATGACGATGAGTGATTGATGAACAACTCGATACAAACTTCGTTTTAAAGATTGTACATGAACATTTTCTTATATATATATTCAATGTTTCATTTATACTATATTATCTTTATTGCGACCTATCTACTTGAACATTTTCATATATTTCAAGTTAAACATAAACTATTTTATTTTTATTGAAACAAAATGATGATGGAAATAATGAATAATACATATAACGATGCCTTCGAGATATGCCCTTTCGTTGAAAGAGAATTATCCGGGTATCATTATATACAAGGGGCTAGTAACATCTCACAATACTCGCGAATACTACGATGTAGTAGTCATGGGACATGAAGAAGCAAGCAGATTTTACGAGAGTTCGGCACAATGCAAAAAGGATCCTGCTATCATAACTATTTCCGATGACGATGAGTGATTGATGAACAACTCGATACAAACTTCGTTTTAAAGATTGTACATGAACATTTTCTTATATATATTCAATGTTTCATTTATACTATATTATCTTTATTGTGACCTATCTACTTGAACATTTTCATATATTTCAAGTTAAACATAAACTATTTTATTTTTATTGAAACGAAATGATGATGGAAAATAATGAATAATACATATAAATATATCTTTTAAAGTGAATAATTTTGTAATAAAACTGATCTTTCATTCAACATATTAATTTCTCCAACAAATTTCAATCTTACATATATACAAAAAAAAACCCGAAAATAAAATCCTTAAGATTCTTAACCATTCAAGAGCTTCAACATTACAAAAACATCAAATCTTCAAAAAAATAACTTTGTACATAAACACTTTCTCATATATATATTCAATGTTTCAAATATATAACAATCTCCAGAAAATCATCCCCTCGGTGTCCCAGATATTAACCCCCTCACTCATCCGGTAATCTCTCGCTCTCCTCGATAATCCGCGAGATCCACTCCGGAAAACCAACCAGCCCTCGATGTCCCAGATATTCACCCCCACAAATCCAGCGTTCATTCAACCGAAACGACATAACACCGTTCACCCCACCGGTCGCCAACCCAACCCCAACCATTCGACGATCGATCGCTCAACTCGTCGACACCCGAACCCCAAACCCATCGCATCGAAACCCGAAACCATCGCCCTCTTCACGTCATCCTTCCCACAATTCCTCTCGACCAGCACCGCATCCTTCCCACAATTCCTCTCAAACTTCATAACCTTAGCTCCCAACACTCACACACCTACCCCCCCAAACTTTCCATCAGACAACACCATTCTCCGAGGTTCTCGGGCTAAAATGTACCCAAAATCTCACTTTAAGTGCAAACGTGTGTAGATCTGCTCTCTACATACTACTGATAATATTTAGTGTTGTAGCATATATGGCCTTCCTATCCTTTGGTATAAATTCATCATAGCATTAGTTCCAGTATGTCTGTTAGCAATAGGAAACTTCAACTTTACCCATTAAGCACAGATGAAAAGCAAAAAAGGAAACAACTAAACTTCGTTACTAAAAACATGTACATTTTGGGATATATAACTTTTAAAGCATCTAACGGTGTAACTGTTCAGAGATGTGCTAGCATCTAAAAGTACATTATTACAAAGAAATTGTCATATGTTCAGACTCAAAAGTTAGCTTCTTACCAAAGAAGTCCAAGAAGGTTGAAAAGAGCAACCAGAAAGTCACACAGACTCAGATATATAAGCAGTTGCCTAGCAACAAGAGACTTTCTGTCTGCCAGTATTATAGCTACAAGAGTTATGCTCCCGATAATAGAGAGAGCAGACATGATAATCATCATGATGTAGTATGAAGTGTTTAGAGTTGTCTCTAGATCCTCTTTTATCATATAATCCTCTGAACACTTGCAGACAAACTTCTCCGTAGAGTTATTAAATGTATCCATCCTCGCTAGCCGAAGTCTAATTTGGTTATATGACTTCAAGATTATCTGCTGCGTGTCTACGTTAGCTGCACTTATCTATCACTCACCCGCCCTTATCTTCTACTCGTGTTAATGTTATAACAATTGTAAATATTATCTACAGAGTAATGTAATGTAGCTGCAACAGTATGCGTTTGGCATTTAAGATAAAACGGGAACTACGTGTTAACGGTTGAATCGAAATCTCTTGCACAATTGAAACCTGAGGGTCACACGCACGCTTGATATGCAGACTTCCTGTGTGTATAAAATTAGCAAATGCTTACCTTCTCTTTAGTCTGACTCGTAATGGAGAAAAGCCAGATGCGTTTACACCTGTATGTAATATAGCAGGTGTGAACGAGTCCTCGAAGATGGAGTATGGTGTCTGCTTAGCTTACCGCAAGCAGAGGCTATGCACCTTTTATAAGAGCAATGTTGAACACAAACAATGGCTGACATTGGTGATCTTGGCTGGACATGTCTGAGTCCAGTTACAAGGGAATCTCACTATCTAGAGACATGCCCCGTTTCGGAGAGCAATTTAAGTTTGGACGTCAACCCTGACACCCCTTGTGGCCTTTTGTGGGAATTGAACCCCAACTTGTTATGTGCAGGTCAGGGGTTCCAGACTGCTAGACTACAGTTGCTCTCTCAAGCAGAAGAACACAGTTGGTGGTTGAGTATCTCTGAATGGTGACAAGCTATATAGTAAAAGTTAAGATAGAGAAAACCCAACAGCTATGACTGTTTACAGCTGAATATGGTTTTACAATAACATATGGTATCTTTGTGCGAATTTTTTCCTTTTTACAATGTGTAAATATGCCGACATCAGTGTGTAAACATGCAGACATCAGTGGTTGAACGTTAGAAAATCTTTTGCTTTCATGTGTCAAAATGGCATAAAATTTAATAAAATAAAATTATAATTAATTAATTAAATTATAACAAAATTTATTGCATTAAAAAAATTTAGATTTTCACTAAGTCACAGGCTAGCAGTGACCCATCCAATGCTGTTCCTGTAACACTACATACATGTAAATAGCAAAAGCTGGTTAAAGGAAGTTGTCTTCTCCTAAACATAAAAAACTATTTCTTAATTGTTCAAGACTGTAAAAGCAAATGACCATATTAAGGAAGACAAAATTCCAAATTTTATTGTTATGTAACTCTTGCCATTCTTTTTTTATGTTAAGTAACATAAGTAATGGCACTGATAGCATGGCTATTGATGGCCATTAGGTTAAGCTAAACATGCCACTAGTAACATGTGAAGCGAGGCTGTCAGTTCCATACATGGAACACAGGCTACTAACCTGGTCGACTCCTCTTTTTCTTGGGTCTCTTCTTGTTATTGGTTGACAAGACAGAGAGAAACCACCTTGTTATAGAATTAAGTCGTCCAAGTTTTTGGCAGGAAAGAGGAGGCAACTGCGAAACTGCAAAAAGCCGTAAACTGCTAATGTCGTTTTTCAATGCCTGCGGCTGGTGCGCTAGACCATACTACATTATTGAAACTAAGGTCATAGATTTATGACATCTCCAATCGTCCTGACCAATCATCTCTCTCTCAGTCGATCATTTCGACAATGACTGTCTTATGGTTTAGACTTTACTACATCATTCCCTTCCAAGCAACTCTGTTTTCTGCCTTCTAGTTGCGTCTAGTTCCTGCAACTTCATGTTACGCTTGGCTACGTCTTTGTATCTCAATTTGATTTACCCTGATTCATTTTTCCTTCGTAGAGTTGTGAATATAATAATTGTCTTGGTAAATGCTCTCAACTCGACCAGTTGTGAGCAATGGAGAGTCGCTATACTTTTATTAACCCAGGTATTGACTCATATCACCCAATGTATCCATTGCATCTCGTCTCACTAAACGGGTTAGGATGTCGTTTTATGAACGAGTTGGTGGTTGGCAGTTGGTGTTTGACACTGTTTCTCAGCCATCTCAGGCCTTTTTCTGTCAGGATTAATAAAGTGGTATCACCAAATAGACACAAACAGATAGCAAGAGAACACTGATAATAGCAACTCTTCAAACAACTGCCTAGACAGCTTATATACATAGAACCAAATTATCATTAGCCTCGATTCTACAGTGTTTGACACGGGTGGTTGACAGGACCTCAGCAATACCTCAAGTTGAGGACTACGAGCTTTTTACATTAAAATTTGATGTAGGAAACTAAGATTGCCAGGCTAACTTGTCGTTTCTTTGCGACTACATAGGTGAAGATCATTCACAAGAACTGTTTTTGTTTTACTGTAGATATAGGCAGCATGTGCCTTGTCATCGACAAGATGAACAGAGAAGTGATAGTGTAGACTAATGCTGAGCACGAGTACTTCTTGGCCAACAGGTTTTTGGGTATTGGGTTTGTTGATATGCGATTCATGTCTTAAATTTTGAAACACATCGGCGTATCTTAAAATTTACAATGCAATTATAATTCTATTCAATTTCTTATTTTTCACTATTTTCTATCGACCGATGTTTGTGCTCGCAACTTTAACAGGCGGGTTGTTAAACAGTGCTCATAGACTGCATAGTGGTGCAATAGACCAAATTTTGGTCCACTCTACTCGACGGATTCGTGTACCAGGACCCAAACTCACAAGTCAAAATCCGAGCCTGCAAGATCGAAATACTCAACATTTCTATCACCCGAGACTCGAGAGAAGATAAACTCGCGAGTGCAACAAGTGTTTTTGCCTGTGCCTAGCACTAGTGTAGACCTTTGTTCAGGTAAAGCAACAAAGAGGACAAAATAATGTGACTATTACAGTCGACCCCTGCCCACTTTTTTGGACTTGACTTTGTCAGACTTTCACTTGTCTGAGCAATGCACGGATGCAGACATTGTCCGACGAGGCTGTATCGGTCTGAAGAATGACAACTCTGACTAACAGGTGGCTCTTGCAACATCTGACATTAGCAACACATGCGCCTGAGTGAGTGTTGAAGTGTAGCCTTCATATGTTGTTATTACTGCTATCAATATTATACTGTACTTCAGTGCAAGTATAATCATATTTTACTCTCTCGTGTACACTGTATATGTATATTGCAGCCTAGGAGTATGTGCGCTAAACAATGTAGGCTATTTAATATACAGTACAGCACTCAATATTCAACGTCTAGATAGAGCCCAGTCTTTAAAGGAGGTTGACTGTATCAGCTATTATTCATATACAAACTGGATTTGAAATCATAGACTAAAACAGATAAAAAGCCTCTTTCTCCAGTCCCTCACTACTGCCATCTATGAATAATGTCGTAACTAATTTTTAAACCACTGTTGAAACCACTTTAAAGCAACTAGATAATCTTTATTACGGTACTCGCATCTAGATGGTGTTCCGTGCGGCTTTTTTGAGCCTCACTTGTATGAAAACTGTCTCACCTGCACCAGAAATGTTTATTAAAATCTGGAGCATATAGAGTTCCACACGCTTATTTTTAAAAACCATTTCAATATTTTGGGAATCTTTCTTCTTTTATAGCAATAGTTTTTTGTACTTAAAGCATTTGACAACTAACTAGCACTGAGAACCTGCAAGCACCTGCTAGCTCTGCCAATTATAGGCTAACCTGTCTGTTATGCCAGTGCATTGGAGCACTAATAATAAAAACATTACCTTGAGCAGTTTCACTGAACCTTTAGCTCGCCAGTACTTACTTATTTTGCTTTAAAAAAGTTATTTTTTAGTAAATTTTACTTTAGTATATATCATTTTTTTAGTATACTTACTGTATATTTATCAGAATCGCGACAGCTACGAAAAAGTGTAACAGGGCATTGATAAGTACTCACTGAAGCTCAGATGAAAATGCATTACAGTTGCCGTAAATTTTTACCTGTATGTCTATGTAGTTGCATCAGCAGTAGCGTGTCACAGACACGCAGTATGCAATATCATTGCATTGAGTAATGTTGTTACTGTGCAGTACGCAGTATACATGCAGTACAACTATTTCTAATGCATAGCAAGCAGCATTGTTGCAGTGGTGGTACCAGCTACTGCACAGTGCTAGAAGCAGTAAGAGTGTTGTTAGTGCGCATTACACATTGCTAAATGCAGTAGGAACTCTTGCATTACACGGTACATATATGCAGAGCACATTTCTGTGAACACTCATCACAGAATCAAATATTGAGTTGACTTGGTTACAACCATTGCGCTTCCAAATTACTGCGTACTACCCTGCGATGACACAGTGCTGGTGTTTGTATAACCAAGTTAACCTTCAAGGTTCCTTTTACCTGTAGCAATTTTTTCTACATTCTCATTAGGTACAAAAACTCATAGCATTGATGGTTTTATTATAGCAAGCAAATTCATAAAATGAAAAAGTGCATTTGAACTTAATAGAGTGAGGAAATAGGTCACGTAACGTAAAACCATATAGAACAAATACCAGCACAATACAAGTTGTGCTGTTGCCAGCATTTAGACTTTTCAACTCACCGCGTACTATGAGTTATGTAGTGCTGTAGTCTGGCCAGGAGCCGCATCGCCTTAGTAGGCTGCTCACTAAACGTTTCTGATTATGGTGTAGTTAATTAATTAACCTATCGTATCTGTACTTGAACAAAATGAAAGACCTTTCTGCACACGCTGAGCCAATAGAAAACATTTGCAGTCCAGGCTAAGCTGAGAATATCTTTGCAAACTGGCTAATTTCTTATCACATTTTTTTCTCCGCAATGACAACTGGTGTCAGAAGCATTACAGCTGCGAAAGCTTCACCAATTGCGGTTCAATTGAATTCTGTTGATTACTATTGCATAATAGTTCTAGGAACTAGAACTAGGATCTAGTGATTATTTTATTTTTAATAACAACAATAATAGTAATGCGTAAGCAATAGTAATAGTAATAACCCTCTACGACTCAGAACACATTAAAGTTGCTAGTCCCAGTACTAAGGGAAAGACGGACAAAATGCTCAAGTTCAAAAAACATTTGCAGAAATATTTTATAGCATCAGCTGATGTAAAATTTGATGCCGAATAACTTGGTATCAAAATTTCTTTCATAGAGCTTTTTGTGACAACTTATAAACGCCATTGTCAAATATTAGGTTTCACGGAATATTTAATTGACTAGGTAAAAATATTAATTGGGTAGCGAAAGAGTTAATCAGTGTGGTGTATATGTCTGTATAACCAAACCACTACTGATAACCCAAAAATATATCTTAGAAGCCTGCCTTTAAATGCTACATTAAAAAATTGGCAGAGTCGTGTCTGCTGTTGTTGGAGTTATCTTATTATTCATTACTAGTCCAACTGCACACTCCTTAGCAGTAAACATAGATAATCTCACCGTTTTTGATGATCAATTAGAGCTGTCATCATGGTTCTAAACACTCAGAATGTGTGTCTTTGACTGTCCCATGGTTGACAGTCAAAGACGCTACCCACTAGGCCACCCTGACACCCATTACCTATACTAAGAAATTAAATTCACAGACTGTTGGCCTCTAACTGTATTGATATATCTAACACAGTTTCAAAGTGAATTGTTTTGTTAAGGTGCTCTTTCATCCAAAATAGAAACATGTGTGTATAACTGTTTAAGTGTTTATTGGCATGGGTAGTCATCAACATCAAAATTGGCAGAGTCGTGTCTGCTGTTGTTGGAGTTATCTTATCATTCATGGGTAGTCATCAACAAATGATGTTTTCCATTACATGCCAAAAGTCAAAAAATGAGAGGACAAACAAAAGAAATTATTGAGTTAGTTGAAAAAAAAGTTTTACAAGTTAGTAATCTAATAGTATTACAGAGGGGTCGAGATGGTGAACTGTAGATTGTAGTAACAGAAAGTTCATAAACTGAAACATACGATAGTGGATGTAGTATGTTGCTGTGACGGAATAGATGTTTGTTATGGTTTTGTGATCAATAAAACAAGACATGTCTAACCCTAGCCTCAACATACTAAGCCGTTTTCATTTTTACTAAAGGCTGGATCATGCTGTATCGCCATTTGTAGAAGTTGTCTTCTCAGCGATTATTCATCAACTATGTGGACCATGAACTGATGTCATCGCCGAGGCAACACAGATATGTCGAGAGACATTGCAGCTGTCAAACTCTACCAATATTTCACCAAACACCCATGACAACTTGTGCACCATTTCGGTGATGGTGATTGGCTGTTGTGGATTGCTTGACCTATATTTCCCTTCTCGAGTGTTGCTGCAAGACTAGTATTTCACATAACTGCTGCAAGACTAGTGTTTTCATAACTGCATTGTATAATGAGAACACCATATCTTGAACTACTCTCCGATGTGAATGCACGGTGTTGTAAAAGTATTAATAATGTTTTCACAAACCATCACTGATGCACTGTGGGATTAAAGCCGATATACTGTTATGTAGTGTGAACCAGTCTTTGGTGAGAAGGAAATCGGTTTAGCATGCTGGGTTTACTTCAAACTTGTGGCGGGGGACAATCATTCACAAGTAGATAGGTTCATATTAGGACAATATCTGTATTAAGTGCCTAACAGTCTCCTGCTAGCTAAGTTCTTAGAAATGTGGGGGCTTTTAATTTAATTAAAATAAACTTGATGAGAAAAAAATAGTTTTTAGCAAATGTTTGTACTAAAATGATTTTGTAGTAACAACTTTTTCAACAAATGAAAATTATGTGAAGTCAAGAATGACATACAGAGAATATTAATATGTGTAACCAAGTGGATTGTGTACTGCCAAAAATAGCCTAAAGGTCCGGCCACACGTAACAAATTATTCGTTCAATCTGACCGAATTCACGAATTTCACAGAATTCACAGATTTATTTGGCGGAATATCACAGAATCGTCTGAGCTGTGCATGCACACCGAATTCGTCAACGAAACGCTTTTAATTGGCTAACTAATTTTTTTAGCGAGCACGGTTCTAGCAGCTTTGACAATTGGTATAGTCCAAGACACGTACGACGACACACAATAAAAGTATCACCGCGATATGACTTTATACATACGATGCAACTGCATGTATGCGCTAGAGATAGCGACTGTTTTTGCGACGGAGCTTTTGCTGCATAGAAAGAAATTATTATTATTGAAAAAGAAACAATTTATAGCTTCTAAAACATCTAAAAGAAATACTGGATACACGATGAGAAGCTCTTGCCATGGTGAACCGACGAGAGAGAACCAACAATAGCGCATATATGCAGTTGCATTGTATGTATCAAGTCATATCGCGCTGATACTTTTATTGTGTGTCGTCGTACGTGTCTTGGACTATACCAATTGTCAAAGCTGCTAGAATCGTGCTCGCTAAAAAAATTGGTTAGCCAATTAAAAGCGTTTCGTTGACGAATTCGGTGTGCATGCATGGCTCAGACGATTCTGTGATATTTGGCCGAATAAATCTGTGAATTCTGTGCAATTCGTGAATTCGGTCAGATTGAACGAATAATTCGTGACATATGGCCGGGCCTTAAGTATTGCAACAGCACGCAGTATTGGCAATACTTAGGTCAAAAAGCTTATTACTGCATAATGCAAAAATAATTCTCTAGTAAACTATAAGAAGTAACTTGTCTAGGCAAAAATGAAAAGAATTGTTAAACCTACTCGTGGTTTATCGACACTTTTAACTCACAGCTTGCTCATTTACACCGTTCATAGGCTCCCACTGATTTATGTCTGTAAATACCTTCATAAATCAAAGGTTATGTCATGACAGTGATAATATGCTGGCACCACTAAGATATCGTTATAAAAAACTGTGTACTCTGTTGTGTGAAGACAGGGTTGCCGACTTATATTCTCAAACAGGATGGAAGTTTTGCTGAGTCATACTAGATTACTAGAAGGAAATTTAATCGTTTCACAAAGTGGCCTGCATGAAGTGCAGAGGTCTGTTATTATATTTGACACCCAAGTGTCAATAGGTGAGCAGGCCTACCACAATCACATATGCTATATTGTTATATGATAATGACTAGTAAAAGCAGGTGCTTGATTATGCTACTATTCCAAATTGTGGTTATTATAAATTCTTTAAAAATAGTAACTTATGGGAAGTCACAAGCTAGTAAACATAGTATGTCTATGGCTTTCAACTTGTTGACCTCTTTGACCTGGTACCGTAGAGCCTCTACCTATGGATTTTATGAGCTACAAAACAACTTGTTTTAGAAACTTTGCTTCAACTTTTATGAAAAATATTTTTAGATGCGAAAGGCTGAACATCCTTTCATACTTTGGCCTGTTAGTTTCGTGTTTTTGACTATTTACTTCCCTTTGGTACAACGTACAACGTCTCTCTAATTTTCATTAGCTAGCAAAAGGCAGTACACAACAGGTACTTGGTATATGCTTGCGGTATAATTTGGAGTTATGATGTATTACATACAAAGTAAGACAACTTTTGTTTCTAGCAACCCAAGTTCTGTGTTTTCTGTATGATGATATAGTTGTTCAGTTTGTGCCAATGTACATAGTTCTTTCTATTACATTTTGGGCAAAACATAACCAAGATAGTAATACAACATCCCCCTCTTCCAACTGCTGTCCTTCTCTCTATGATCTTTACTTAGCCTTGTCTAGACAGCCAATGCCAAATGTAAACAAACAAACAAACAAAGGTACCGTTAGTAATTTTTATTCATTGTTTTTCGTTTTTTTTTCTATTTGTACTTTTTCTATTCATTCTGAAGTAATACAGTTCTAACACATTTTTGTCACAAACTTTAACCATTAAACGTGTTTTAAATTTATACAAATGCTATATTGAGTTTTGTGGAGGCTTGGAATGGATTATAGCATTCACATGCTAAAATCAGCTTTTGCTTTCAAAATCTTTGACTGGCGAAAAGTTTTCTGAAGCAAATTCATTTTGTAGTTGGAGGTTCTACTGTACATACATTCATGTGAGTTAGAGGTTCCACCATACATACATTCATGTGAGTTAGAGGTTCCACCATACATACATTCATGTGAGTTAGAGGTTCTACTGTACATAAATTCATGTGAGTTAGAGGTTCCACTGTACATACATTCATGTGAGTTAGAGGTTCCACTGTACATACATTCATGTGAGTTAGAGATTCCACTGTACATACATTCATGTGAGTTAGAGGTTCCACCATACATACATTCATGTGAGTTAGAGGTTCCACTGTACATACATTCATGTGAGTTAAAGGTTCCACCGTACATACATTCATGTGAGTTAGAGATTCCACTGTACATACATTCATGTTAGTTAGAGGTTCCACCGTACATACATTCATGTGAGTTAGAGGTTCCACCATACATACATTCATGTGAGTTAGAGGTTCCACCGTACATACATTCATGTGAGTTAGAGGTTCCACTGTACATACATTCATGTGAGTTAGAGGTTCCACTGTACATACATTCAAGTGAGTTAGAGGTTCCACCGTATTCATGTGAGTTACGCTTGAAAAATTTAAAGTCGTTGTTTTTAATTTGAGGTTAAATGTGAGCTTGATGTCATTTGCCAAGTTTATGGTGACAATAACCAGTGAAGCAGAAGAAAAATGCTTTTGTTGTCGTTCATAGATGTATTTAATTTCTAGGAACATAATTATATAAAATTGATACCGAAGTTAGCGGCAGAGTTGAGTGTGAGAAAGAGAGTTGACTGAGAGAGGAAGGAGGGAGGGGGAATAAAAAGCAGCTATTATGTCTGCAGAATTCCAGTCAACTAGTAATCTATAAATAATGAATATGTTCTCTTCTCACATCATTAAAGTATTCTTTCTGAGAATACTCATAAAATATTCATATTTTTTGTTATTTATAATAGTTCCTGTTATGAAAATACAGAACTCGGAGTAAAGCTATGGTAACGCAATGATCCATTTGAACACAATATAAATTTGGCCTGAAACTACTGAGTTATTGTGTACCTGCTACACAAGTTAATCTTCTGTCACTCAAATTGTTTGGCTGAAATGTTCTCTTCAGCATCATCAACAGTGAACTTGGTGGATGCCAAGTTCTTCAGCAAACGCTAAGATCAAATCTCCAATCTTCCTGACCATCCCTTATATTCCTACTTCCCCAAAAACCCACAGCACTTTATACCAAATACTAACACTTTGTCGATCCAGTTGAATGACATTGTGAAAAATGTTGTTAAAAGTTTATTGTACATTTTTCTTTGACCATGATAAAGAAGGAAGGGTTTGTCACTAGACATACTAATCACTGGATAGTAAGAGCTATGCAGAAGATGATGGATATTTGCTACAGATCAGCGGCGTAGGTAGATTATTTTACCACAAATAGAATTGTCTCATCATATAGTCATCAAGAGCAGATACTTGGGAACATATGGGTGAGGACATTGTGTTTAACCGACTGCTCACTACATGAGATTAGTAATATTGTGCCGTATTATGACCAAATATTTATAACTCATGTTTGTAAAGCCTGGTTTCCATATGATAGCGCAATAATCGTGCGTGGCCCAATGATCGTGCGCAATGCATTTCTTGGGCTGCGACCCAGCGTTCCCATAGCACGCGTAGGCGCCATGCTTGCATTGGATAGGGTGGGTAATTTCCTTACTTTTTTGTACGGGAGACCGATTTCTTCGGAAACAGCTCTCTGTTGCGATCTTGCGCTTGCGCTGTCATAGGAAAACCAGGCTTATTCTTTCGTACGAGGGACCGATTTCTTTGGAAAACAGCTCTCCGTTTGAATTGTGGGATAGGTTGAAAAGGTCGAGCGGTGTATTGTGAGATACATCACTGGGCGCACCCGTCGCAAGGATCCATTCTGTTGGATCCTTGCGATCAGCGTATGCACGTCGCGCGATCGTTGTGCGTTGACGTTTCCACATCCCAGCAGGCCTACGCACGACATCGTGCGCCTTGTTGCGCGCCCTTGCGCTGTCATATGGAAACCAGGCTTTATACACTGAACTCTGCTTCTTCAGACTTCACTTCCCCGCACTTGCAATTGTCCAGACAACGTTTGAGATTCGGATGATTGCCCCATGCAACTGTGTCTGTCCAAAGAATAACTACTTTGAACAATGAATTGCTCTTGCAACTGATGAAGAGTTTCCAAACAGTGGTGCACTGTAATGTGTGTTTGTTGTTATTACTGCTATTAATATTATATCGTACCCTATTTTAGGTACAGTGGAACCTCTTCTTACGAAAGTACTTTCTTCCGACAGCCAATTCATAAGTAGAAAGTACCCTATTACAGTTATAACCATATTTTACCCTCACATGTATACTGTATATGTATATTGTATCCTAAAAGTATATGTAAGAGACAATATAGGCTGTTTAATATACAGTAAAGTATTCAATTTGCAATGTCCAGGTATAGCTCAGTCTGTATTAGCTCTAACAAATGAGGGGTTGACTGTATTTTGATTTCAGATAAATTTCTCGCTTGAGTTTCCCAGAGTTCATGTTATAAAGAGTACCATAGCTGTACAAACAACAGCAAATTTTAAATTTGAATTTTGACTTATACATGGCAATTGATTATAAATAAAATATTGTTTTAAAATAAATTTCAATACATTAAAATGTTAAGGATGGGCTATTAATAGTGTGACGGTCGTACTGGATATGGGAACAGATACAGTAGTGACAGCAATTGTCGGACTGCGTGAAATATACATGTTATCAATTCATAGTTAATTAAATATTTATTAACTATTAAGTATTTATTAACTACGACAATATGCACATCAATGAAAAGCAAAGAGTGTTCTACACATGAATTTTATTACCTATTAGCTAATATTTGCCTTTTTAGCCTGGTTTTGGTGTAACATACGTTTAGCTGTATCTCTTCGCAACAAAAAAACAATAAAAAACTAAATTCATATTCATCGAAAAACATTGGTCAAATTTAACATGGTTCTTGAACATACGGATACATAGAACTATTTAAAAGTAAATTGTTGACCTTTAGAATATTAGCAGTGTCTTAATATATAGTTGGACAACCCTTATTATCAATCATAGGATAGGTTAAAATTTGTGCCCAAAAGTAGATTACATTTCTTAAGACTGCTTTCGGTGTCAGACAAAGTGTGTACAAGACTTCCTTCTCAAATATGTATAGTATGTATGGTCTGTGGTAATTAAGAAAGTGTGTTTAATGACAAAGAACACCAAAAAAGTTTCTAAGTGTGTGCGAGTGTGTTTATTTATTTATTTATTTATTTTTATCGACAGAAACAATACAGAAAAATAAACTGCATATTAGTAAATATATCAGGTTAAATACAAATTAATGAGAAAATGAAAAACTATAGCAAAATTCACTCAACCTGAGCACGAGATAATGATGATGAAGCCATAGGTGCGCTGTAGTCCAGCTAATGTCGCGCAATCCCCATAGTTATGATCACCTCTGTACTTGTATACTTATCGACACTTTTTAATAGACAAACTAACGATGAGACATGAAACTTCTCTGTTGCAGAGATACCTGGCACTCTGTAGGACAACCTTAATCCAAAACAACAATATAGAAAGGACTCAGCAGCCAACAGACATGGCAGGCAACAACAATACCTACACTGACGGAGAAAGATTAACGGTTATGTTCCCAAGTATCTGCTCTCGATGGCTATATGATGAGACAATTCTATTTGCGGTCAATAATTTACCTACGCCACTGATCTGTAATAAATATTCATCATCTTATGTATAGCTCTAACTATCCAGTGGTTAGCATGTCTAGTGACAAATCCTTCCTTCTCTATCAAGGAAAATATACAAAAAACTTTTAACAATATTGTAGAACCATTTGGTTCATTTTGGCTTTAGAACCATGCAGGCACTCGGGAAGCTCAAGCACCAATAGGAGCCAGACCTTGGCTAACGGTTGAGGTGATAGCTATTCAAAGTAAAACCTTTTGTGCTGTATTTAGTTAGTTGGTGTCTCGGTAGTAGAACAGTGTTATAGTTGTCTAGAAATATTAGGCATCATAACTAAATAACTCTCTTAGTGTCCATTATATGAATATTTTAAAAATAGAGGTATTTGCCCAATGAATGAGTATCTACATGCGAAAATATATTGACATGGTTTTTAAAGGTAGTAAGCGTGTCACATCGCCATTTTTTCAATTGGTACGTTGAATGTCAATTAACATCGGTATAATATACGCTCTTCCTTGTGATCTATTCTTTAATACTGCAAGCTACTCAAATAGCAATATTTTTATACTAAAGTGACATAAAACTAATGTAATCTTTTGAGATCGGTGATTTTAGGTTAACAATTATATTCTTCCATTAATAATACCTTTAAATAAAACTTTCTTTTATTCAAGCAAATTCTAAGTCATCAACTCATACAAAGCAGTAAGCAAGCACCCAACACATGTCTTACCATGATAAGTACATGTATAATACTGCGAACACTGGTAGTATGCAGTATCATACTACACAGGTATCATACTACTGGAGTTGCTTTCTCCTTGAATTTTTCATAAATGTCAGTGGTTGATAGTTGCCCATTAAATATGGTCCTGCTGAATTTTTTTAACTAGTTTTTGTAGCACTTGAAAAATTCAAATGACTTCACAGTTTGACAAAAGTTGAGCATTTTTAAATCATGGAGTCTTGTCATAAAAGCTTTTCACTAAAGGGTTTTTAAACAAATTAATTACGTATAAAAATACTAACAAAGTCTTGCAATACAAAGTTACACAGGCTCTAATATATACAGAGTTTGATCACTTAATATTTCTAAACAGCTATGACAATGTTTAACAATGCGGGTGCCAGCTGATTACATACATGTAGTTTTAGTTTGAATAGCTATCACCTCAATCGTTAGTCAGGAACTGGCCACTATTGATGCCTGAGTCCCAGAAGAGTTCAAAGGCCAAAATGAACCAAATGGTTCTAAGATGTTGTTAAAATTTTTTTGTACATTCTCCTTTGACTATGATAGAGAAGGAAGAAGTTGTCACTAGACATGCTAGCCACTGGATAGTTAGAGCTATACAGAAGAGGATGAATATTTGCTACAGCTCAGCGGCGCAGGTAGATTATTCGACCACAGATAGAATTCTGTCATCATATTGTCATCAAGAGCAGATACTTGGGAACATAGTCATTAATTTTCCTCCATCAGGGAAGGCATTGGTTGACTGGCATGTTTGGACTTTGGTCACCTAATATTTCCAGATAACTATGACAATGTTCTCCTACTGAGACACTAACTAAATACGTTTAGCTTTACTTTGAATAGCTGCACCTCAGTCATGAGCCAGGCTCTGGCTATTATTGAACAAATAACTCTCCTTTCAAAATATCTATATGACATTTTTTAAAAATAAAATTGTATTTAATACTACATGTTTAAACCATTGCACTGTCTGGGTATAAATCGTGTTTGTAGAAATGAAATTTTTGCCTGTCATTTAGTTGATATAACACAACTGACAGCTTTGCAGAGCTGCTATTATAATCAGTGCCTTTCAGTGGGTAACCCAGACACTAGGAGTGTTATCTAAGCATGACACGCATCTTTTAAATTTATCTTATAATACTATGATAAGGTGTGGGTGGTTTCCGCTGACATTTCTATTTATAGAAAATCTACATCATTAGTGGCGAGTAATCAGTTATTTCTGAAACTTCCAAATGTAGTTTTTTTAAAAATAATGATTAAAAATCTAAAATTACAATCAAAATTAAAATCGGTATTTATGACTGCGCAACCATTTCACTAGCAATACATATATTGAATAATATATCTTTCATATACACGTATATGCAGTTTAAGTACTATGCCCGCAAGTGATACACTATGTTTCCATGACGCGCATAATTCGCAAATTTGAGCCAATCCATAAGTTAACAACATCATGGAAACTGCATAAATCTCGCGAGCTAAGCGAGTTTTGCAATTCGCAAACTTTATCAAATCCGTCATGTTTGCGAGTTATGGAAATAGCACTTGCGAATGATGCGCATTAAAATACCGTGCCAGCTATTCAATTTTAAACATTTTCAATACTTCCGTCATTTTTTCTTGATCGAGTTTCACGTGTTTGCGCCGGTAACACATGCGTCGCACACTGTGTCGCAAGGTTATTAACTTACATCAAGCAATTCCTTACCTTTTTTCAACAAGGTGCCGGAGTCAGTCAGTATCACGTGAATATCCATAGCGTGTCTTCATACGTGTCATAAAAACATAGTGATAACTAATATTGTCTAGAGAGTAAGATGGCAGCTACACTCAAAAAACTGTTATTACAAGCTTTGCAGCGTGTTTTAAAGGTAATTTCAAATTCTTTACATGTAAGTGATACGCTGTTCGATACACCTGGATTCTTCAGATTCCAATATCGTAACTCTTACAGTTTAAGGAGAAATACAATAGTATTCGTGTTTGCTGAGGCACAACATGATGGCACAGAATAACTGAGTCAGGTGGAGTCTATTGACAGTAAATAAATGTACGCATTAGTACAAACCATCAACTCAGGTCTTTATAAGTATTTGTATGATTTTAGGCTACAATAGCTGAACGCTTGCCTTACAACAATTGCATGTGGCCTGTTCTGAAACGTTTTATTGTATTTGTTTGAGGTTGTCGATAAAATAATAATTAATATATATAAACAATATGATAAAGTTGTCGGTATGTCAACATTCAATACTCAATATGATAAAGTAATCAATATGTCAATATTCAATAATCAATATGATAAAGTAATCAATATGTCAATATTCAATAATCAATATGATAAAGTAATCAATATGTCGATATTTATTAATCAATATGATAATGTAATCAATATATTTGTCACATATGGCTAACAGCAGCATGTACAGGACAACTCAAAACAAATCATTATTACCCCATTTTACGATAGGTAGGCTATATATGTTTTTGTATTTTTTTATGAGCACCCCTAGAGCAAACTTAAAGGTTGACTTGCAACAAAATTCACATTACAGTTATTTGGTATCAAAAGGTTCCCCATGTCTTACTCTGTTGTGTTGTAGGTGCTAAATACGTGGAAATGTGATTACAAGCTCTTAAAAGCTCAAAAACGAACAGTTATTTGCCGCCATCCCGAAACCACCGTCGATTGGAATAAGTTTATTTCTCTGATGTAGTCATTACATTTTGTTATTGTTTTGACACGCGATGTTCTCACGTGAATTGAAAGGCCAATAAAAAGCTCAATATAAAACTTATCGTAGCACTAGTTTATGACAAACACTTCGGGTTTTACCGAAGACCCCTTATCAAATATAGATGCTCGCTACTTTACAGTTTTGTTTCGGCTTGGACTAATTGTCAAGTCGTAATCTGATCATGCGACATAAAATTTCGAAATTAATTTTTGCAGCACTTTTCGATTATCACAGGTAACCAACAGGCTCGTCATGATTATCAGACAATGATATGTACTTCTTCGAAGTAAGGTTAAAAAGTTTAACGATTTTTTACGGTAAGTTATAAGATATCAGTGCTAAAAGTGACAGCATTACAATGATGATAAAACAGACGCGTAAGAACAATGGACATGGTTTTATTGAATGCGTGAAGTATATTTGTGAAAATACATGTATTTTGACGAATGAGATCTCATGAAAGTGTAAACAGAAACCATCCCGTAACAACTACGTCCCATTTGAGCCGTTTTGGAAAGCGAATCCAAACTACGGCGGTCTCGTGTGGCTGCGATTAACTGTTCGTTTTTTAGCTTTCAAGTGCTTGCAATCACATTCCCATATATTTTGTACCGACAACACAACAGAGTAAGACTTGGTGAATCTTATGATACCAAATAACTGTAATGTGAATTTTGTTGCAAGTCAACCTTTATGGAGACCAAAATCAACTGCAAGTAAATAATATTGATTAAGCTAGCCAATACTTGTTTATATTATCTTATATACTGGCAGAAACTATAAAAAATAAAACTTGACTACCTTACAGAGCAGAAGATACTCGCCAATCTAACACATTCAATGACTTTTTCATTTTTTTCGCATACATAAAAATTTTTTCAAGTTTTTACAGATCCTAAAATAGTTTTTTCATTTACTCCAAGTTAATACTTTCTACTATTTATAGGCTTTAGACAGTATTTGCATACAATGCAGGCATGTCACACCTTCATGAAGATAAGGCTGTCATGTTGATAAGTGAAAAATCAGTAAATGTCAAATGCCACATCCTGTTTATTTAAGATAGGTTGACCTGGTGACAAGGTATAGTCTTTTAGAGGGCTGATGGCTGATAGAGAAGACAACAGGCTAGATAGATATTAATTTTATTTAAACTGGTCAATGCCGTTCCGAGCGCATTAGTCTGTGAGACAAAAAATAGTACTGTAAAATAAATTATGTGTACTGGAATAAAAAGCTATTTTTCCATAACTTAGTTCTATAATATAAATTAGCAGGGTACTTGTGTCTGGTATAAGGTGTAGTAGTTATTTTAGAGAAATAGGAATATAATGTATGGTCAGGCAGATTGGAAATACTATTTCATAATTTCAAATAGCAAATATCTAAAAACACACATTTAGCTCCTCTGCATTAAGGGCAATTAGACACTGATTATAACTGTGTAAATTAGGTAGCATAGTTCTAAAGCAGGATTTTTAAAAACTTCTGATTTCTTTATCAGTTTTCAATAAAAAGGGAGATCAGTTTGGAGTAGAGTGAGACAAAATAGACCATATACGATTCTGGTAAAAAAGTAACTTCTAGTAAAAAAGTATTTTGCTACTCTTAGTCTAACTTATTTAATTGTCCTTTAATGCTTTGCGAGAGAAAATTCTTTTTGTTAACTCATTAATTTACTTCTAATATAGCTAAGCCTTTAGATTAATAAAAACTGGTTATTTCACAAAATAGCTTATGCCTATTTTTAGACCAGCTACCCATAAAATCAATTGTCTGGTTTTGAACGGCAGTTCGACACTGACACATACAGCTTAATGACACATGCATTCTGTTTATTGCAGCATCAATCAGTATTAATAACCAATAAATCAGAAATCTGTCATTCCCTAACCGTAATCTGATTGCTATATTGTTCCTCTATTGACACAACCAATTTGGAGTTGCTTCAACATTGCAACAATAATGAGATTATTTCACAATGCTGTTTTATTGCTAGAGAAAGTTAGTTTCATGGTTTGTTTGATGTTTCAACTGTACCTAAGATTCAATCTATGAATGTTTAAAAATAGAATGGAATGCAGATAACGATTTTCGGTAAACCAAACGTATGATAGGATATGAGTTTGTTGAAAAACAATTCGGTGTCAGCGAGCTGCAGATGGCATTACTTATCAGAGCTGCTGAATGATTTGTTTGCGTAGAAATCTTGAATCATGTTCGCCGATTGACTGTTGAACGAGCCGAGAATGATAACGTTGTTGTTCTTCTAGCTAGTTTGGTTTATATGAGAGAATGTTTCCCATATTTGGTGTCAGATGGTGTCAAATGTCAATGCGGCTAGGGTGCCAACACTAGTTGTCAATAAAGTTAACCAATAATGGATTTGGAGCGATGGGAAGGGAGGCCAAATATGTGGCAATTTTGCGGAAAGAAATTGGTGAGATTGAGGGTTGCAGACGGATAATTATAGTAACCAATCTGCTACACGCTGTTACGATTAAATAGTAGTTAGTAGTCACACACATGTCACTTGAAGTATTGGTATCCTTTAGTGTCTGCAATGTTATTTGTTTTTAATAGTTCTTTGAATAAATGTAGGAGATAGTCTGCGTGTTGTTTAGTAAAAGAATTTGTGTCAAATCCAGTACTTGTACTGGCCAAAGGTCATTTGTTTTTCAATATTTAAAAACATTTGTTAGACTGTAAATTCCAAACAGTATTTTTGAAAGTTTTTGTTTAACTATTTCAAAATATGCTCAGTAGCTTGTGTCTCCGAATTTTCTTTTTCTAATAGAAAAGCTTTATATAGCTAAGCTGGTCCTAAAGACTATTTTGGTTCAATAACAACATCTTTATTGTTATTTTTACTAGTACCCTGCCAGTCCGGCGTACCAGGAGAGACCGTCATGAGTAATGTATATGCATAACTATTTGATGATGTGGTAAGGGGGCCAAAGTAGTGTAGGGGTTAATGCACGAGTCTGCAAAACATACGGCTCAACCCCAAGTCTCCTGCAAAACAATCCATTTTGCCACCGCTGTTACGGTGGCTTTGGACAGACGGATGGACAATTACGGTTCTTATTATAGTAAAGATTGTCATTTTACTAGCATTAATCCTTTTCTTGGCCATGAATCTACTTTTTTAAATATCTTAACATTTACAGACAATTGAAGTTTTATTTTTAACCTTTAGACTAGTAATAGAACTATTATATATAGATTATATATTAATTTATTTATTAATTATTATTTATTATTATTAATATTAATTATTAGTTCTATATTATATATAGAACTTTAGACTAGTAATAGAACTGCTCTAGATCTAACCAACTAGATGCACTCATGTTTGCTGAAACCATAACTTAAGTCAGTTCAACTCCAAGTATGTTTGATAAATAGAATAGTTCAATCAACTTGGAATGATTAAAAATGAAAGTTGGTAAAATGCGATTGCAACAAATTGAAACAGTTGACATATATATCCCTGCTTGTGTGCAGTGCTACCGACTCAACAATGTTGTATATAACAATATTACATAACAATATTCTATAATATAATTCTATAATAATATTCCATCATAATATTCTAAAATGATAATGTATAATAATATTGTATAAGATAATTGTTTAAGCTCCAGCTCTTCGTGTTAATATCAGCATCTATTTCACAAAATTATTGCCCCTGGGAATGAAATAATTCTATGCAAAAACTGTTTGTTTATGAACAGTCAGAGAATGTTGGTGTTGGGGTTGTTGTGACTAATAAACATAAGGCTATGATATGATGTTCTGGGAAATTACTCTCTGAAAAGCATACAATTATATGCCAACATCAATAGAGTTAAGTCACTGACTGGACTTTCTCATGTTTTATGGTAATAATGTTTAGAAAAAACATGGTGATGATGCCAATGTAACTCTGCAAGTCATGCCTGCCAGTGTTTTCTTTATGAGACGCAAGCTGCTTTTTGGGATACTCAGGTGACTGTATACGTCCAATAGAATTAAAAGGTCAAGGATGTTTATAGTTTGTGGTCATGAAGTCAATTATCATGATGATAATGAACAAAGTGCACTGTTAATAACAGAATTTGGGAATAAGACAAGTGGTGCAAAAAGCTCTAAACAAACGCTAGCATTTTAGACCTCGCGCTAACGTCATCGATGGACGGCACACCAGAGATCAGCACCAAACCATTTACTACGGTTTCTAGATGACAGACCTCCGCTGATATGACGCACGCGTGATGAGAGACAAATAGAAGCAAGAGAGATGGACAGTGAGGGGAGTACGCAGCGCTGTAACGTTAGCGTGTTAAACAAATTGAGGCTGTCCAGCTGCCCTACGTTGCACTATTACTTTTGTTTCGTCGAGGGCTCTCCAAATCATTTCCTTTGTTATTATTTCTAAGACATGTCATGGCAGGTCCTCCTACCCTCTTATGGAGTGGTGCTGAATGCCCAACACCTCTAGACTACATTCCTAACTCACCCTGGTGAGGCGGTTAAGCCAGCCTAACACTCTCAAACTACAGCAGTTGGTGTGAAGTGCTCACCGCAATCTGTTCATCACTCATTATGATTCCAAAGTCTAGCAATGAAATACAAATTAGCTGTTTTTAGTGACCATCTGTCGCTCCCGCCTCCACTCAACCGTCGGAGTGGTCGAGAGAGAGACTCCCAACAATTAGCCAACCAACTAGAATAGATTCTTGAGAATTGGAGGACATCTTCAGCTCATCTGCTACACAATGTGTTATTAATTTATTTTCTAATGAACCTAATCATTCTAGCAGCAAATTCAATGTTTGTTTGTGTTTTAAACTGAGTGACTTTCTGATGGAGTCGGGAGAAAATAGATGAAGCAACAAATCACCATTCCTGGTTTCCAATTAATTTTGATTCCATCATCAGGTAGATACCATAGAAAATAGATTTGTTGTCTTCTTTTGTTTTTTTTTTGGTCTGAAATGGAGAGGCTGGTTCTGAAACAGTAAACATGCAACTTTTAATAGCCTATGGTTTTCATGCTTTATTCTTAGAACATGACTGGAAAATGTGTAAGAACCACCATTTAGACTAGTAGCATAAACAGACACCTGCTCTTACTGGTCAATTGCCATATCGTAATATAATATCTATAATTGTGGCAGGCCCGACCACCTATTGACACTTGGGTGTCAAATATAATAATACATTTTAAAGCGGACAATATCATGTTAATACCAACACATTTGACATTGAAAAGCCTCAGTTAAATATAACGTAGCACTTACAGTGTATTGAGCAGAATTGTTTAAAAATATAATAATTAACATAATAGATACTATAGGTTACACTACTAGATAGCCTTAGCTAGGACACAGGCTTTTTGTACTCGGAGCCGGGGCGGGAGGTGTGCGTCGATATATAACGCCAACGTACTTATCACCATTCTCGAAATGCTGGTTTTGTGAAAGTTTGCTACAGCATTGTCTCCATGCAGTAATCGTTTTTCCCGACCAGATCCAAAATCCTGAAGTGATGCCTACTATATGATACATAAAATATTTGAGCATGAAAACCGAATAGTCTGGTTTCCTCTTTTCAGATCGACATGGGCACGCGATTGTCTCTTCCCATTCGTCCTTTAGATGTTGTTCGTAAAGATGACAGGCTATTACGACTGTCGCTGGAACTGTGTATATTATCGAGAATATTCCGATTTTTATCATGAGTTTTTCAAGTTTGTTGATTTTTTGTTCTCCTTGCTGTTTGATAGTGTTGCGTATTCCGACAAGACTGATGAAACCGGCGAGCAAGAAAGAGATGCCGAGAATAAGATAAATAAATAAAGGAATTAAAATAAAAGCCCACAACATGGTTTTGCTAGTATTTCCAACAAAACATATTCCCGACACTGGATCACCATCTACAGCTGACATAGCTAAAACAGTTATGCTTTGTACGGAAGGGATGACCCAGGATACGATGTGGAAATACTGAGAGTAGCTGGCGATTGCCTCTTGACCCCATTTGAGTCCGGCAGCAAGGAACCAAGTGAGACTCAGAATAACCCACCAAATGCATGCTGCCATACCGAAAAAGTAGGTGAGAAGGAAGACGATAGTGCAAAGCGGAGGTCCTGTCGTACCATAATGAACGGTCGACCCACTACATCCAACCATCTGTTCTCCGCTTACGATGCTGATGATATATCCAACGCCGACCATGAAATAGCATGCGGAAAGGATGATTATTGGTCGCTCAGGGTAGACGAAGCGTTTGCTGTCGATGATGAAAGTGATAACTGTTAATAAAGTCGAGATGCAACAGAGGATGCTCCATGAACCGATCCAGAATTTGGTAAAGTTGTTCGATTCGGGCGAAAAGTAGCTGTTTCGGCAGCCTAAGGCGCAGTGCTGAATGCCCGCTGTCGATGCTTTGTTGTAATAATTTGAGGTTTCATTGAGCATCTGAAGAGGGCTCTCACACGAGCACTGACAGTCAGTCGTCAGAATATCTACAAACATAAATCGTGAGTATCAGTTATGAAACTTCCGGCCACAGACATATGGGTATTAGTAGTTGTGTGAAGTATTGTTATCACTTTTATTATGCTCAGTATCGTTAATAGTGTTATTGTAATTGCAAGGACATCCCTATCCTTAGCTATTGGTATCGCCCCTAATCTTATAAGTTTAGCACAAAGCGTAAACTTAATTGCTAAACTGCAGATCTTAACATTGTTATTGTTCCTTAATAGTTATTACTAAAGATAGTGAAGTTCGATGTCTATGGGCCAAAAGAAATGGCTGAACTAAAAATGCTAACAGGCAATCATGAGTGACTAATAACAGAAAAAAATTTATTTTCACCTGAAGTGATAAATATTTTTATATATTTTTTCATAATCAAAATTTAAATTGGAAGGTTCTAGAACACTAAAAGAAAAACTTTATGCTTTTTTGTTATAAAAACTGGCTAACACATAGTTTTCATTTGTTACGATAACAATCGCATTATGTCATTTATCTGGCAAACTTAAAATTTAATATTGGCTCTTACTTTCCTAATATTTAGCTGGGTCAGTGATCTGAGATCTAGCACTTGGGCAACCGTAAAAGGAAATAGTTAAGTCAAGGCTTTAAGCCATCTTCAACACCCTTTTACTGAGTGGTTTAAAGTCTTCGTAATCACCAGGAGAACTATCCTAGCAGGACTTCCAGGTGAAGGATTTGATATTTTAATCCAATATGTCATATTATAACCGGTAAACGCTCATCGAGACCCAATCTAAAACAACTTTTCATAATCATCATTCTGGTAAAGCTTTAAGCTAATACATCACACGATGTTCTAACATGTACGTGAAAAGTTTGTAAGGTTTTGACTCTTTTATAGCCAGAAGATGTGAAAAAATGTTAATGCTCTTATTCAGGCAAACATAGGAGGGGATTATTTGCGTTTAGGATATGTCACATTTGTATTGACATCGCATCATCTTAGCTTTGCCGCATGTCAAACGTATTTAGTAATTGACTTGTCCCAGACACGAAGTCTTGTCTTGCCGAACATCTTTGCCTCACCTCTAGTCTATACAGTTGCGTTACAACCTCAGGCGTTTCAAGAAATTCGACCTTAATTGATCAAATTGGAATTTCACGACATTCTCGACAGGATGTCTGGTCGAACGAGTCAATATTATCCTTATGTGGATTTTTCTTACGTTACAATATTTGTATGCAACAATAGCACTCAATATGTACACACGATACATGAAACATGTCCACTTCAGCTCCCTATTAGCTCTATTATGCAATACACGTGACTGAGGCCCTTAATATGACAACTGCACATTTCTTCTAAGCGGCGGCGTGTCAACTTAACTTTGATTAGCCTCCAACCGTCTGCTGTCTACCCCATTTAAACGTTTTCCCAGAGTTCTGGCTAATGTTAAAATTGCAGGGTTTCTTTCTAGCCCAGCAAATCAAGTTAAAAATTGGTATATATTTGATGATTTTAGTGATCAAATACTTTAATGACATTTCCCACAAATTTAAATATTATTCATAAAAGTACAGTACAGAAAAAGTTTTTATTAAGCAATTTGTTTGTTAATGGCTATTTAGTTACAAAAATAATTTTTATTGAGCAATTTGTTTGTTTTTATTATTGACCAATAGAATTCAACAATGGGCAGCCAATCAGAATAAAGAACTGTAAGCGATTTGTTTGTTTATAATATTGACCAATAGAATTAAACACTAGACAGCCGACCAAAATAAAGAATTGATGATCGACTTATTATTTTACTTTAAAAAAACATGTATTAATGATCCGATACAAATGTGATTGAAAATGGTCAAAAAAGGAAACTAATAGATGAAAAATGCTTAATTGTGGAAAACGAATGGAAAACAAAAAGAACAAATGTTTCAACTCATCAGTAATGGAGCGCTCTGCCAGAGAATTTGATGTTTACAAATAGGATTTGTCTAGTAGGCACTTTAAGATAACAACAATGTTCACATGCCGCTTTGTGTAAACCATCCTTATCAGGCACTTCCTGTATAGTAACAGTTGAATGTAGGCTTAGCCGAGTGTGATTACAAGACTATCTTCAACCATGACACGTCACAAAGCAAATCAATGGATTAATCGATGTACTGTATACATTGAACGTTGAGTTATATTTAAAAAAATATTTTTAGTGGTTATGTACTCTTTGAAATATTAGCCTAAAGTTTCCTTTTGCTCATCTTTTAATAGCAACCCAGAAATGCATACAAATCTGAGTTTTTGTTTTTTCAAATTTCTGCACAAATTACATGAAAATCTGTTTTGATGCAAGTCTTTGGAGTCACATTTAAGCATTCAAAATTACACGATTTTTGTTTACTTTTTGTGGTGAAATGTCAAAATGTATAAACTTTTAGTGGCAGTCCATAATCCATAATAAAATTTATTGGTCAGGAACAATAAATGCTCTTTTATTTCATTAGTTTTTTCACAAAAAAGTTAGATTTTTTCTCTAAAACAAATATCATAAATTCAAAGGTGTATTTATCCCCCAATAAACTTTAAGGCTTGTGTCAGAGTTGCAATGATGTTGTCTTGAAACCTTGCCGGCTCTCTTTAACAATTCCTGTCACATTTCTAAATTGCTATTTATAAATAAATATTTTTTAATAAAAATAAATCTGAGAAATATTGATGTGTAAGGTGTCAGATCAGCAGTACCTCATATTGGGTAGCGTTGCGCATTGTTTGTCTCGTTACGCGTGAAACTGTATCAATAACACGCTGATCTGTATGTCAAGCTGTCATTAGGCTTAAGTGCTTGTGAGAAAACATTCCATTTAGCTAGTGTTTGTTCTGGCACTAATCTCTGATCGTATCTAGTCTAGGTAACGTCACACGATACTAGTCATCCCTCAAACCCGAGTAGTAAAAATCAACCATATTTCATTTTTAGAATTTTACCACAAAAGGCAGATTACAATTTCAAAGTGTGATGTTTTTAAAAAATTTCTAATTTTATTTGGTTTTTCCAAAGTTGCTTACTTTTATAAAATTACATTAGTTTCTTCTTTTTTAATAAAAAATATAGTTTGCACGTACTGCCAGTTCTGCTGGCAAGCGACTCAAATATGGTTATTATTTATGTAGAGTTATGCCCTCTTTCTTACACTCAATATACAAAGGTTATTTACAGGTTTATATCGGAAATAATTTTTTGCTAGCGATTAGGATCAATTCTTGTCTGATAATCACATGAAATCTACTGGTTATTTTTTGCCCTTGCTTTTGCAGACTAGCCTGCGAGACCCTAGGCCCATCTTGTTAGATACCACCATCTCTGCAAGACTGCTGGTCACACAAAAACATCTGCTTATTCTCAGATGAGGAATGACTAAATAGGACTTTGGAATTTAGGTAAAACTGGAACATGACTGGTCAAATAGCCTGAATTCAGTGAATGTACTACAGAAGGAATAAGAGAGCGACGTGTGACACACTCTCTGCTTAACTAAATCATGCAATGCAATGCTTTAGCCATTTTTGGCCTTGCAGCTTTTTGCTGGTACTCTGGGAAAAATTTTAAATATCCCTTACAAGGTACACCGAATCTCTAATCTTTTTGAAATTTAAGAACGCTAAAGCATTGGCTAACATACCTGTATCTATGGTTAGAACGTCTTCAGGAGGCTTCCAATCAGGTTTAGCGGCGTGCGTAGGTTTGGCCACAGCTGTTGTGGTAGTTACTGAAGACGTATTGAAGTCCATACACAGATTTTTTGTGTCTCCGTATTCCGGAAACCGTTCACAACTCATTCGTTCGGGCCATGCAAAACCATACTGTCCCATGAGGGGGGCGCAGCCAGCTTTGGCCCGTTCGCAGACGCTTCGGCAAGCGGGTAGCGGTCCATCATAGTTCTCTACGCATATCGGAGTGTAAATACTGCAGAGAAAGAATTGGAGGTCTGGTGAGCACTGAATCTCTACGAGAGGCCAGAACTGATGTACCTCCAGACCCGCCTCCTCTTGGCTGTCGTGGTGAAACTGGTTAGGCATATATGTCATATTATAGCCAATTCCTTTGCACATAGGAATCGTAATCTCCTCACAAGTTTTCTGCGAGTATCTGCTGCTTCTAGCGAGTCCGTAACTCAACCAAGTCAGCAGTAAGAAAGTCACCGAGATCTGTTGACCGGTCTTCATCTCGCACCTTCTGGAAAAGTAGACTTCGTCTGATTTGTTTTACAATCCCAAAAGTGATTGAAGCGTAGTTAGTATTGAAGTTGTGATTGCTCCTTCAGCTGTGTAATCATTCGTCTAGACATGCTTTCCTTAAACTAAATCGCTTACTACCTTCTTACCATTTAATATTACCTCTTCACACTTTCCCTCTGACAACCGACCAATAGGATGAAGGCTAGCTCTTTCACGCTCGTCTATTTATTCTAATTATACTGACCGGTCTCATTGAGCTTTGCTAGGCGTGTATGGAGTGCTGTAGAGTATTATAGTTAGCCACGCATGTTGCAGGCTCAAGTACCTGTCACAGAGTGTCCAGCCCTGTTGAAATCAGTGTCATCCAAGCCGACCACTTCATAATTGGCCTAATGCCGAAATGTGATTAGACGCTGCGGCTCGAGTGTCAATCAGTGTTCGAAATTAATGGAAACTTCATTACCAAGCATCTCAGTAATATTATTATATCCTCCATTGCCACTGCCAGCAAATGCGTCCACTCACCTCTACCGAGTCTCCGTCTTTGCCTCTCACTCCCCTCTCAGTAGTCCTTCGCCTTGACTACACAGTCAACAGTCAGTTTTGATCAGCGTAGCGGCCAAATTTTGTACTTTTGATTTATCAATACTAGGGGTACGCATATATCTGTCTAGCTCTAGTGGATGAGCTGCCATCACAGAAACTCATTTACTGCTGTGGTAAGGAGAAGTTGAGATATGTAACCATAAGCTGTCTGTCTACCATCCTCACACCCCAATGATGGAAAGCACTGTTCAGGCTCTATGCTCTAAGTGGATGCGGCAGTGTAAACGCATTCTATTCCAAAGGGAAGATAACTTTCTTCAAGCTGCTAAAGAACAATTCTGTAACACACTGAAATCATTAGGAACAGATTTTGAAGTTGATGGTGCAATAAGAAAATCTATTGAGACATTCATATGCAGATTATAGGGTGAAGAGACAAATTTCATCAATGAAGCACTGTATAAGATCTTCTGCTGACCGTTTCGCACATCACAATCAAACCTACCACCCACACTAGATGAGTTAAATCTCCATATATTTAGGGCTGCCTATCAGGCCGCGATATGGAGAAGAGCCAAGCAAATCATCATCAATGCCCCATCCCCCAGCAACAAGGATGGTTTATGGAAGGTGGAGAGCTTAAAGCTAGATGGATGACACATCAACCAGCACCTCCTGATGTGCTCATAACATGTTTTGTCGATACAAAACTGGGTGCCAGGCTCATCGCTGTCAGTACAACAATACAGATCTCAAATGTACAGACAGCTGCTGTAGCAATAGAAATAAAGAGGATGGATATGAAAGTAGTGATGCAGAAGACTCAGATGACTGTGAATTAGAAGGTTAGTATTCGAGTAGTATTGTAGCCAGAGGTGTGCTTCATATTTGATTAGAATATGTATGTGTCATACCGTATGAAAGACTGACTAATTGCAATTTCACTTGCATAATAAAGTATACGGTTCAACATAATAAGCATTAATGATGAATATATGTATACTAAAATATTATATACACATGGTCTAAGTCTTTAAATTACTTTTCATTTTGTTTTGCAGATCTGTAATGATATAGGAGTTGCGGAATAACAATCACGAACTTTAACGCTGCCCCAATATCAACCAACCAAACTGAGAACACATAATATTATCATAATATTATATAACACAATTATAATATTATTCTAATATATGAATAATAAATATTTTAGTGTTATCAGAATTGATTCTAACTTAGGTTATTGCTAATTATTTAGTATTTATATGCCATTTTCCTTATCACATTGTGGGTAGAAGCACATAAAAAGCTACAGCCATTTATTTAATTAAAATAATAAATTAATAAGATTGCTCAAAAATGAACAATCTGACAAGTGTAGAAACCAGATATTTGAAATCAGCTCAAAATTTAGATCTAGTTACCACTCTTATCACGTAGCCCACCTTCAAAAGGAATAAATCACTTTTTTGACAGCTTTTTGATGGCCTCCTGTTCTACTAATAGGGGGTTTTACAGGAGGTGCTCATGGGGATACATATAGGAGAGTACACATAGGGCTACACATGGAGAATACGCATAGGGGAGTACACATATGGGCTACACATAAGGGGTACACATAAGGGGTACACATAGGGCTACACATAAGGGGTACACATAGGGCTACACATGGAGAATACGCATAGGGGAGTACATAGAAGGGGTTACACATAAGGGGTACACATAGGCCCAGCGCATAGAGGTACACAAAGGAGGTATGCATAGGGGCAGCACATAAAGGTACACATAGGAGGTATGCATAGGGGCAGCACATAGAGGTACACATAGGGAGTACACATAGGGGGAGAGCATAGACTTTGACACATGAATCAGTCAGTTTTCAATGGGGTACCCCCACAACTGCAAGAGATTATAAGTAATTTTTGTCATGAATGTATTTGACGTGGGTACCCAAGAACTGAGTCAAACAGACAGCAGGTAATCTGACAGCAACCTTGGACCTATTAGTATTGTAACATAAGTAGTGAGATCAGGTCCCTTCTGTAACATAAATTGACATAATTCTTGTTTACCCAGGCCTAAACAAATAGGATATTTTTAAATACACTGTCGATCCTTTAAGATTTCATTACAATTAAATTATCATCAAAAATTGTTAGACTATTATGGTTTTGATAAATAGTTTACTGTTCCAAAAAGATTAATATTTTTTACATGAGAGATATCTAGTTAAATAGCCAGATTAAAAAAATTTGTTACTCTAAAATATTCCACAAATGCATGAATTAAATTTATGACCTAAATTTGTATTTATGTGTTTGTATCATGAAAAAAATATCAAACACGTAACAAGTTGCCAATATAATAAATTTATAACGATGAAAATATTCAATAAAATCTAAAATTGCTGTAATTTTTATGAATTCTCAAAGAATCCCACTAGCTGTCATTCTCCTTTTCACTATTTAACCTCACGTGAGCAAACTATCTCACCTTTAGCTTTAGATGCTATAGAAGTACAATCCATAAATAATCAAGAAACTTAGTTGAGCAGGTGCACCTTAAGAGAAGGTCAAAGGTCGCTGCCTCTAGTCTATATTGACACCAGTTATGACACTTTTTGTCCGCCCGTTAATTAGTGTCAACTTGTATGGTTCATATAGTTTATTTACAGTTTTGTTTGTTGAATTGTTTATCTGTTTCTTAAACGGTTTAGTAAGCAATAGCCTTGGGATAGAGTTCTGCCTCCCGTGGAGAATTGACCAAGACATTGAATGAGTGATTTCCAACGATTTTCCAATGAGTCCAAAAAGATTATATTGTCTGCGTTCTGTTCACTCAGAATTCGCCCAACTCTGTTCAATTAAATGGACATTGGTTTGAGTGGTGAAGAAGCTGAAAATACCTAGTATCTAGTTTATCGCCACAAGCAAAAGCTGATTTATAGTGTTTAGCGTTTTATATTTGCGCTAAAACATATAAAACACAAGTATTTCATTGTTTCTGTTCTTCCCTGACACGAGTCTTTGAGATTTCAACCTATAGTTATAACTTGCACTTGCAACCAGATCGTTTGCAGCCACGCTTGAACTGACCGACTTTCTAAAGTAGAGATAATCTCGACTTTGAATGAAAAAATAATTACACAGGCAATCAGAGTGATCAGAATGCGGAACAGTCCGGAATCCTTAGTCTATCAAATTACAGTGACGACTCATTAGGTTGTGTTGTGAATCAGTCTGTCGGAGCCGATGTAGTAGAAGGCTATGTGACACAATGAAGGGAAACAATCTAAATTACAGATGGAGAGGATATTCTTACTAGATAATTTAAATGCTTGCCAGTGATTATCATTGATTGTAGAACAAGCGTGACAAGATTCCGACCAATTGTTAGAAATAATGACTTACCATTTCTGAGTTCCTTTGTTAACACTCGATTATTTGAGATCTGTTCTACTTGTATCTGAAGGATGTTTAAAATAAATAATTGTGCTGACTCTATGTGGTGGAAACTTTAAAAATATTTTGGCCAACTTATTAGCCATACTGAAACCTTTTGAAATAACGAAATTTCATTGAATCTTCAAACAAAATTCTTTGTAAAAGTTAGTAAGAATTTTCTTGCAATTAAAAAAAATGTTACTTTTGATAATAGAAAACTAAATCTGTATAGCTCTTAATAATTTAACTTTATAACACACACACAATATGAAATAAAATCATGTGACATAATATAACCATAACATAACGTAAAACAATGCAATCATATTGGAAAACTATTCAATCATAACATTACAAAACATAAACGTAAGCGTAAGCGTAATACACACGTACATATCATATCCAGTAATATAAAATAATATGGCATAAAGTCACATAATATCATGTCATCCTAACGTAACAACATAATATAGTATGGTTCGACATAATATAATGCTACGTAACATAACACAGTGTCACACTGTACTCATATAATGTGACATAAGCAAGTAGGCCTACTGATTGAAAGGCTGCCTCAAAACTTTTATTCAAATTAGAACAAACTTCAAAAATTTCATATTAAGCAACTTTTAAACTCAAATTTTCAAAGATATAAAGCTCAAAACTTGTTGCCTACTGTGGTAGCTGGTGAAAGGCACGTAAGGCGTTAAAACCAAATCCAAGTTTAGGATTTGGTTTTAACGCCTTTAAACAATTACACAAATGTAAATAATGATTCAGGGCAAGGTGTATATATGTAGCCTATATAATAAATTGATATTCAAAAACTTCAGTTAGTTTTGCAATATTTGTGCAAATGGAATGGGCGGCATAACTCAAAAATTGAGAAATTATTGGATTATGTTGGAGTGTCACAATTTTATAGTGTCTAGGATTTCATCATGTGGCTCAGATATGACAGCTATGTCATCTCTGGTACAATCTGTCAGTCGTATTAATTACGACTCTTTGAATATTAAAGACCTTTAAATAGAGTGAGTCATGAAGTCACCAGTTCTTTTTAAAAACAAACCCAAAATAATAGTTTTAGACCGTGCTGTTTAGCTCAAAAGAACACCTTATTAAAAAATAATTTTTTACAAAAACAATGTTGATAAAGTTTCTTCGCAATGCTGGTCAATCAAGGTCAACTGTAGGCTATACATGAGTCAAAATTTGGTAGAATCTTTTGGTATAGGCCCCTGCAAGACCTTTAGAGACTAAATACATAAATGTAGTAAATACAACTTTCTTTGATAAAACAAGTAAATTCATGTTCATATACTGTTGAATCAAACTTTTCGGTTTCCCATAAAATGCATCGCAATATTTATCCTTCTAATCGATACTTGTACCCTGGTAGTCCAATAAGTCGTGAGGAAACATCAAATGTGTTGATAAAGTACAGAGAATAAGTATCTGTGTTATTCTGATACACTGTAATATGGTCGATTAGGGCAAGTGGTAATGTTTTGGTCTAAAAAGCTAAATGTCATGAGTTCGACTCCAGTTGAAAGCAATCCTTTTTTCTAATGACCAATTTTGACTTCGGACAGATGGACACTGCTCTTGTTACAGTTAAGATTAGTTTAATTTCTTTTGAGTTGTAAGCTCGGTTCCCTCTGTTTTGCAAAAGGAGCCGGTTTCTGTGAAATAGTAAAGCTACTGCCAGCTTGATTATCTCCACCTGTCTAGAGACTGATCTATCTCTCATCACGTTGGCATAGCCTAATGAAAATAACCCTGCACTCTGATGAAAGCCTTTACAAGCAAACAAGCATATGCATCATGGGTGGGAAATCTCTGCTGTAATGACGAATTAGTAGCTACACTCCAAACATAAGGAAGCCCCTTGACATCACTCTATGGACAAATAGAACAAAAACCTTGTAGTTGTTGGCCAGGCATGAACCAAGGATCTCAGAGAACGTTATGCAGCCAGCAAGCTAGACCAACCACGATGTGTCAGAGAAAATAAACTTAGGCAGCAGGATAATTAGGATTGATGAGATGTTTGTATCACGGAGAAGATGACTGTGAGATATTTTATCAAATGGTTAGAGACCTCTCGAGATAGAATACGAAATGAGCACTCCTGTTTGAGTCTGGTCGATCAAAGCGGTCTAAACGTAGCTAATTATTCTCAAGTGGCGTTAGAAATAATAGATACAGCTCTAGCACCACGTCTTACTTGGATTTTTCAATTATTGGAAATAAATGATTTCAAAGCAAACCATTACAAACTGTTTTCTTTGTTCCAAACTGCGATGACAAACATGAATGAGTCGTGGCTAAACTAACACCGACTTATTTAACTAGTTCATGTAGCTGCATCTGTACCAAGTGCTTGCATTTCATCGGCTATTTCTAGTTTTGAAGAAATGTTTTTTTTTGTGTTTTTTAAAGGCAATAAAAACGATACAGCAAACATTCCGACTAACTTTGCAGTGCTTAACCAAAATTAAAACTCATCGTTCTTCACGACTTGTATCATTTTTGTCTAATAACTCGCTATCTTGAGACGATGTAGGTCAACGATTTGGTTGGACAACATAAGGAAATGATATAGTGGGTTGAATAATGGTGTTTTATGGTTCTAAAGCTTTTTGAATGAGATGCCAAGAAAAGCTGAGCAATTGCTGAATTTCTGCTGCAACAGATCGCTCAGTCTCTGATCAGAGAAATAACAGATACACCGCATCAAAAATATTCAAACGGTCTATACAATTAATATTGGCTTTTTTTTAAAACAAACTGAGCTCTATAACATGACCTTGACACTAGAGATGTTCTGTAATTGAGTCTTAGTTATACTTTAGTTGTAATTTAACAAAAAGTTCTGTATTAAATTCATTTTAATACTCAATGACCATTAACTACCAAAATTTTTGATGCGCAGAAACAAGTCAGCCGATAATCAATAAATCACCTATCGGCATAAAATATATGGAAAATACCAAAAAGAGCTTCATTGGATATGATGTAAAACAGTGCGCAGTTTCCAAGTCATCTTTTGCTGCCACTGATTGGCTAGCGCTGTTGCTCTATATAATCAAGAAGTGCATTATGGGTACATTCTAAATGTTTGTCTAAGATTACAACCTGATAAATATAGGCCTACACTGTTTCTAAGACATGGTTAATTCGGCAAAATCCCGCAAGTCAAGCACATTTTGTTACTCACAAATTCTAATCGAATGTTGCATGCGTGTGAAAGACAAAAAAGTCACTCGCGAATGATGCGCACAAAAATGCTGCGCAAGCTATTCCATTTTAAACATTTTCCATACATAAGTCATTCCAATTTTCCAAGCATGCTGCTAGGCGAGACAGAAGTGCGTCGCTACGTCGTTCAGCGTAAAAGTCTTTATTTTTTTTTAACAAAGAGCTCGCACTAATCCACAACACGCAAATGTACATTGAAATACTCAACTCCACAGTAACTCAACGTGCGCACAATTCCAAATCTGTATCATCCACACTATGGAGATAATGGACTATGGAAACAAAGATTTGAATCAATGAAATTGAAAGTGATTTGAAAGAACAAGGCAAACTTGGAAAATAGAGCTGGCATAATTTCCAGATTTGTGATATCTTTATGCACATATCTGATATGTGATATCTCTAGAGTCCAGCTGCATTGTGTTTTGTGAGAAATAAGCTGAAGTTTGACCTTTCTGACAGAACTGTTAATTGTTATAACAAGTTTGAAAACTTTGATAAACAAACTAAAAACATACCCAAAGACACGTTGCGAAGTAACCATGCTAACATATTTTTACGAATTCAAAAGTGTGAGAGCCTCCCAGCTCACAGACTTTAACCGGGCCATTTTATAGCTACAGTTTTAGTTTTCCTACAAACGACGGAGTAGCCCTTTTTGCTGATCGCGATAGAACTTGACTTTGCTGTTTTATACACTGAGCCAAAGCTAAACATGGATCTATGGTCTAGTTACTCAACTTTTACTAATTTAATGATGAAATCTAATGCTGACAGTTTTTGCCTGAGAGGCGCCTAATGTTTCTCATTTCTCACCACCCCCTAAACATCTTAGGCCTGTATGAGCTGGTGAGTGCGTTTATAGCGTTATATAGATGTTCGTTTATCCACTCCTGGCTATCCACTCCTGACCCAAAGTGTCAAATCAAATCTTTAAGATAGTCCTACATGATCAATAGTCCCTTATTAGTATTTCTATTTCTTAGAGTCGAAGTTCATCTCACATTCATATCCTTCGCGAAGTGACAGCTATTGTGGATTTCTGTTTACAGAGATTGAGCTGAAAATAATTATAAACAATTGATAAAGCGCTTATGACAAGAGATAATGGAGGGAAAGGCAGCAAGCGGAGAGAGGGCTAAGCATTAGCGCCGAAAGGCATCCTGCGGTCACAAGTTTATTCCATTTATTTCTGACACTCTTCAGCTGACTTTCCTTCGTCAGCTTGCTGCACTACGTTTCACCACAATTAACTAGCGGTTCACATTAGGCAGCGCGGCAGCGTGCTCTTAGTACGCTCTCTCAATCATTTCTCGTCAATTTGCTTCAAGCCTCCTATAAATAAACATAATTTAATAAGAATGTTTTCTAAGGCACAGCTGTCAAAGTTGTCGCTCTGCCTCTAGCTAAGCTGAACAACGCAAAGATATTACGAAAATGTGATAAAGTTTCAAATACGTTAGCAAACAGGTTACAAAAAAATTAATCAGAAAAATTTTTTTGCTGGTTTAAGCTACAGTGACAAAAAATCAATTTTAAAAGACTTTTTTTAAAGGGTTACTCAAGTCATATTTTAACCGACTTTATCAAAAAGTATCAATACTTTTGTCATTTATTATTTTGTTTGTTGTTTTCCGTGATTTGATTGACAGAATGTTTCAAGATTAAAATTGGCAGCATTTGATCGCGGTTAAAGCGCTCAGATAGAAAAGATAGAAACATAATTTTATTTTACTTAAACATGTAAATTTTTTATTTAAAACCTAAGAGTAACACATAAGTTAGACATGCCCTAGTTTTACTTGCTAGCAGCTACTGTATCTGCTCCCTAAAAATGGCAGGGCTAGTAAGACAGCTCTCTTATCAACATGTTTTGCTTGACATTACCTGCCACTCCTTGTAGTAACCTGTCAATATAATATTGCTTCCACACTAGGCTGTACTGTGGGTTAATCAAAAATCAAATTCATTCATGATCATTAAATCTATTCACTGGTTTGAAAAAAATACGTAAAATTTGATGAAAAAAGATGCAACTATAGCAAGTCTAGGTTAGATATACCCTGGGGGACCAGGTTTGGTAGGATTTCAAGTGAAAAACTATTTATCAAAAATAAAAATCTTCCTACCATGAATCCTCATTGTTTGGTTAGCCAATCACTTCACATAATGCTGAACAGATAACCAATTAGATGTAGCAGCTTTTGAAAGCTTTTTAAAGCTTTTAAAAGCTTTTAAAAGCTTTTTAAAAGCTTTTTAAAAGCTTTTTGAAAGCTTTATTACATTTTAAAAGTTGCTCATATGTAATTGGTTATCTATTCAGCATGATGTGAAGTGATTGGTTAAAAATTTAGCAGTTTCTATTGGTTATTAGTATTAGTATATTGGTATTAGGTTATTGGTATTGCTGCTAAAACATCATAACAATCATGCATTTGTGAACACTGCTAATATAAACAGCCCTAACAAGTTGCTCTTTAGACAAGTTAAATCTCTTGACCATAAATACCATAAATAAATAAATAAATAAATGGAAATACTATAGAATTTATGTGAGATGAAGTTGATTTAACCTGCTTAATACAATCTATAACTGTGTCTTTTATCTCTTCACTCTTTACCAAAGCTGGATGGCTGCCAAGCCATTTGGGACATTCACATTATACAAACTACACCGACAAAAACATCAAAAACAATCACAAATTATAAAAATACAGATACTTTCTGATAAAATCTACTAAAATATGGTGCCATAGTTCATCTTTAAAGGTACAAATTGTTTTAATACATTTAAAATCTCTGAAAATGTTGTAATATCATTTGGTTTCTCCAATAAATAAAGTTTGTCAACGGAACATGATTCTATACTGTGAAACTCCGTTGATTAACCCTTTCAATATACCTTGATCTACAACCTATAGCTAACTAGTAACCTGGCTGTCTAATGAGATGTGAGAGATCATCATGTCTGTCCATAAAGTACAGAGAATAACTATCTGTACATTTATTACAATATACCAGGAGGCAGTCATTTGGTGCAGGTATTAGTATGGTAGAGCTCAACCTGAAGGTTGTAGGTTCGAATTTTGCAGAATGCAATTGCCTTGAACAGCCTTGAACATGACTCTTACTGAAGTAAACACCAAAAAAGTATGATTCAAAACACACCGACTCAAAAAGAATCTTCTCTGTGTCATCAGGTAATGAACAAACTTCACTTTAAATCACATGAGCTTCATAACCATAAGAGATAAATATAACACAATAGCATCTCAGCCTAAAGATGCACGGATTGCACGAACAATTTTCCAATAAACAAACAGAAAGTTTTTAATGAGCCCTCGTCACTAAGCAGGTTTGATAACTCTTCATGAATGCTTTATCATTGAGTATGTCTGTATGGTCTTCAGATTCTAATGGCAAACACAAAAAATTACCATAGTTTTGGCGATGAATGAGGTATGGGATAGCCGAGTTGGTTAAACATCATTGGCAAAGAAGCATACAGTTCTTGATGTATCATTAAAGTTGTAGCCTGAGATCGTTGAAATATTAAAGGCTACGGAAGGTTAAAGGCCTGTTCAGTAAATACTAAAAATGTTCTTATTGGATTCGCCTACTGATCAACAAGTTATTAATTGTATTGATAACATTTTGCTGAAAGCAGCATGTAGAGAATAACTCCATCTTCATGTTAAATCTCAGGTCCATATGATTGTTCATTGCATTACTTTATTTCTTAAGAGATATTTTTTATGTGTTATATAGCGAGTTTTAGCAGAGAATTTCCAAGCATTTTTCACAGTTATTGGTTGTCATTCTTGGCATGGCAGCATCTCCAGAGCAAAGCTCTATAATTTTTGTTTTAAATGGCCTCTGTGTTTTTACATACACTATGAAACATTTTTAGTAGTGACAACAATGTTTTCGTGTAAATATGGTGACTGGAAGGTAGTAATATTTATGAAGAACAATGCCAGGCTAATCTGTCTCTGACCGAGCGGATGGCTGACCCTCTAGTACTCTCTATTATCAGTTTCTTTGATAAACTCTGTGTTATGACCTCTGTTCAAACCAAGTCTATGACACCACAGGAGATAGTATCATACCACTGGAAAGCCAGAATGTTAGACACAAAAGATAGCAACTACATGTACATGTACTTACAACAATTAGCTCTGAATAACTACGTTATCCGGGGTGAGACAAGGTATGACATATATCGTTAGTGCATTATACTCTGCACCATGCCAGCAAGAATAAAAGCTTTGAGCAAGGCAGCAGCTGTCGGTAATTGTCTAATGAATAATCTCATACAAGACACAAATTACTGTGGCTCAAAACTGCACAGACCAGAGATTCGCGGAATGTAGTCACAGGTCGATCATAACCATGACATACGCACTATGTTTTCTCCGAAGCTGCTAATTCGCAAGTTTACATCGTCTACAAGATAAAAACCGAAAAAACTCGCAAAGCAAACGAGCTTTATTACTCGCAAATTTTTATTAAATGTTTCCAGCTGGCGAAAGATGGAAATGCCAGTTGCGAATGATGCTCTAGCTATTCCATTTTATAAACTGATAACATTTCAACCGTTTCCATTTCTAAAGTGTGCTGCTAAGTGAGACAGGACCGCACGACTACGATCTCTGGCGTAAAACTTTTTATCTTTCTCAACAAAGAGCACCCATTAATCCGCAACATGCGAATGTCCATTAAAGCGCTTATCGCTTGGTAACTCAATGTGCGCACAACTCCAAATCACCGTCATCTATGCCATGGAAACAGTGATTGAGAATATTATGGAATGCAGAATGAGTCATTCAACGGCCCATAGAGAAGCTTGACTCATCTAGTCAAAGTTTTGGCAGCCAGCTAATCTTTTGAAACTGAAGCACTGATAAGCTCTGTCTGTGCCTTCGATGGTCTTCCTCAGCATTGCCGTTCTGTCGAGTCGATAGTGGCTGTTCTATTGGTTGTGATCTTCAGATTGTACATCTTTAGACTGACCTACTTGTATTTCGTGCAGTTTGTCACCAACTGGAACAAAATCTAGCATGTTTCTATTTGTTCAGAATGTTTTCGTACTACTCGGGTCACATTGGCTAATTCTGTCATAAGCGAGCATATTTTTTTATTTTTTGAATTGCGATAGCAATTAAGGCTGCTGTTTTTGTTACAAATAAATTGAAAGAATTTTAGGAAACAGCCTTCGATGAGTAATTCCTTTAGACAGTATATTGCCCGCTGAGTAACATTCAAAAACATACACATTCAGGGCAGTATGGTCTATATCACCAAGAAGGTGTAGTCACTAAAATATGAACATATTGTCCTGACTGAACGTCGAAGCCTTAAAATATCACATTGTCTGGCCATAGTAGAATACAGTCTATTTGAATGCTTCTGGAGGAATACGGTTTAGTAACAACATACCTAATAAAGCGAATCACATAATCTTTATAAACATATCTTCAGTAATATTTCGTTACTCCGCGGTACTGCTTTATCGGTTTCAGTGCTTCGTGGGGTAAAAACTAGTCATTCAAAGTTGAAAAAATAAATGAAAATGAAAAAAATAAAATAAAATACACAAAATTTTGACCTTCAAATCTTATACAGTAGATGCTCCTACGATGTAAATAATCCTTTCCAAGAACGTTTACGTTATACAGATTTTTATTGTGTTACAAACAATAAAATACATGTAAATTGCCTAATCAGTTCCAAAATTTTTCCAAACTCCCCTTTGGCCATACAAAAAGGAAAAACAAGACTTAACTTTTTAATTTGTTGGTTGTACTATAATTGCAATATTATTAGTTTGCATTGACAACTTTTCTCCTTTTTCTGGTCAACTTCACTAGTTTTATAGACTATGATGCCAGCAATTTTACAATAAGTTGATGGGGAACCCACATCTTCGAAGTTGATTTGAAATGATTTGTTTATTTTTTTAAACATCGAAGTCTATTCTGCAAAGTAAAACTAATAACAAATTTTTATATGTCTGCAATAAAGCAAAACAAAAATATATTTTCACAATAAAAAAAGTAGTGTAGATCTGCTCGTCGCCTATTTGTATCCAGGTGTCAAGGTTAGAATAAAAGATAACTTTCTATGATACTTTAACACATGACATTCAGATTGGGACACCGATGCTGTAACACCTGTGCCAATTGATCGCCTATCATTATTTACTAGCTGTGCCTCCCCGCGTTGCCCGGGTATAAAAAATCAGCTTATAAACAATGAGAAGTGATGAGATTTGCTTACCACTTGCTGGCAGGCAACTCTTCAGCAAGTGGCAGGCAATTGCCAAGTGGTCTGGCACATTGCCAATGGAAAAGTTATGTATTCTCTGTTCTGTTGACAGATCTGAGGATCTATCACGGCGAACTAAAATACCGTAGAAGTTGTATGTATTATAAATACAATTAAATCCGCACATCGTTTTTTCTCTCACAAGTGCTTCGAGATATGAGATATGAATTTGAGAACTTGCCCTGACTCGACACTTTACGTTATATAGAATTTTTTACATGGTATAAAGCAAAAACTTTGCACAAATTTATGTTATAGAAAATACTCGCTATGACAGTGTCTACTGTACTCTAGTCCAGTGAAATCCATTTGCGCGCATCTTTGCGATACATTCATTACTATTCGCTGTTTTCCTGTTACGTTTTGGGAAGAGTAAAAGTGTAAAGTATTCAGACACATTTCATCAAACCTTTTCAATGTCCTTGACTTTTCAATGTCCTTGACTCTCAAATCATATAATGAGCTTAATAAAAAAAGAAAATGGTTCTGATTAATGAAATTGTGACATTACTAGGTACGAGTTGATTAGCTTCCATTTCATGAATTTATACATTTTTTGTGGGGGGGGGGGCTGTGGGACGTCTCAATCAACGCAAAGAATTTGAGGTTACTGCGATGTTCTTGTTTCCTTATGGCTCTAGTGGACAGACCAGATGTAGCTTATTAAGTACATAGATGATGAGATTTTCTATATAAATTGCACTTGTATGACTAACTAACGAATGATCTCTACACAACTTCTTCTAATTTTAGTTTGAAAAAGAATCATAGTCAAAGAGTGCTTATATTTATCGGTAACTTTAAAAAATGACAAAGTGTGCTCGTTGATAGCCGAACATGCCAATAAAATGAGAGCAGTGCAAATTCATTCTAAGCGAACAATATAAGAAATGGGTAAAATGACTCTTGTCAAAAATATTTTTGGCTGTAATGTGTCGGACTGCTCTGTGGAATGTTGAACTGCTCTATAGAATGTTGGACTGCCCTCTGGAATTTTGGACTATTTTATGGAATGTTGAACTGCTCTATAGAATATTGGACTGATCTATGAAATGTTTAACTGCTCTATGGAATGTTGGACTGATCTATGGAATGTTGAACTGTTGCTCTATGGAATGTTGTAATGCTTGATGGAATGTTGGTAAAAAGTCTTTTTATTTTATGCATCTATACTTTGTATTGATGATTACCTTGTGACTTGTGACTACTTGCCTCGAACTTCTAGCCTATAGAGTATAGTGTATGGACTATAGAGGCTTAACTAAAATTACTTTAGACTTGCTGAGCTGACATAGTTTACAAATTTTACCATCGCTAGTTTACATAAATTCACACTTCCATTTTGTGCTCGCTCATATTATTAGCATCTAGGATACGTTATCAGACAATAGCTAATCTATTATTCTCATATATTAAACTTCTACAAACCTCCCTCTATTTTGCTTGCTCATCTTATTCAACTCTGAACACATCCCGAGTAAGTTGCTGTTTTATATTCAAGCACTAATTTATTGTAACAAGTATTTTGTGCAAAATAATATGCACAAATTAGGTTAGTTTATTTCAAATAAATCCACAAGAGACACGCATCGACTACAATGGACGACTAAAATGTAGAGCTTGACAGAATTGACTTGTCACAAACCCTCGGACAATCCAACGGCCTTTTCAATCAACAGAGAAGAAGAATGATTTTTAGATCTCAAAATTTTGGAAGCCTGTATTCAATTTTTTTACTTGCTAAAAATAATTGTTTAAAATCAGTGATGCTTTAATGTCATGTAGATAAAATGATGTTTCTACAAAATTCAATACTTTTAAAATTACATGTACACTAGTTGGAAGTTTGTTGTTAGCTTTTTGTGACTGATAATTTACTTCACAAGCAAACACATTGACCGATTTACACGTACAGTTGATCTTGTAACTGCAAATACGATCGTAAATTTTTTGGGTTATCACTCCATGCTAGCTTGTTCTGCTTGAAACAATTGAAATATGCAAGATCTGTTCTGATTGGTTATTGCAAATGGGCAATTGCTGGCAAATTAAACAAGCTTAAACTGCAGCTTTTTTCATAACATTTTTAAATTACTGAAAATAGAAGTTTTTCAAAATTAGTAATAGGCCGCTTACAATTTTAGCAAAAACCTGTGCATACACGCAGCTAGAGTGACACCACTTTTCATTGCAATCAACGAAATAGCCTAAATAAACTGTATTGTAAACAGTGCTCTAAGCTAATATAATATAATTACTGATGGTTTGTATGTCATCGAAAAAGGTTTTCTATTTCCTCAATTTGATAAATATATTAGGAATGTCTTCTCTTTTTTATCTTTTTTGCATAATTTGATTTATTTAACGCCTCGCTTGACAAGCTAAAATAAGCCTCCAAGGTGTTTTCGATTCAACAATACTCTCTCTGCCAGCATAAAGAAAGTGGCAAAAGGTTGTCTATGCATGTACGCAGAAGGCGACGAAGATGCCGTGCATGTCATTACGGGCGTAAGTGCCTGTGACAGCAGCATAAGTGCCTGTGACGGCAGCGATATCCCATGATAGGTGCCGATCAAAGGGTCTTAATTCTCTCTCTACAATACATGGATTGGCCATCAAACAAAAGCAGTCTGTAATAGAATCTTAATCGGTGTCACAAGGCCAGTGTCATGCATGATAATGGCCGTACCATTAGGAATTGATGGCTCAATCCATATAGGACAGACTAGAGGGTTCTTGAATTGACACGCCATGTCATACGCGAATTCTAGATCCGTTTGTTTACTTGTCAGCAGGCCAGAGAGATAAGGAGCTATGTAAGTAGCTACAATGTGAAATGGCTTCCATTATGCTAATTCCGCCTGCAGAAGGCAATGTTTATAGGTTTGAGATAAATACGGTGGTTGCTGGACCCTGTCGCTTATGGATTAATATATATATATGTAGAGAAAGCGTAGTTGTGTGGAGGTGTTGATGCTTTACTAGTGGTTAATTGATGGCCTGTTAGCATATCAACAGTTAGTACCCTTTGTGTCTCTACAGGATATCTTATATCTACTAACACCTGTGTATGCCATACTCTAATCTTAAAGTTAGGTTTGTATCACTCTCCATGTTATTGGTCAATTTTACTCACTATAAGGATGCTTTTTATAGTTAACCGTGTAAGAGACAGGCTACAATGTGTAATTCTGCATTTTATGCAAACATCTATGTATTTGTCATCCGTTTTTACCAACTTTACGATAACTGTGTTTGTGTTGATCTCTTTTATATTACGTTTTGTTTTATTGGCCAAATTTAATATGAGAGACAATTTTTGCATTTGGGGCACCATAAACAGTTTATCCACACTAATAAAATAGCGGGAGTGGTTAAAATGAATTTATAGACAGCTTTATTGATTACTGTACAATTCATGCATAAATCATTAAAGCTCGTCACAATAAATATGACATTATGAAGAAGATATATTTCAGTAGATGCATCCAGGCTAAGTTTGACAACTCCAACTCAAACGTTGAATATGATGAAAAGTTGTTCTGTGCAGCCAAGCTTAAATATTGCTAGTTTGATGAACAGCTTACATAGAATCGTGGAGTGGGTATATAGTGAGATTTGTTTGAAGCGAAACCATGAATTATCATTACAACTTCAATAAGCCAGCAACTCCCAAGTGAGGGACAGTGAGCAGAAGTGCATATCAACTGTGTATTCAGTCACAGTGAGGCTGATTTGATATGCAAATGTATATTACATACTGATCTATATAACTATATGTCACAGGGATTATTTGCAGTCTTGCAGTGAATTATAGAGAAACCATAGAATTATATATATATATATATGTATAATTCTATTTTTATGGTTTGTTGCCTATATATTTAACACAATAATTTTGTCTTAAAGTGTAATAGCTTATTTCATTGCATGTACAGAGAGTTATATCATACTGCATGTTATAACAATCTGTAAGATCATATCATAGTGCATGTTATAACAATTTATAGGATCATATCATAGTGCATGTTATGAATATTTATAGGATCATATCATACTGTAGGCTATGTTATTACAGTTCACAGGCTGTACTTATTCTGACTACCTTAAACATTTCAAGGTCAGTTTGGGTAGCTTGAACAAAATTCAAAACAAATTCAGGGATTTTGAGCTCGGTATAGAAACATATTTTTGAAATTGTTCCGAGAGAATTGAAGGATTGGCAAACAAAATAATCTGAAGGTCGGATTGTGTCTCTCCTTTTTAAGCATATTACTTCCTTAAACATTATGGAAACATACAAAACAAACTTTCATAAGCCTTATGCTGTTGCTCAACTTAACCATTTGCTGTTTTCTTCAACAAAATACCAAACTGTTTCTGTGAACTCGGGCTATTTTGAAACTCTTAATTTTTCCAAGCTATGCATAAAGATTGCATTCTGGTGCAGGAGTTAAGTTGACAACACAGGTTGAACTTTGTTGATCAAACTCGGGTATATATTGAAAGAGCAATGATTTAAAACTTTTATAAATGTATTATGCTTTATAGAAAAATTGCCTTGAAGATAAAAATTATATAAAAAAATTAAATCAGTGCATAGATTATACACCAGAGTCAAATAGAATATACAAATGCATAAAATGGACATAAAATTACTAAGATAAAGTTATCTTCTCAAGCATAGACATGAGCTGACAATTCTTGATATGTACAAAAGCAAATATTTTTATTGGAATGCAACAAAAATAATAATTCTCAATCGTTCTCGTTGCGAACATTGCGTGAGGTGATTTTTTGTTAGGTCAAAGTAACATATTCACAGATAGCTGATTTAAAATTTATTCGTACAGGAATAAATAGGTGATACCATTATGTGTAGATTTAAAATCTAGCAGTGGAAATTCTAGCAGAATTCAATAAAGTTATCAAATTTGGAGGTTGTCTCCACAATATAATAAGGAATCTTATGTGAAAGATAATGAGGGTCATGTGCAGTATTAGAACTTGAGACTATGGAACACAGGCTATGTTTCAATAAACTGTTGTTGTCATAGCTTTTGATATAGAATGTAAAGGGAGCACCATAACATAAATTGCAACACAAACCACTTTCATTACCTGCTGTACCGTAATCTAAGCATATGAGCCTCCAAGTGTGGTAGTTGAGCTATATTGGGCTGGAGAATTACTTCCCCCTGTTCTGTTAGCGTATTCTAGCATGGCCTACAATAGTTGTAAAATAATACCCAGAACAGCCAAAAATAATATTTTTGAATGTTTGCACCCAGTACAGAATTATTTGAAAATGTGGGCGATTGTAATAAAACGATAGTTTTAAAATTGAATTATAAAAAATGGTAAAACTGATTAAACTAAGAAATATTTCCAGTTGTTATTTAAATCTGCAGATAAATAACAATATAAATATACAGACAAGAACAAATGCAGTGCACTGATACAGCTCATTGGGTAAAGCTTTTAAACATACTGCTATTATATGGAATCTAATCAATATTAGAAAAGTGCCTCAGAATAACTCATTTACTACGTCATAAAACCTGCTGCACACCATAAATAGGGCTACACTATTGCACTACCACAAGCAGAAATACATTACTGCCCTACAACAAGCAGAGCTGCACGAGCACACTACCAGAAATAGTGCTACATTACTGCACTACCATAAGCAGTGCTACACTAGTGCACTACTATAAATAGTTCTGCACTACTGCACTAACATAAGTAGTGCTACACTACTGCACTAACATAAGCAGTGCTACACCACTACACTACTAGAAATAGTGCTGCACTACTGCACTACTATAAGTTATGCTACACTACTGCACTACTATAAGTAGTGCTACACTAGTGCACTACCGGAAATACTTCTGCACTACCATAAGTAGTGCTACGCTAATGCAATATCATAAGTAGTGCTACACTACAGCACTACCACAATCAGTGCTGCACTACTGCACTATCATAATTAATGCTTTACTACTGCACTAAGCAATGCTACACTACTGCACTACCATAAGCAGCCCTACAGAATAAAATTACCATAAGAAGTGCTATGCTACTGAACTACCATAATTAATGCTACGCTACTGCGCTAAGCAGTGCTGCACTGGTAAGCTAATGTATGCGGTCCCAAACTACTGCATGGCCATAAGAAATGCTTTGCTACAATATCTAGTTCGCAGACCCACCTTACTCTCAACAAGTATGTTAGTGTGTTTCATAGAGAGTAGCCTACACTTTTCAAGACTCTCGTGTTAATCGGGACGGTACTTCCAACAATATGTGAAAATCTGTGAAGTAGATACTAAGAAACTCGCACCTAACAAATGAAATTTTTCATTCATCATGAGCATTTCTCTCTTTTACATATGTTCATTAGACATTGTTGAGGCTCAAGGGTGGTTAAGAAGCATGATGAAGGGTGTGCCAAGCACAGCGCACTTTCACACTTCACAAATTGTAACAAAAAAATAGCAAACCTTGACACGGCTTCTAGACCAATGCTGCTCGTAGAAAGATCGCACGGAGTCAGAGTATGAGACAGATTTATATATTTCATTTTTTTAATTTTTTACTTTTATACATTTTTATTAATTTTTAAATTTTTAATGAATATTTTTCCCCCACGAAGTACTGAAGCCTTGAAAGATGAACGTCGAAGTAGTGATGGATTACTGTAATCTGTAATTAATAACAGCTGCCTGTTTATTGCCCTGATAGACATACAGACCTCAAGGGTCGAATGCCTAGTCTACTGTCACCCATATTCATTGCTAAGCTCTGCTAATCCCTATTGATTTGTCAAGTTTTAATCTTGAGATATAACCTTCTTGTACAGATGGCTGTTAACAATGGTTTGTTAAAGAGATACTTCTAGAATTAGATATACAGTCTTTTATTCCATCAAAGCACCTGCTGCTTTAAATATAAAAGAATACTCTAGCTGAGTCAACAGTAAAGATTAATTTAATCTAAAACGAGTTCAGACTTTGAACTTCTTGCTTATGGAACGGAATAAAAGTTTGACAATTATAAAAATCATATCATATTAAGCTTGTTGTCATGGCGAGAAAAATAAAGGTGTTTGACGTTAGCGCAAGATGAAAATTAACCGCTGCAAACCAAACCATAAAAAACATAAAAAGTGACAACAAACGATGTATTTTTTGACATGTTTGAATTTTTGATTACGGAGTGCTGGGTTTTTCATCATTCAACATGCATGATATTGGAAAGATGGCATTCCTGCCTAATATGCACTTAGCTGCAATACTATTGTCACCACTCTATTTTACATGTAGCAAAAGAATTTTTTCCCACAACCTTAAAACTTCGAATAACGATGACATGGACAAAGTGAAAGACGATGTTACATACATGCTACTGGTTTGGTATAATACGCTTGTAGGATTTCATTCAGCTGTTCAGCCAAAACTTAACCGAACTTACATTAATGTCTCTATACACCTGTGCTATTTAGAGACTCCATAGTGTCAAGTTACCTACAGCATAGACACCAGTATGTTCACTGAAAGTGCAAACCTTATATATGAAAGCGTAGTGGGCGGTCGTATGGACAGCTCCAGCGCGGTCCTGACGGAGCTTATAAATACAGTTCATGATGTCCACTGTTTGACTGTCATCATACGCCTGGATACAGATGTCTATGGCAAGTAGAGTTCCAGTTCTGCCTGTGCCAGTGCTAAGATATACATAGACATCATGGTATATATACATAGATATAACTTATACTTTAATGTATGAAGTTTATGTCTATTTGGATTATTACAGAAGGTGATAGGTGAGTGGGTTTGATTGGCTAGTCGCTCAAGTTTGATAAATAAAAAATATTATGGTTTTGCTTAATTGTATTCTACTGAATCTATTGAGTTTATCTCTATTCCTTATTATAGTCTATTGAGTTTATCGCTGTCTCTTATTATAGTCTATTGAGTTGATCTCTATTCCTTATCATAGTCTATTGAGTTTATCTCTATCCCTTATTATAGTCTATTGAGTTTATCTCTATCCCTTATTATAGTCTATTGAGTTTATCTCTATCCCTCATTATAGTCTATTGAGTTTATCTCTATCCCTCATTATAGTCTATTGAGTTTATCTCTATCCCTTATTATAGTCTATTGAGTTTATCTCTATCTCTTATTATAGTCTATTGAGTTTATCTCTATCCCTTATTATAGTCTATTGAGTTTATCTCTGTTCCTTATTATAGTCTATTGAGTTTATCACTATCTCTTATTATAGTCTATTGAGTTTATCTCTATTCCTTATTATAGTCTATTGAGTTTATCTCTATTCCTTATTATAGTCTATTGAGTTTATCTCTATCCTTTATTATAGTCTATTAAGTTTATCTCTTTCCCTTATTATAGTCTATTGAGTTTATCTCTATTCCTTATTATAGTCTATTGAGTTGATCTCTATTCCTTATTATAGTCTATTGAGTTTATCTCTATCTCTTATTATAGTCTATTGAGTTTATCTCTATTCCTTATTATAGTCTATTGAGTTTATCTCTATCCTTTATTATAGTCTATTAAGTTTATCTCTATCTCTTATTATAGTCTATTGAGTTTATCTCTATTCCTTATTATAGTCTATTGAGTTGATCTCTATCCCTTATTATAGTCTATTGAGTTTATCTCTATCCCTCATTATAGTCTATTAAGTTTATCTCTATCTCTTATTATAGTCTATTGAGTTTATCTCTATCCCTTATTATAGTCTATTAAGTTTATCTCTATCCCTTATTATAATCTATTGAGTTTATCTCTATCCTTTATTATAGTCTATTGAGTTGATCTCTATCCCTTATTCTAGTCTATTGAGTTTGTCTCTATTTCTTATTATAGTCTATTGAGTTTATCTCTATCCCTTATTATAGTCTATTGAGTTTATCTCTATTTCTTATTATAGTCTATTGAGTTTATCTCTATCCCTTATTATAGTCTATTGAGTTTATCTCTATCCCTCATTATAGTTTATTGAGTTTATCTCTATTCCTTATTACAGTCTATTGAGTTTATCTCTATGCCTTATTATAGTCTATTGAGTTTATCTCTATCCCTCATTATAGTCTATTGAGTTTATCTCTATCCCTTATTATAGTCTATTGAGTTGATCTCTATTCCTTATTATAGTCTATTGAGTTTATCTCTATCTCTTATTATAGTCTATTGAGTTTATCTCTATTCCTTATTATAGTCTATTGAGTTTATCTCTATCCTTTATTATAGTCTATTAAGTTTATCTCTATCTCTTATTATAGTCTATTGAGTTTATCTCTATTCCTTATTATAGTTTATTGAGTTTATCTCTATTCCTTATTACAGTCTATTGAGTTTATCTCTATGCCTTATTATAGTCTATTGAGTTTATCTCTATCCCTTATTATAGTCTATTGAGTTTATCTCTATTCCTTATTATAGTCTATTGAGTTGATCTCTATTCCTTATTATAGTCTATTGAGTTTATCTCTATCTCTTATTATAGTCTATTGAGTTTATCTCTATTCCTTATTATAGTCTATTGAGTTTATCTCTATCCTTTATTATAGTCTATTAAGTTTATCTCTATCTCTTATTATAGTCTATTGAGTTTATCTCTATTCCTTATTATAGTCTATTGAGTTGATCTCTATCCCTTATTATAGTCTATTGAGTTTATCTCTATCCCTCATTAGAGTCTATTGAGTTTATCTCTATTCCTTATTATAGTCTATTGAGTTTATCTCTGTTCATCTCTATAGGCTTATAAGTAAACATGTAAATAAGTAAACATACAATTAATAATAATCTTTATTAGCATTATTATTCTGAAATGTAAGCCAAAAGTTCAAGCTAATGCAGAGCATACTCAGAGGCTAGTTACATGTAAATTAGTATTTATAAATATATTATAAATACAGCTTTGGCTGTCTACAGTGCTAATATTAGATCAAAAACTAGTTCTTGTGAAACTAATTTTCTGTTGTTGCAATGTTGTTGAAAATAGAAAAACAGAATTTCCTTAACTGTTTATTTATACGCTTTACTCAAATGTAAAGCAAATAAAATATGAAAAGCAGGCATCACCTTGTCCTTTATGAACAGTTGGCATACCATGCAAACCTACCTGCAGTGTACCACAGGTGGTCCATGGCTCACTTCCATATATGGTTGTATTTCTTGTAGAAAGCTAAGAAAGCTGCTGACGGATGAAGGAGCTTGCTTGGCTGGGAAATCCAAATATTGAAAGTGTACGACATCTCGACACAGGTTCAACTAAAATAAATCACATTACAAAACATTCTATATTTCCTTACAGGACACACAACAACCTTTATTATCGTTAAAGTACATTTCAATGCATTACAGTATAATACACTGTAATGCATCACAATGGATTGTAATGCATTGCAATGTATCACAATGCATTGAAATGCATTACAGTGCATTACAGTGCATTGCGATACAGTTAACTATTTTGTATTACTTTACAGTATAGTGTATTGTAGTACACCACAGTATACTGAATTGGAGTAAAGCAATTATATTGTAACATACCGCAATACTTTGCATTTCACTATGCTATACAATGCTGCCATTTCTTACTATGCCCTATCCTATGTAGTGCATTGCAACCTACTACAATATAGGTAGTGCATTGTAAAACACTGCATTATACTGCATTGCAGTACTTAACATTACAATGCAGTATAAAAATTTCCCCTACCCTGAAGTCTGATGAAAAGATTTTCAATAACACATTGCACTGCAGCAAATTGCACTGCAGTATGTTGTATTGCAGTGCATTTCATTAAACCTGCATGGAAATACAATGCACTACAGAACACCCAATTGAGAAGTCCTATTTTACAGTTTTCAAAATATGTAACTATGAAACACCAGCTGAATATTGGGAGTTGTCGGCTGCTGTGATTGTGATACTCTTTTTAAAATTTTGGTTTAAAACTCAGTTTTAAAGTAAATATATAAACATAGAATGTATATAAGATTATTTTTGGTTTGATGTCTTTTAATAATTATTGAAGTGTTTTTATAAAAAGACATTTTAACTCACCTCCATATTCTTTAGTCTCATGCTGCAGAAGATATACTCTTCCTTTATTATCTGCTTTCTCATGGAGACTTCATAGTCACCGTATACACCTACAGAGTGGATCCCGTCAGTCTCAGGAAGGTAGTCAGCACAACGCCGCTGAAAATTTCGAATTTTAATGTTGAAAGTATAAACTTTCGTAAATCTTGTTAAATCAGTCATCCATTTTAAGTAAGTCAGACAGTATCTCACTATTATATATGTCAAACATTGTCTCACTATTAAATATGTCAAACATCGTCTCACTATTAAATATGTCAAACATTGTCTCATTATTAAATAGGTCAGACATTGTCTCACTAGTAAATGGGTCAGATATTGTCCCACTATTAATTAGGTCAGACATCTTTAAATAGATCAGATATTGTCTCACTGTTAAATAGTCTCACTGTCTCACATGACCATATCTTGTACCACACACCTGCTCATTCCCTTGGGTCACCTACATGACCATTTCCTTGTACCACACACCTGCTCATGCCCTTGGGTCACCTACCTGGCCATCTTCTTCCCATTTCATAAGCATAACGATGACTTGAGATTGTGTCTCCCAAATCATCGTCCAGAAATCAGAAGTAGTAGATTCGAGGGGGGCTTGAGTTGCTATATAAGCCTTGGGTTCTCCATTGTACCCCTGAAAATGGCATGCAAATATACAAACAAGATACCAAGTATATATAACCATATATACTCCTATGCTAACTGATCTTAAAACTATGTAATAAAAAATTTTGTCGCTACACTGAAGGAGGTGGGGCTTATGTCAAACTACACTGTAAGAGGCGGAGTCTAAGCAAACTACGCTGTAAGAGGCAAGGCCTATGCAAACTAAACTTGTTAAAATTCAAAACAACGAAAAGTTTAAAATTGTAAGAAATATAAACAAAGCTAGTTAAAGCTTTAGTTAAACGAAGTTACATCCCATCCCTATAACCACCCCTACCCCTAACCCTGTCCATGCCCTGTGTTCGTTTGCATGTCTCTATAGTACACTGACAATAGAAAATTTCCATTTATTGATAATTACTTTATTAATTTAGCTAAAATCTGTTTCATTGTTATGTGTTTATTATTAATTACCTGCAAAATTTATTAATGAGTTAGGTTTTTGGGCTATGAACAAATTAGAATTCCTTATATTCTAATAAAATTATTTGCTTTGATATATAACAAAATTGACTTCATACGCAGGGTTTTAGCTGCACTAAATGAATGCTTTACAAATAAACAGTTGAAACACATAAAATCTAAGTAAAAACAAATAATAAGCTACAACTCACCGTAACATAATTGGCATTGATATATCGGGAGTCTCCTCCTTGTTTTTTCGGAGATAGGGCAACTCTCGAATGCTCCACTGTAAACCACAAGCGTACAAACATAAGTTTGTGCATCAAAGACATCGATAACAAATTTACTTGGAATCAAGCCAGAAAACCTAAAAGTTGATCTAATATGTTTGGAGTTGCTGTTCTATGACAGTTGACGAAGAGACAATTCCTCAGTTCGAGTAAGCAATTGATAGCAAAGGTGTTACCAGCAGTGGGCTAGAATTATCACTTCTTATTTTTTCTGCATCAACAAAACAGTTTTTGTAATATAAACGTAGTCATGCACACTACACAGTATAATATATTTATATAATATAAAAAATATAATTTGAGTGACTGTTAGAAATCTTTGTTTATGCGGGTCAATGATTTTGCAACTGAAAATTCTAAAAAATTTCCTATTCATATTTCAAAACAGAATTTCAGGCTTTTAGTTTTCATTTCACAAAAAAGTTGTTCATTTTTAGAATCACTTGGCTTCTAAAGTTGTGGCAATGATTTGAGAACATTAAATTTAACAACATAAAAGATCGGACAAACATCTTACAAAACTGCAACAGATATTACAATAACAGATTGTTTAATTCACAAAAAATCCAAATATCAGAACATTTTGAGGTAAAGATTTATTTTCCATCTTTGTGGAATTGTTGTGGTAGCGTTGCATTTAGATGATTATTTACTATGGAGTTGCATCAAAGCGCATGCTCAGCAAGTTAATCTAGAGCAAAACAACTCACACGAAGAAATAAAAATGATTATTATGATATCTTATGTAGTTACATCAAAAACAAGAATTATCTGTTAAAATGCTTTGCGGTTAAACTGAAACAGATGGCTCATAGATTTTGTTCTGTGCTACCAAACTGATTTAAACAGAAGCCCGTTAAAAATATGTTTACACGCTGGCAGCCTTGAATCAGCATTGCAACAACAAAATTTTTATGTTGAAATTCATGGATATTTGGTGACTAACAGATATATGTAAACACATGCCAGTGTAATTATCAAGCCAGTCCTAAAAGGGATAATAATAACTTACAATCAGAAAGAATAATAACATTTATCAGGAATGAAAATAGTCGCTCATTTGGGATGAATATTATTGTTTTTTAGGGATGAATTTCCTTTCTCATCAAGGATAAATATTAAAACTTCTTAGCAAGAGGTATTATTTCTTATTAGGAATAGACATTATTGCTTATTAGGGATGGACATTATTGCTTATTAGGGATAAACATTATTGCTTATTAGGGGTGAATATCATTGCCCATTAGGCATGAGTATTGTTGTTTATAAGGGATGAATACAATTGCTTATCATGACACGAAGTTATGTATGTATTGAGTTTGGTGTGAATGAACTTTTGGTTTTTAGATCTTCTTGCTGACCTTTTCTTACCCCATTAGCATAAAACATGTTTAATCACTGATTTTTTACTCTAGAAGAATCATAGAAAAGAATCAATCAGTTCTTGGCAGAGCAGATAATTCTTTTACCACTTTTGTCAGATGTACCATGCTCGGAGTATCTAGTGGTGAATATCTGCAGCGCAAAGAATCAGGCTAAACATTGCTAGATCGAGAGATTCAGCTCATATACGTGATGCAATTGATTCATTAGTCAAATAGTCACTATTTGGGTTAAAATCTGCATAATAATACTGTGTTTCGAGCAACGTGACTAAAGCTTGCTCTCACAACTCTTAATAGTAAATTTAGCAAATTCCTAGCTTACTCAAATTAGTCAATGGCAACTACATTACCTGCCACTGTTTATAAGCTGTTTTTTATTACCCAAGCAACACCGGACATTCAACTAGTATTTAATATTAAAAACTCAGATATGGTAACAATAACAAAAATCATCTCGTGTTAGCTTAGTGTGTTTTTTGTACTTTCACAGATTATGCCTTTTCTAATTTTGCATGTTTTAACTTATCTTTCTCAGTTTTTTAAACATTTAAAATATTTTAGTTTCTAAGAGCATTGTAGATGTAGATTGTAGATCTAAGAGCATTGTAGATGTAGATTGTAGATCTAAGAGCAATGTAGATGTAGATTGTAGATCTAAGAGCATTGTAGATGTAGATTGTAGATCTAAGAGCATTGTAGATGTAGATTGTAGATCTAAGAGCATTGTAGATGTAGATTGTAGATCTAAGAGCATTGTAGATGTAGATTGTAGATCTAAGAGCATTGTAGATGTAGATTGTAGATCTAAGAGCATTGTAGATGTAGATTGTAGATCTAAGAGCATTGTAGATGTAGATTGTAGATCTAAGAGCAATGTAGATTTCTCATAGAGAATTTGATACCTTTCAACATATTTTTTATTTTTTATTATTTTACTTATTTAATTTTCTATGAAACCAGCTATGCAACGAATATTGTGAATACCTATCAGCACCTACACACTATATTTAGACGAGAATCTATTAAAAGCTAAAAACTCAGTAGGTAACAAAAACCACAACAATACAGGAAAAGCCATGCCTAAACCAAAATTCTTTAAAGTTATCAAAAAATTGATAAACCACAAGACATAAACCAATAAAATGGACTATTACTTACAAGGTATGACATTAGCATAGCGGTTCTTAGCTTGTGCTCCAGGAGGAAGGCTGGAGAGTTTGGGCATGTTGCTAGGGATACTTTTCAGTTCCTCTTCTAGGTAGTCCATCTCAAGGGAGCGGGTTGAGAGCTTGCTCAGCGTCATGGCATTACAGTAGGCTTTCTACATACAAGATATGTTAGGGCCATTATCAGTTGTGAACAGCGTGTAGGAATAGACGACTACCAACTGGTTGGTCACATCTGATGCAATCAGTTTTTATTGGCTTTGATTGCACGAATGTCAGATTTTTCTTTTATATAGCTATTAACAAATGTGGTATGTTTTTTTTTACAAATTATTAGCAAAACCAAAAATAAATTAATAAAAAACAGTTTTTGTTGGTTTTTATTGCAACAATGTCAGAGATTTTTTTATATAACTATTGGTAACTGTGGTGTGTTTTTTACACACTTTTAACAAAACCAAAAAAATACAAAATAAAAAACAGTGCTTTTATTGATTTTCATTACACCAATGTCAATTGTCACCGACTCTTTTGAAAGTTCTGACAACAAAAACAAAAAATATAATATATTCATATGTAAGAATTCTGTGGCTTGCTGTTGTTGACTGTATTTTGTATTATCTAGCCATGTTGTATCTGATCCAAATACTAACAACTTATATAAACTATGGCGTGTAAGATAATTCAGTACGTAAATGAATTTTTAGCAACTCTAAAGAAACTTACACCAAATGTAAGCATAATATTTCTATCCTGAACTGGCTTACCCTCTGTTGCTGGCGTTCTAAGAGACACACTTAATCACATCAGCGGATGCCAAAATAGTTAAAAGGACTAATAGGTTTTTCTGGAAGCAGATTTGATGGAATAACTAATTTTTCATCAATAGCTTTTATTGTAAAAAATGCCTTCATTAAAATTATATTTTATATCAAACACATTAAAAATGTAACAGTGTTGTATTTCCCAAATTCAGATGTTGCTCCATTCAATCTTTTAGCCCTACAATGACGCTGTACTGATTATGATTAGCTCAATCTTTGTAAGCTGCTTTGCAATCAAACGCTTCAATTTCACACAATCATATTGGGCAAGTGCCAACTTTTTACACTCGATGGGATTTAAACCCATGACCTCAATGTTAATGTTTCTACTGCCAACAACTTAACTACAAATCCAACTAACGCAATTTCATTCAATCACTCAAATGCATTTAATGATGCGCACAAAGGGTGTTTACCAAGACAGATATTACATAACCTTCCGGCTAGACACGCTGATGAAAATCGAGACAAAAACATTATACATTGTTTACCCTAGATATGATGTATGATTTATAAAAAGGATGCTAATATGATGTCCAGACTCCGCGATGCCTGGCTGAGATAAGACGCTGTATACAGCAGCCTTCATGGCCTACTCGGTAATTGGAACAAGTGCCTCTATAAGTGCAGTACGGTTGACAACTTTCTACCGAAATATGCTTAACTTTGGTCAACCGATAGTTAAGTCCGGCAGAACTTATACTAGCCTCTTCTGTTTATCACTTATTCGGTTGAATCTGTGGCTAACCTTTGGTCTAATGGTTGTTGTTAACCGACATCTTGAATGAAGAATATTGCAACTTATAATACACTCACGGGAGTAGAACAAAACAAATGCTAAGCTATTTACCACGTCTGAACCTAAGGAGATACATATTAGTTGTTGCCTGAGTTTCTCATGATTCCCGTCAAAATATACGCATAGATACATTTCCTTACATTTAAAAGGATTTTAAAAGCAAATCTCATGAAGTGAGGCAATCTCTTAAAATATTATGGTACTAGGTTTTCAAATGTCCTTGCTTTTTAAGATTTTGTCCCGTGTTTAAAAGTACGAACTACTTGAGAAAGATGCTCAAGTAATTTTTAAAAAGAGTTAAAACTTATTATTGAAGGAATCGATGTCTGGTGAGTCATGTCATTTTTATTGCTAGCTAAAAATACTGTTAAAATATAGTTGAGAAATGTTAACGATAGTGAAATTGCAAAAGTTTAGAGATTGTAACTGTTCAACTATGTTTTAGCACTTATTGTCATTGAGGCCCATCGCAGTTATAGCCGAAGCTTTAGAAAATGATAATTCTGGCTGCTTTGTAAAAGATTTGTCAAGATGATTCGGTTGGCAATAGCTTAGCCATAAGGGACTTGAAGTACTAAGGCTTTTATTGTGTTAAAAGGCTAAAACTGTGTAGTATTTACCAAGACTTAAACCACCTAGGTAGACTGCTAGCTACAGTTTATTTAAAGTGTTTAGGAAAATTAAACATTGTTTGTGATAATATATAGATAACTTACCATTAGCATTGGTAGCCTAATCCTTAACAAAAATAACGCTTTTTGTTACATGCCAAAACAAAAATAAGAAGACAGAAATAAGGAATTATTGACTGAGTTGAACAAAAGTGTTTTAAAAGTTGGCACTCTAACAGTTTTGTGGAGGAGTCGGGATAGTGAATTGTAGGTTGTAATAACAGAAAGTTTATAAACAATCAGTATTTTCAGTTTACATAATAAAATGCAACAATATCTGGAAGCAAAAAACCTTTATGCTAAATCAATTTTAAAATCTTATTCCAGAAAACCTTATGAGAAAAAAATTGTCCTAAATTTGTACATAATATCGAAAGGATCTAGGTTGTGTGGTACATCTGCAATCAAATCATACATGTAGGTGACACTTGGGGTAAGGTTCCGTTGTTGAAACCATGTTTAACCTTAAAAGATCAAAAATCACTTAATTTGTTCAGCTATGATATAAAAGCTACGATATAATATATTATTTATGTAATACATGTATATTAATATTGAAATAGGTAGATAGGTGCAGCGTGTACATGAGTTTAACATATCTCAGGCCAGTTGAAGCTCTCGGGTTTAACAGCATTTCCAAAGTCAGCACTATGAGGTTGCAAAATTTACCATCATTATTTTTTCTGGCGACAACTTTGAAAATACATTCAATCAATTTTTTAGATCAAAAGTGTTGATTGCTAACTACCATGCTAGGTTCTTAATAAATATTTTATGCAGAGAAATTAGTTTGTAGCATTCGTTATAACTGCTGCCAACTTTGATGATTCCATAGGCCTACAGCATAAATTGACAAAATTTATGTTTGAAATAAAATATTTAAAAAATTCAAAGATTATTGCTGACAAGACAGCTATTAAACTTACATCAAAATAAAAAATATTTTTATTCTGTTTTTCACAGAAATATGATTGGTTAGGATGGTATAGCAAACACATATTTATTAATACAGTTATTTTGCCACATTATTGATTATCAGTTAGAAATTAAAGCTTCACAAATTTTAAACATCCGCCATCTTGCTGGCTGACTTGAAAGAACAGCTGCTCACTTCAAGCCTTCCATAGTTAAAAGATTCACTGTCGCTGACACATGGACTGTTTTTACACTTTAAAACCTATTGAATAAACAAGGGTCAATGGAACTCTAACATGATTTATGCATTATTTCGTTGATATAAACAAGAATGACGTTTTCAAATAGTGTAGATAGCGTCCAATTACTTAAATATATTAACAGTGAAGGTCATTGACTTTAAACAATTTGAAGCTTAGTTTTGTATATGCAAGTAGGTTCCCTAATCGTAGACCGTATTAACAACTTTCCATCACTTTGAAAGCATTTAAAATAGCACAATTACTTTTTAATTGAATATCGCATTAAAACTCCAAAATATCATTTTGAAGCTCTACGTTTGTAAAGCTGTAAATCTTAACGCCAAAAACAGATATCAAAAATAGTCAATAGTTTTTTAACACTGTTTCAAAAAAGGGAATTTTAAGATGTAACTGAAGACATAATGGTTGATGTACACCGACCTGATAGACTATGTATGTTTTTTGATGAATATAAAAACTAATATAATAGTGTTAGTATCAAGGTCTTGTTACCGAGGATAAGTTTTCTAGTATTGTCTATTCTGATCCTTCATTACTAAGAATGTCAATCAGTGTGTTATTAGACACTAATGTTCTGTTAGCAGCCATTTTTCATTTATTGGTCTGTTAGAAGTGTTCTCAGTGTTCTGATGATATCTTGAGAGGTAATAGTCCGATCAATTTGAAACATCGGAATTACACTGGAGATGTATTAAACACAAAGCGACCAAAATTTTGTAATCCTACATAAATTGAAATTAAAAAAAGCAAGCAAAACTACACAACCTAGTTTACTTGAGGGTAGGATCAGGTGAAAACAATTCCTCGAGTTATCGTTAATAGTCCAATCAACTTAAAACATCAGAATTATACTGCAAACTTACTAACTAATACATACAAAATAATATATATATATAATATATATACAATATAACTGCAAATACATAACTGTGACACAAACAAACCAAAATTTTGTAGTTCTATACATATTATTTGTGCAAAAAACCAAAGCAAAACTACGCAGCTGAGTTGGCTCAGGCATTGGATCAGGTGGGATCTTGTGCCAAGACTTTAGTGTTAAACACTTAAAAAACAGAAGTTTTCAGCAAACAGCAAACACAGCAACACCAGAGTTAATTATATGTATAAAAAAGTTTAGTGTAATATAATGATAATATTCTCTTATTGTTACAAAAATGATCATTTTCTTTGGCACTTTCACTGTTTGTAGATCAAAAAAGTGACACTTGGCAGTAATTTTTTAACTATAGACATGACTAGCTGTTCTACCCGGCGTTGCCCAAATAATGAAAGTCTTTGGTCAAAAAATTGATTTGTATTCAACAACATTTGCCATTCTAACTTTCAAACTGCATATTATGAGAAAGGTTTTGATAGATAGCTTCTAATGGAACAGTAACCTTTTATATACACACCCACACACACACTTCTATTTTTATTTTGTTTTCTCGGTTTGTATTAATTGTATCATTACTGAATCACATTTTATTGTAATCGTAGCAAAGCAGACTAAATTTAGCTATTACTTGCTAATTATTTCACATTTACATCTAAACTCTTTTACAGTTGTTCTATTTTTTTAACTTATTTGACCTGCACAAAATTTTTTTCCCAGGATATGAAGTTTGAGAGTTACAGTTGTTTGACAAAGTTGAAAACCTTCACAGTTGTTTTTATTTTCATTTTAATTTATTTCAACTACACAAAACTCTACAAAAACAATTACACAATCGATACTGGTATAAATGTAAAAATGAGATATCGTACTGTCTTTGTCTGACCGAACGAAGAGAGAATGTCGAAGCTCTTCCGCGTGAGAAGAATTGGCCTTGACCCCATATATAGTAATTGAACCTTACGAACAAAAAAATCTTAGCAGGGGCATTGTAACGTGTGGGCGTAATGCTAAAATAATAGCTATAGCTGGACAATCGTACCGGCGAATACACAAATACACGAATACACATACGACCAATTTTGAGAAATAACTACAGACATGATTAAATTTACTGCTGCTAGGGTTAAAAAGCTGCAGACAAATTTTCATGTGACCACCGTGTACGCAAACAACCAATAAGAAACAGTTATGATCAGGAGAGGAGACAGAGAGTAAAGTGGTAATTCTAAGAGTGTACACAATGTACTGTGTTGGAGACGACTATGTTTTGTTTTAATTGAGATGCAGTCAAATTTATTTATAGTTTGTAGGAACTGCTTTCTCTAGTCACCAGTATGTGCGCAATTATAACATGATGCGAGGTGGTCCAATGGCCTAGTTGGTAACAAACCCAGTTGGAAAGTAGATAACCTGAATTCGATACCTGTGTGAGGCAATTCTTTTTTCAATGCTCTTAGCTTGGCTTCGGACAAACGGACGGACGAACGAACGGACAGATAGATAGAGAGACATGTCTCTTATTATAGTAAAGATTTAGGGCAGTCTTAATTTGAATAGCTGAATATGCAAAGACAGGTGATATTTCGAAGTCTAAACATGCCATCAAGGTATCGCGTTTGTGCGAAATTATATGTACACAGCTATCAGCCAATCAAGTTGAAATTGCTTCATTGATATTTAACAAGAAATCATGCCATTTTGACAACATAATGTATTTTCTTAGAGCATTACTTGTTTTAAAGTGCATACGGGTGGGTTGCTTGGTATACCTCAAATGAAGCTGAAAACAATTATATTTCTGAAATGTCTTGATGTCTTTGATGATGACATTTATAAACATAATTTCCATCTAAATAAATAGTAAAAGTTGTCTTTATCAAGTTTTGTAAATAAATAAACAATGGCAGAAACAACAAACTATATCTTGTGCCTTATTCTCTACACAATAGTAAATTTTCTTGTACCAAAGTAAGACAACTCCTCACCTCTTCAACTATGAAGCCTTTGTTCACTGTAGTGAGAGAGTGCAAGGAATGCCTACAAGCCCCCTTCGGCCTTTTAAAGCTCGAGTGGAGAGCGAAAGAGTTGAGACTGTAGTTGTCTTCTCGATGATGAAGACTTGATCGCATTGGCCTCTGCCTTTGACGAGTCACACGCCTTCTGTGCAGTATCTGTTTAATTATAAATAAATTGAGTTTAGTACGCGGCGGTCTGGCCACTTACCATTCTTAGAGCAATGAACCTTGACTTGTGCGGCAGATTATGCCTCCCTTTGGTGCAAACAGAACTCCATGTTTCTAAATACTGCCAAGTCAAAGACTATCAATTTTACTCTCAGAAAAACTGTTTACATCACTTCTATCACCATAAACAATGTGAACAGAAAAGATATGGACAATGTCAAGCTTCTGGGCATACAATGACTTTTTTTCAAAAACTAGACCATCAACTCACGCTCTAATTCAGCTGAGAGAATAGGTGCAAAACAAAAAGGGTTTATCACTCTTTTACCAAAATCATATATTGTCTATTCTGTCATATATTGCTCTAAAGTCTAAACTGTATTCCTTTGCATCAAGGACTGATAAAAAAATTTAGAATGCTTTCAAAAATTATGTTTTAGTGTTATACTATCTGTTACGAACAGTTACGGTCAGCATCTGAATGTCGTTAATACTGATGAGCTAGCTGTGTCATTAGATATGCGCTGTCTAAAATACTCAGATTGTATCTCCATTCTGCCTGAACATCCATTACATTCCTACTTCCCCAAAAGAACCACTACACCTTATACTAGACACCAACATCTTGCTAATCCCCATTATAGACCAACGTTATGCAAAAATAGCTTTTTCTTCCAATGCATAATTTACTGTACTGTTCCTTATTTTTGTGTCTCGTGGTATAATTTACATTGAGCGCCATGGACTGGTAGTAATAGAGCTCATATCTATCTAATGCGTCGAAGGAGTTCTGTGACCACCCGCACCTTCACTTTAAATAATGAATGTAACAGCTGAGGCTATTTACTATTTTATTCATGGACCTACAGCAAGATTTGAAGTTGTGCTCCCAGACAAGCCTAAATGAGATCACCTAAAATAAGCATATCAAATGTTGCGGTTTGTTGTGTTGCATGTAGGAGACATGACATTGTCAACTGCTTGTTCAATTTAGATAAATTTGGCACAGTATCTAGTTAATGACAGCGTGTGTGGTAAATTGCAAAACAGTTCAGTCTACAATTCTTTGTTTATATTTTCAAGCTGCCTTATTTGATATCTGTTTCATTGAAACCTCCAGGCACTGAGTATTCATATAAGTACCTAAACATGTGCACAAGTATGTATTATTTACAATGCCGGGTGCTTTGTAGGCATTAAAAAAGAACAAATAAAGATTTTTATCTTTTAAAGGGAACTTGTTCTATGATATTTATTTCTTGAAAGTTTGATCCCACAAAAGATTTTTTGATGAATGAAAATCACAACCTCCGAAGAATTCACTTATTGTTGATGATATCCAGTTTGCATTCAATACCCAATATTCAATATCAATACCCAATATTCAATATTCAATACCCAGTATTCAATATTCAATACTCCATGTTGTGATTTCTAATAGAGCTATTTAAGTTAGCTTGTTGCAATAAACAAATAATTTAATCTAATTTGAAGATAAAAACATTCCTTCAAAACTAAATAAAATAATTCAAAATAAATAGCCAGAAACGGTATTATCAGAATTAAAGTGAAGTGTCTCGTTGTTTATGAGTTCTGCTATAGTTTTGACTCGGTAATCTACTCGGATTTATAAAATTTTTGTATAAATTATTATCTCCGATTGGTCGGAAACCACCTATAATTACTTCCAAGAAGTGATTATCACTATAATAAAGGATGTATGTAAAGGATATCAATGAAGAAATTTTTCATGTAAAGCTTAGTAGGAGAAGTTCTACAGATAAAAAGTGTGCTACAAGGTTGAAAAAGTGAAATATACAAGCAGTGTATGCTTTATTCAAAATAAAAACATATCAGCTCTTTTCACTAATACCCATAATACCTTTACTAGTTATTCCTCCCATTTGTAAAAGCCCTACAAGCCCCATTTGTCCCTTACAAGTCGCAGACACTCCAGACTATGCAAAAAATTAGCAAATAAAACCTGAAAATCCAGTGTTTTCGTAAAGTTAGGCTGCCAAAGCTATGATTACTTCATATAGCTTGCAAGATAGTACTTTCTACTTTGTAAAAAGCCTAAAATTACACACATGAAGAGACTTTTGTACAGTGTGACTTTTATAACATTACTAGCTGTGCCACCCAGCGTTGCCCGTGCAATAGAAGAGTCTTTGGACAGAAAATCGATTTGTATTTAACATATAACAACATTTGCCATTCTAATTTTCAAAGTACATATCATGAGAGAAGTGTGTCCGTGTAGTTGGAATAAATTAAGAGAGAAATAAAAACAACTGTAAAGGTTTTAAAACTTTGTCAAACAACTGTACCTTTCAAGCTAGTAGCCTGGCATATTGCCAATGGAAAATTCCACTAAGCTAGTTAATAAGGCACGGCTTCTAATGACAGTAAGCCATGACTTTGAGTCTGCATTGTTGTCCAGCTCAGCTGTTCTAATATTAGCTATAGCTGGAAAACCATCAGACGGATCCACGGATCCACAGACGGACTTTGAGAAATATATATATAGATACAAAATAATACCAAGTTTACAGAGTTTTTGTGAATGAGAGCGGCATCGCCCAGACGAAAAGCTGGGGAAAATATAAGCGATTCACACTGCCAGATTTTTATAGTACTAACAAATACGATTCATTATTCTGGTGCTTGAAACGCAACACAGTTTAACAGCCACAAATTAGAAAAGTCTTCATATGACCCAATATTAGCTTTGAATAGCTACCAACCTACATTTGAATGCCTCAAAAGAATTCACAATTACAATGCTGAGCTAGCAATATTACCTTGCGAGATGAGAGAGAATAATTTTGGCTACAAAGAGAAGGCTGTTTAGTTTACTCTATAGTAAGCTCTATTTGTCTGACACCTTCATGTAGTACAGAGAGAAGGTAAGTGGTGATATTTTGCAAGCTATATGAAACTGTCTCTTTGGCAGCCTGTATCAACTAGCAAACAGCAATTATTGGAAAAATTATTTTTTCAATAATTTTTCGAAACCGTAAAAAATTTAGTTTTGAGTTGTGACGACTCTATCAGTCAACATGAGAAGTACTTGTTCATAAAGAGAATTTTAGTACTTTAGCATCAAATCTTTAAAAACTGTTGAAGAAATCAGTTTGCCTCATTAGCTGAAGATACCAAGAAATAAATGTTTAGTATGATGTTCTTTTGACATTTTGTTAAGTTTAGTTTTTATTTTATGTAATACTACCATAGAAAGCTGGTAGTATTAGAATTATTCACTGAGAAGATTTTCAAAAATTAAACAGCGAGTCGGAAAACCATTTGTCGAAGTAGAGGCAATCGGGGCACCATGAACGTAACGGTGCTGTTAACTACCCAGTTTTTATAGAAACTTTATTGCATTAGAGTTGTTTGCGTTCACTTTATGTTCAGGAAATGATGTCATGATTCCGCCATATCACTTTGGCAAAAATTCCTGCAACCCTTCAGCTGGCGTCAGTGAATTCATATTTTTATACCGAATAACTAAAGTATATCACTATTTGCTCCGAAGTCCTTATAGGGAAAGTTTTATAGATTTTTTTCGTCTTTTGTAGTGATAAGTTAATTTTATCTCTCAGGTCTGGTGTCTAGAAAGAAGCAATTATTTTAGCAACCACTGAAACATATTGTCAAAAACTCTTAGACTTGCATCATGGGGACACCATAGACCATGGACCAAGACTTGCATCATGGGGACACCATAGACCATGGACCAAGACTTGCATCATGGGGACACCATAGACCATGGACCAAGACTTGCATCATGGGGACACCATAGACCATGGACCAAGACTTGCATCATGGGGACACCATAGATCATGGACCAAGACTTGCATCATGGGGACACCATAGACCATGGACCAAGACTTGCATCATGGGGACACCATAGACCATGGACCAAGACTTGCATCATGGGGACACCATAGACCATGGACCAAGACTTGCATCATGGGGACACCATAGACCATGGACCAAGACTTGCATCATGGGGACACCATAGACCATGGACCAAGACTTGCATCATGGGGACACCATAGATCATGGACCAAGACTTGCATCATGGGGACACCATAGACCATGGACCAAAACTTGCATCATGGGGACACCATAGACCATGGACCAAGATTTGTTTCATGGGGACACCATAGACCATGGACCAAGACTTGCATCATGGGGACACCATAGATCATGGACCAAGACTTGCATCATGGAGACACCATAGACCATGGACCAAGACTTGCATCATGGGGACACCATAGATCATGGACCAAGACTTGCATCATGGAGACATCATAGACCATGGACCAAGACTTGCATCATGGGGACACCATATGTAGGTCATGGACCAAGACTTGCATCATGGAGACACCATAGACCATGGACCAAGACTTGCATCATGGGGACACCATAGACCATGGGCCAAGACTTGCATCATGGGGATACCATAGATCATGGACCAAGACTTGCATCATGGGGACACCATAGACCATGAACCAAGACTTGCATCATGGGGACACCATAGACCATGGACCAAGACTTGCATCATGGGAACACCATATGTAGATCATGGACCAAGACTTGCATCATGGGGACACCATAGACCATGGACCAAAACTTGCATCATAGGGACACCATAGACCATGGACCAAGACTTGCATCATGGGGACACCATAGATCATGGACCAAGACTTGCATCATGGAGACACCATAGACCATGGACCAAGACTTGCATCATGGGGACACCATAGACCATGGACCAAGACTTGCATCATGGGGATACCATAGATCATGGACCAAGACTTGCATCATGGGGACACCATAGACCATGAACCAAGACTTGCATCATGGGGACACCATAGACCATGGACCAAGACTTGCATCATGGGAACACCATATGTAGATCATGGACCAAGACTTGCATCATGGGGACACCATAGACCATGGACCAAAACTTGCATCATAGGGACACCATAGACCATGGACCAAGACTTGCATCATGGGGACACCATAGACCATGGACAAAGACTTGCATCATGGAGACACCATAGACCATGGACCAAGACTTGCATCATGGGGACACCATAGACCATGGACCAAGACTTGCATCATGGGGACACCATAGATCATGGACCAAGACTTGCATCATGGAGACACCATAGACCATGGACCAAGACTTGCATCATGGGGACACCATAGACCATGGACCAAGACTTGCATCATGGAGACACCATAGACCATGGACCAAGACTTGCATCATGGGGACACCATAGACCATGGACCAAATGACTTCAGCAGTGCCAAATTTCATTAAATGATTTTATAGCCAGTTCTTTAGCTATGATAGCCCTACATAGGTAAACTAGGTTGATCCTTTCCGCTGTCTGCGCAAGGACACTTTTTAAATGTTTACACCAACACTGGAGTAAGTGATAAGCATTCGTTTATTCCAATGCATTTGAATATCTATAAACTTGGAGTTATCTCCTATATGCAGCTTTGAGCGACATACAATCGACTTGGTAATTACTTCATTGATTTGACCGCAGTGATTGCCTAGCCAGCATGCAATCGAATCTTTGCCGTGCCATCACCTGATGGAAACTTAATAAATTAGGCAAAGGTGGAAAAAAAGAACTTGAGTCGTACTGCAATGTTAAGTCCGGCGTTTAATTAATTCTTCTTAACCTATGAGTATCCAGTGTCGCTGCACAATAATTAGGTTATAATAAATTTGTTTTTTAACCACAAAACAACGTAGTGAGAAAATAGACTATCGAAGTACTCACCACACTAATTATGACCAGTCCAATAATACATATTAACATTACAGCTGAGATGACAGCAATGGCTGGCAAGGTCAAACTCGGGTTATCTAGCGAAGGTGAATCTGGCACTTCTGTGCTCGTCACACTGCGTCGGGAGACTTTATTTATCTGCAACAGGAAACATTTAGACTGTCAACTCTGATCTTAGGCTTTTCAGAGAGAACTCTAAGTAGGCGGTGCTTTGGTGGCTTATAGTACAGGACTTACAGTACAGGATGTAGCTTATTTGTTCTTGAACTTGTGACCGACCAATCAACAGGTTAGATACTAATGACATAAAAATATGTCATGTTACAGACTTTCCTACAGTAGCAAGATCATATATATATATAATCCCACATTTTAAGAAGCTCTGAAGATCTTTCCAAATAGCGTTTATTATTGCTGTTTTTAAAATTCGAACGCTTTTGTGGAATGGCAAGTTCTCCAGTTTTTAACAAGTATTTGATTCATAGTTTTTGTTGTTCTATTACCACAGTTTAGTCCGTTTTGCTACTATAGATACTAATCAGCTCTCTCTTCTCGCACCTATTTTAAGTATCGTCTAAACTTCAGCTATTTAATAATCTAGCTGAATGCCTAGCTTTGATTACCCGGCATTGCATGGGTAATAAAAAAAAGTTTTTGCATAAAAAACTTATTTTTAATTAGCTAATTTCTATTACCCAATAACTTAGAGTAGCTTAAGGCAGTCTAAACTTGGACTATAATAAGGGTCATTATTATAACATCCTGTAAAACTTCTATTTGATTGCCCCCTTTATTTGAATGCCACCTCCATTTGACCGCCACTTTGACATTATTTGATCTCTACAAACCCATACTAGCAAGTGATCAGTAGAAAAACATCCACAAATATTACATAGTCATATTAATAATGTCTCGGTTACACCAATAACAATTAGTTCTTTCGTTGTTTATGTTCGTATCAAAGTACGTTTTTCAACTCAAAGCTTTTTGGTTTTTATGGGGAGAGCAGCACCATAGCAACAAGTGATAACTGTATCAGGCTTATAGTAGCTACTTGTTAAAAAAGGCCTTGATAATTCGATGTACGTGAAAAATGGTTTACATTTACGATGGTATATGAACAACTAGTTTTAGGCTAAACGTTATGCTTAGCGCCCATGCGGCTAAAAGTTTAGCATTATTTGTGCGAAATTCAACGCATAAAATAAAATTGTATTGTATAGCAATGGAGCTACTTGGGCTAATGGTTCTGCACATGTCGTAGACCTAGAGAATATGAGTTCGAATACAGTGCAACAGAGATTTTTAATTCCCAAAACTTAAATCACTATAACCGGACACATAAAAGACAGACCAACAAACACTATAGATATACATTATTATATGTAAAATAAGTATTTTACTTTTGCTTTGAACCTATCGTCTTGGATCCTTTCTCTTTTTTCCTTTGAGTTAATTGATTGGTAGACTCTCTCTGTCAGATCCTGATCTGCCAACCCTTTCTCATTCGCAATGTATACCTACAGCAGTTATGACAGATATATTAAAATATCTTACATATTTAACTCTAGTATGTATATAAATCACAGTGTTTGTTTAACACATTTAAGCCTATTATTATTCTATATATATATTTCTCAAAGTAACTCCGTATGAATGCATTCCGGCTATAGCTATTAAAATCTTAGAATACAGAATCGGTACCAAAAGATTTGATCTCAGACCCTACCGTTCACTAGTCCAACTACCTACCCTATAGGCCACAGAGAACAAGTTGATAGTTTGCTGAAATATGTCGCTATATGAGAGCACATGCTCAACGGTATTGCATACTAAGCAGGCTGATTGCATAAGTAAGTGATTGCCATGGTCATTAGTTAGCTTATTAAACCTGTCAGGCTAATAGCAAGTGGCAGGCAACTCTCATTACTTCTCAATGTTTATTCGGTCATTTTTAATACTCGGGCAATGCCAGGTAGCACAGCTAATTATTATACGTATATACAAGCATTTACTCCAAATTTATTTCAAATAAATGTTACATATATAACATTTGTTTTACATATACTCCTGCATTTCATCTACAATTGTTAATATTTGTTGTTGAAGCTCCTTAAAACAAGTTCAACCTATAATATTTTTTAACAACTTGAAGTCTAACTCTCTATTCCCTAGCTGGTCCCCTGATTATAGACCATATTAACAACTTTTCATCAGCTGTGAAAGCACTTAGGGTAACACAACTCCTAAAAGCACTTACAATAGCACAAAATCGTTTTTGAACTGAATATCATATTAAAGTTCTAAGCTTGTAAAACTAACTGAAAAAAAACCAGAATTTAAATAGAGCAAACTTTGTTTCACGCTTTTTTTGCAGAAGTGGTGTTTTAGAGGTAACTGAAGAAGCATAATGGCTGATGTACACCAAGTCTGATAGAGTGTGTTTATTTGTTATGAATAGAAATAAATGGTTTTAGTGTAAAGATCTTGTTGCTGAGGCAGAGTCTTTTTAGCTTTCTTTAAATTGGAACCTTCATTACCAAAAACGTCAATTCGTGTGTCATCAGAAACTAATGTTCTGTTGGCAGGCATTTTTTATTTCTTGGTCGGTTAGTAGCGCTCTTCGTCTTTTGATAATATCTTTAAAACTAATTATTCAATCGACTAGAACTTCTGGAATACAATTAAAAATTTATTAAAAACAGTGCCCAGAGTTTTGTAATTTCTACATAGCCTGAAGTGCTAAAAAAAACAATACTATCAGGTGGAAAGACAATTCCCCAAATTATCTTGAGCCCAGGCTTCAAAGAGTTAAAATTGTGTTTGAAATAAGTTCACAAGAGTTAAGTTTCCTGTTAAGGTTACTGTTAATATGCCCTTAAATTTGATCTCAAATCTGGGCCAACCAATAAGCAATGAAATGAGCGTTTTGACACAGAAAGCATTGACACGATAATGAAATAGGATGGACTTTGGATGGAAAACACTTCAAACATTGTGGCTAGTAGGATGTGCCAGGCAAGATCAACACACTGAGCCTTTTATTAATTGTGTGTTGCAAATTGTGATTTTATTTGAAAGACAAAGTAATATTTACTGGCTTTCTAGAACAAAAGAATAGTCTCGCATTTCTAGTTGGGCTGCACCTGATTGGCCGGGTCAAAACACAATAAGCTCCAGTTGTTTACAGATTTACTATTGCGTGATCACAGTGTTTTTTTAATACAAAGAATTGTCATTACAAATTTTAGTCTAATGTGTCCAGCTTAGTATACAGATGATAAGTTTCATTCTGATTGGCTATAAGTAGAGTCAGTTTCAGTTTAAAGTAATAATTCTAGCTAAGTTGATTGGTAAATGCAGAATAGGTTTGGTAAGATGATATATGATAGCGCTAAGCTGTTGCAGTAGTGCGTGAAGCCATTGCAATATATTATATTAAATTTCGTTACAAATTATTTCCATAAATTGGTGCACAGCCCTGTATAATTTCTTCTTTGATATAATACTGGAGTAGACACTCTTACAACGTAAATATTCCATTCCAGGAACATTTACATTATAGGACAGTAAAATACATGTAAATTGCCTAATTCATTCCAAGATCTTTTCAAACTCCCCCCTTTGGCTATACAAAAAAACTAGTCTTAACTTTTTAATTTACTGGTTGTGTGGTAGCTGCAGCATTATCTGATTTGTAAAACTCCATACAAGATCCATTTTTCCTATTAAGTCCCATTTACTCCATAAAAATCATATTTACCCCTAAGAAATCCCAGCCGCTTTGCATTTATGCAAAAAGCCTGTAACTGAAACCAGATCTAGGGTTTTGTCAAGGTAGATCACTAAGCTGTTGCAATAGTGCGGGAATCTTTAGTAAAGGGCATTTTAATACGTAAGAATCTGTTTAAAATCGCCGATTAATACTTCGAATTTATAAAATTTTATACTTAGTTATTAATATTTACTTCATGACAAGTTATTTAGCGCTTAAAGTTGTATTTTTTCAAAACAATAGACAGACGACCACTACCGCATTCCAAAAAATTTAGAAGTGATTTGAGTACAAAAATGTTAGTAAAATAGAAAAAAGTAATTGAAAGTTGAGATTAAACTCAACACTGTATTACTCCGTTCATTTCAGCTATATTCAAACTACTAGCTTTCTTTTCCTAGAGATTACTCCTGTCAGTAAAAATCAACTCATTGCTAAGTTGAAAACAAGACAAGAAATCAATTAAAAAAACTATGAGTTACTGAATAGCAATTTCCTAAAAATATGAAGTTAGCAAAGTTAACCATGATATTTAGTTACATAGTGTCTGAGTCCAACATTGACCATTTTTTACAAGTTCAAATTTGATTGCTGAATAAAAGGAACTATTTTTCGCCAAAGAAAATTACGTAGCACTTCTTGCTGTCTGTTAGACTATTTTCACACCAGACATTATGGGGCTTCAAATGTTTATAAAGTATTTAAGTAACGCTCACAATTTTAACAATTTAGTCCACGCAAAATTATCTAAAGTTAGGTGGTAAACTTCCGATTTAAAATTTTCACAAAATGAATTAAAGTGACTTAGTAAAAAACCTTTGAATCTAATAAGGCCTAAATGTATTTTATTATTCTGTTAAGACAAACAAAATTCAGATTTGAACCAATAAAATTAGGAGTTGGCACAAGAAAACTAAAACAAGTAAATGAAACTGAAACTAGGTAACTGTCCAGCATTGGTCAGGTAATAAATAAGCTTTTTGCACAAAATTTATTTTTAATCAAAATGTACAACATTTACTTTTCTAACTTTTAAATGGAGACGTTTATTTTTGTTTGTGCTCAGCCAATGCATTATTCAAATATTTGAAAGCTCGAGGCATAGCCAAAACAGACTGTAAAAAAACATTTCTTACTTCTTATGCTAGACATGCGTTCAAGATTTAAAACAGCTTATAAACAGTGGCAGGTGATGTAAGTGCCATTGACTAAGTTTCTTTACCCAATGAGTTTGAGTAACTTCAGCTAGTAAAAGTCTAGATATATAAATCTCAATGTTTGTATTTTTGTTGACCTTTTTATTTGTCATTAAATCGGTGAAAATCTAGTAATAAAAAATCCACTTCGTAGGGACTTGAGGATTGTGCCTCCAGTTCTAGAGGCACGGAGCTTGTTCATTAGACTATGAGGCCAACTAAGCATAGCGGATCAATAATAAAGACGATATTCATTACATCGGTTCAAATACTCACACCACAATCGCTTGGGGTTATTAACTAGTACAGTTGATCGTTACACAGCGTAACAGTTATTAAGCTGTCGATATCGTTTATCGATAATGGTTTATCGATTATCGTCTATCGATATCGTTTTAGCGAAAATTTAGACTACTAGTTCTACTAGTGTACGAGGTAAGTTACTGAAATTTATTGGGTAATTATTTTGTGATAGACTTTACTATAATAGAAGCCGTGTCTGTCCTTCCGACTGGGCATTAAGAAATAAGATCGCATCTCTCAGGAATGAAACCCATACAATCTATTAGTTACATTCTAGGGTTAGAAACCAGTCACTGACCTTGACTAAAATGACTCCATCACCATGTTCCTGATAATCTGAGTATCGTTTGGAGCGCCTGCAGCTTGTCGGACAGCAATTCTCTAATATCAGCACACGTCCACCTTTATTAAAACCTTCTAGGATTGCCAACAAGATATCTGTAAACGCTTGCTCTGCTGGGCAGAACTCTTCCCATGTCATGCTCAGAGAGACTTCCATGTATAAAGTAACTTTTGGCTGAGGAGAGCTAGCTTTTGCTGGAGTTGATTTGGTATTTTCCTGTCTAGGATTCAGTGTCACAGGTGTAGTAGACGTACTCTGCCTTACTGAATGTTTGGTTGTTATAAGTTTGTCAACACTGGATGTGGTAACAGAAGTAGACTTCTTTACCGTTGAACTTTGTTTAAAATGTGCTGTGTGATTTGATTCGCTTGTCGAAATAGGTGTTGTGTCACTTGAACGGGTTGATGGAGAAGGAGTAGTTGCATTAAGAAATGGAGTGGAGAAGCTGTTGGTTGGTCTGTAAGAAGTTGTTGAAGGAGAAGCAACTGTCTTAGCAAGGGTTGTTATAGAAGCTGATGGTTTTGCTGATATCGTAGTAGGCTCAAATTTAAGATCCGCTGTGGAGGACACAGTAGTACTCAATGTAGCTGTGGAAAGCACAGTACTGGTCGATGTAGTTGTGGAAGATATGGTAGTAATTGGTGTAGCTGTGGAAGACATGATAGTAATTGGTGTTGTTGAAGAAGGTGCAGTAGTAATTGGTGTAGTTATGGAGTGCACTGTAGTGGTTGGTGTAGTGGTGGAAAACACAATAGTGGTCGGTGTAGTTATGGAATGCAATGTGGTGGTTGGCGTAGCTGTGGAAGGCAGGATAGTGGTAGGTGTAATTGTCGAAGGTACTGTAGTGACTGGTGTAGATGTGGAAGGCACAGTCTTAATTGTTGTAGTTGTGGCAGGCACTGTAGTTGTTGGCGTAACTGTGAAAGGTACTGTAGTGGTTGATGTAGCTTTGGAAGGTATTGTAGTGGTCGGTGTAGTTGTAGCAGGCACTGTAGTAGTTGGCATAGTTGTGGCAGGCGCTGTAGTGGTCGGTGTAGTTGTGGAATGCAATGTGGTGGTTGGGGTAGCTGTGGAAGGCAAGATAGTGGTAGGTGTAATTATCGAAAGTACTGTAGTGACTGGTGTAGATGTGGAAGGCACAGTCCTAATTGTTGTAGTTGTTGCAGGCACTGCAGTGATTGGCGTAGCTGTGAAAGGTACTGTAGTGGCTGGCATAGCGGTGGAAGGTACTGTAGTGGTCGATGTAGTTGTAGGAGACACTGTAGTGGTTGGCATAGTTGTGGCAGGCACTGTAGTGGTTGGCGTAGCTGTGGAAAGTACTGTAGTGGTTGGCGTAGCTGTGGAAGGTACTGTAGTGGTTGGCGTAGCTGTGGAAGGTACTGTAGTGGTTGGCGTAGCTGTGGAAGGTACTGTAGTGGTTGGTGTAGCTGTGAAAGGCAAACTAGTAGATAGTGTTGTGGTGGAATATTTGGTTGTAGTCTTTGCAGAAAAAGAAAGCAAATGTGTAGTGCGTGGAGTCACAGAAGACCCAGTGGCTGAGGATAATGCTGCAGGTGTTGCAGCTGTAAATATCGGTGTAGAGTAGGGAGATGTAGTTTTGTTTGCAGCAGCTGTGCTGAATGTAGCAGCGGATGCTGTCCTAGTTGTTGAAGCTGTAGGGTGTACTGCTGTAATCGGTGTGCGTCCTGTTGCCCTTTTCGTACTCGGTTCTGCAATTGTTGTTGAAGAAGCTGTAATAGATGTAGCTCTACTTTTAGGATATTCCGTTGTAGTTGGTAAGTTGGTTGTAGCGATAGATTTAGATAACGTTGCAGGTGCCGACGAAGTAGGTTCGATAGTGTTGATAGTGGATTTAGTTGGTGTTGATTCCATGGTTGTTAATCCTGAAGAAGATGCCATCACGGTTGTGTCTTTAATGATTGATGTTGTTATTATGGAACTTTTTCCACGAGTTGTTAGAGATGGTATTGTATGCCGTCCTTCGCTAGAAGAAAAATTTTGAAGAGGTAGTACAGTGGATGTAGAAAAATTGGAAGGTGGCATTGTTGTTTGCTGGCTTGCTAGTGAGCTTTCACTTTGTGAGCTTGTCGTTATAGTTGTGGATGCTTGTCGTTTAGGCTGTGTAGTAGAGCTCGTCAGTTGCGGGCTTGAAATCGTTATCGGTTTTGCAGTGAGGGTTGCTGGAAAACGTGTGAATGTGGTTTGAGTACTAGTAGCATTTGTTAATGCTAATGGAGAAGAAGATGGAATATGATTGGGTGGTTTGTCTGGTTTGGAAGGTGTATGTAGAGTTGAACTATGAGCATTAGTTTGGGATGAAATAACTGTAGGCTTTTGAAGTGGTGTCGATATTGTTCTCAATGTTGTACTTATTGTCGTGCTTGATGTTGTAGTCGAAGTCGTACTGAAAGCCGTTTTCAACATCGTACTCGGTGTCATACTCGAAGCAGGACTTAACGTGGAACTCAATGTCATACTTGACGGCTGATTTGATGTCACCTTTGGTGTCGTCTGCAATGTTGTTGAACCAGGTGTTGAGAGAGTAGTTGTGAGTGGTTTTTGTCCTTTTTCTGATGTTGTTATTGGCATGGTAGTCAACTGTGTTGTTGGTTCAACTTCTTTCTCGGAGCCTTTTGATGATGCTGTAGTAAGAGTTGTAAATACTGGCATTCTAATATCTGCCGAAATTGTTGTCAGATGAGTGCTAGCATTGCGCCTCGCAGAAGAACTTGTTAAACTGACGGGCTGAAAAACAAACATGGCTGAGTATAAACGAGCCACTTCTACTTGACTTACAGCATGCATACTCCTTATCAAGCCTCAAAGATAAACTTTCACAAAGCTTTAATAGAGTTTATCAGAAAGTATCGGTACTTTTCTACCATTTGAAATTGTTTTGGATGTTTGAGGTGATCTGACTGTCAGGATGTTTCAAGATTAAAATCAACAAAACTTGATCACAGTTAAAACACTAAGAAAAAATACGTTCAAAATGACATCACTAGTAGTTATCCATGCTATAGTTGATATCGGCTATTGCGCCCAAACTGCAGCATTATGCGTCTTTATTCTGTCGGTCTCTTTGCACCTATAGATGTCATAATTACACTGATCTAAGTGTTTTAACTGTGATCAAGTTTTGTCAATTTTAATCTTGAAACATCCTGACAGTTAAATCACCTCAAACATCAAAACAATCGCAAACGATAGAAAAATACTGATACTTTCTGATAAAATCTATTAAAAGTTTCATGTAAGATGATCTTTAAAAAGAGTAATAACTCAGTCATTAGAATTATTTGTTTTGTTTTCCAAGGTTCAAGTATGAAGATTCAGTAGAGGAATCACAAGCCAGGTCCTTCATGCGCTTCATAACTTACTGTTAATGGAGTCAGCTGTTCTTTTGCGTTCTTTTCTGTGACGGCTGCTATTTGAACTCGAGATGTTGTGCTGTAAACATTAAACCATAAAGTTTTGAACTTTATTATTTGATTATTATAAAAGTCATGAACATTTCAGTAAATTTAGCAACTTGTTCAGATGTATTTGAACTGGTGAATAAGAAAACAGCAAGTAAGACATAATATCAATATGAAAGGTGACTATAGAACCAAAGCGTCCATGTTTGATTAAACCATAGACCTATTAACTATACTAACTATATATATGTATAGTTTAACATTTTTATAAATGTATATACTGTATATATATATATATATATTTGTTTTATATATATATATTTATATTAATATAAATTTATAATAGATAGAAGTAAATATAAATATATTTATTTTATATATATATTTATATTAATATAAATTTATAATAGATAGAAATAAACATAAATATATTTATTTTGTATATATATTTACAATAATATAAATATATTTATATTATATATTTATATAAAAAATATAAATATATATAGTATATTTTATATATAATATATACTAACTATTAAGTATAGTTAATAGGTCTATGGGTTAAACCAAGTGTCATTATGTAGGACAGTCATCTGAAAGCTCATAAAACATCATCTAATCATAACCAGCGTATATATCCAAATAAAGGAGGTGGTATACTTAGATATATAAAGCTTTGGCTAGTTAGGTGCTTGGAGATTCACCAAATTATCAAAACGTTATTGATTTTTTCGCAGCACTCTGAGGAAACGTGTTGTAGCTTAAAACACGATTAAAGTTAATTTTCAAGAACGCCATATTATTTATTTTATATCAATGTAGATATAAACATTAAGAACAACTGCTGGCATTGATGGGAGGTACACTTTTGCTTTAATAAAATACATATTAATAAAAGCTTGTTTTAAATCAGAACGAAGACAAACGGCTAATGTTATAATGAAATAAAACGCACTTTTTGTATAAATCAATGTATTGCAACATAGTATATGTTAGACAGTTGGTAACACGTGATTAAGAGAGAACAAGTTGACAAGACAGTCATTTTTTAATAGATAACCCAGTTAGAGTCATATTTACCAATAAAGATATGTTCAGTAAAATATCCATAGATTAAAAGGTTGATAAAAAATATAGCAGTGAATGGACATCGCACCAGCAAAGATCACCGCACTGACATCGCACCAGCAAAGATCACCAGACTGACATCATACCAGCAAAGATCACCAGACTGACATCGTATCAGCAAAAATCACCAGACTGACATCGCACCAGCAAAGATCACCAGATGGACATCGCACCACCAAAGATCACCAGACTGACATCGTACCAGCAAAGATCACCAGACTGACAGTTCGCAAGTAAAGATCACCAGACTGACATCGCACCAGCAAAGATCACCAGACTGACATCATACCAGCAAAGATCACCAGACTGACATCGTATCAGCAAAAATCACCAGACTGACATCGCACCAGCAAAGATCACCAGACGGACATCGCACCACCAAAGATCACCAGACTGACATCGTACCAGCAAAGATCACCAGACTGACAGTTCGCAAGCAAAGATCACCAGACTGACATCGTACCAGCAAAGATCACCAGACTGACATTGCACCAGCAAGGATCACCAGACGGACATCGTGCCAGCAAAGATCACCGCACTGACATCGCACCAGCAAAGATCACCGCACTGACATCGCACCAGCAAAGATCACCAGACTGACATCGTACCAGCAAAGATTGACTAAAGTTAAATCAACACAATAAGAAGATATTGCTCACGGATTAAATTGACACAGATTAGATCTACACAAATTAGATCAACACGGATTAGATCGACACAAATCTCAGAAGGAAGTTGGTCCTACAAGATCAACTAGACAGTGTCAAAACGTAGACGAAATGACACAAATCAATAAATATGGCCAGCCACTGTTGTACAGACGAGGCTGAATGAGATATTGTTGCTACTGACTTTGACGCGACCTTGACTGTTTTACCTTGACACACTTTTTGAATGACTATTACAGTTGCTAGATCGACTTTCATCAATGCGAAAAATGAAATCTCACAAAATATATTTTTTAAATAATTGATTGTATGATGTACCAAGAATTACCACATCGTTAAATTTAAAGAATTTTTGGTGAAGAACAGCGGTTGATTGTATATAGTTATATCTGTCACAGAGTTTGTATTGTTATATCTGTCACAGAGTCTGTATTATTATATCTGTCACAGAGTCTGTATTGTTATATCTGTCACAGAGTCTGTATTGTTATATCTGTCACAGAGTCTGTATTGTTATATCTGTCACAGAGTTTGTATTGTTATATCTGTCACAGAGTCTGTATTATTATATCTGTCACAGAGTCTGTATTGTTATATCTGTCACAGAGTCTGTATTGTTATATCTGTCACAGAGTCTGTACAGTTATATTTGTCACTGAGTCTCTATTGTTATATCTGTCACAGAGTCTGTATTGTTGTATCTGTCAAAGAGACTGTACAGTTATATCTGTCACAGAGACTTACCGGTTATATCTGTCACAGAGTCTGTATTGTTTTACCTGTCACAGAGTCTGTATTGTTAAATCTGTCACAGAGTCTGTATTGTTATGTTGACTAAAATATTCATCTTACATTCAGCTTTTCTGTGTTGATAAACTTTACCAGTAGAAAATTATCTTGATGGTGCATTCAAAACTTTATTCAAATGATTATGAAAAAAAAATTCTCATTATAGTACTAGACTTTTGAAAACTAATTCATCATTAGCAATATTTCATACTGATTCTGGTCAAAAAACAATTGAATACCGAGCTCTATCACAATGAAACAGTCTTCCAACAGACTTGCGGAAAATTTCAGCATTTAATAACGTTAAAAAAATGTCAAGAGCCACTCGAAAAGCCTAAATAAATCAAGACTGACCTACTATCCAAATTTCGATAAAATACGCCAAATATTTCAACTTATAAGCCAAAATATGCCCCAAAATATGCCCAAAATGGGCCCAGCGCCTCGATGAGCTGCAGTGCTCCTGCGCTTGTTAGCTTCATCATACCTTAATATGTAGGAACTAAGCTTTCATTAATTTCTTTTTCATTTAATCGAACAATGCTTGATTCGAAGTTTGAAACTATATCTTCATTTTTGCTTAATGTTATATTTCTTCTAATTGATGCAATCAAACGCACACACACACACCTGCTGCTGCTACCATGAAGAAGTTCTACCGCTGAGTTTTCTTTGTCTACCGGATGGTAAACTCTAGCCTTCCCACCATTAGTGCCAACATCTGAAAGCATTTCTATAAAAAAAATAGTAAGATGCAAACTATGAGTGGAAAATAAATTAACATTTGATTAATAAATAAAGCAAAAAGATTTGATGATTTCACAATTGCTGACCTTGATGTGCCTTTAGTGTCGTAGAAAAGGTTTGCTGGTTCCGGTGGGCAAGAACCTCTTCTTCATTATCTATTACTAATAACAGAAATTGTCATTTTTTCAACAAATATGTCAGGTTAAAATCTTTACTATAATAAGAGCTGTGTCTGTCCGTATGTCCGTATGTCCAAAGTCATGCTATTTGCATCATGAAAAGATTTGCCTCGCATTGGAATTAATGCCGGGTAATCCATTTTGCAGACTGGCACTCTAACTCAGCTACATTGCCACACCATGGAATAATTTTGCACATACTCATTACTAATGATGATCTCTCATGGTTCCCAGGATGGCCACGCCTACTAGTTTTATATAAATCTTAGAATTATACAGTGGCATTCTTGATATCAGTATAAAATCTGCTTTAACTACACAAACATACTGTCTATATTCTAATTGCTGTTGTAGGGTTTTTAAAAACCCACATAAAGGTGTATTATACAGCCCATGTAAACTGTACTGATTATACATTAGAGTTGCTAGATGCATACCAGTACACTAACAGTGATACAGTATTTACATGACAGTGATACCACATCTGTTTAACACTGATACCACAGTATGTAATGGTCATACTACCCATGCGTAACATTGGCATCACATGTACTTAGCAGTGATGCCATCTTTGTAACAGCATTATCACATGTGCTTAGCGCTAATACCATAAGCGCATAACAGTGATGGTACATGTACATGACAGTGACACCGCATGCACTTAGTAGTGATATCACTTGTACTTGACATTGTTACACCATCTAAGTAGCAGTGATACTACGGTGGTATCACTGCTACACAACAGTGCGCCACAACAGTGATGTTGCCTGTTTGTAATGGGCATACCATATGGTCCTAGCAATAGTAACGCAGTGCACATGAAAGTGGTACCAAACGTATATAACATATGTTAAACCTCAAATGAAATCAAGTACAATGCAAATCAGTCTAAATATACCATCGTGTATTAAGCCTTTATATTGGTTTGTATTTCTTGAGGCATCGTTAGCCTTTTACACGAGTCTATAAATAACTTGTGCACAAACTGAGGGCACTATTGTGTTTTTTTACTAAGTTAAAAACAAGTTCTTTTATTTTTAAAATCCATTTACAAGATAAGACAACTTTCAATCTAGGAATGTTTCAGCTAAAACTACGATGCTTGATTTGGAGTTTTACAAAAAAAACTTAAACTTAAAACTTGAATCTTAAACTTGTCCACAAGTATACCGGAGAGTAGTTGAGCAATATTACAGGGCGGTATTTAGCAAGGAGCCTCAATCAACCACAAACACATAATTATCATTTAATATTTTGCTTTTTTAAGTCATTACCCGCTGAAATAAACCACAATCATTTTACTGTAAAGATGCTTAACTTCCGGCAAAATAGGTTGTGAACACAGGTGCAAAAGTCTAAAACATTCAGTTTTCCGAGATTCGAGCCGAGCATCTGATTTGCTACTTTCAAAAGGTCAAGGTCAACACGTGCCGCCGATCATGTGAATACAGTTCTCAAACCTTTTTGTATGCGTAAACATGCTATTGTTTCTAAACCAAGTTCAAGATAAGCTCAGTGAGCTCTTATTTGCAAAGTCATAAATATGCGCTGCATATGTCTTGTTGCAGGTATTGATGTAGATTATAACTGGTTCCTAAGGCTATCATTTATTTAAGCCTGTAAACAGATAAGAGCCATGTCTGTCTGTCCATCAAGTTTGTAGATACGAGTACACCTAAATGAGTGACTTGCCCACACCGTGCCAGGATAGATGGTTTTTGACATCAGGTCACATGTGCCCTTTTAGGATACCTGTAAGGAACTCGAAAGCATCCATAATAGTAGTTTTTAGTTCCACAGTGTTAATTTTATTACCTCATCTTGTCTTCATTAATTTTAGTACACAGATATAGCTTTTGTAACTTAAGTATTTTAGTTTTACATTTTAACTTAAGCTTGCGAAGTGATAGAAGATTGTTATCAATAGGATTTGAACTCAAGATATTCCGGTGGATAGGCCAACACTCTAACACCTGCATCAATCAAGCACCTTCTAATAGGGCAGAATAATTGTACACATACTCATTCTTTGAGCTTTATTGGCGTGCTTGATGATCACTCACAACATACTAGATTGCCATAGTACTAGTAAATAGTAATTTTTACTAATCCTTAGATACAAGTTTTAAACACTAGATATCATTTGTATTATTATTGTTATACAGCTGTTATAATACCATAAGATGTATTTGCTGCTTTTAATGAATTTAAATATTAAAATTTAAAATTAATAGATATAAATAAACTGAAGACCATATCATATTGTAAACCACATTGCGGAGCATATTGTGGAGCCTTCATGCAAATGTAATTGGTAAATCTTGGTTTTTTAACTGCAAGAAACAAAAGTCTAAATATTACCAGTGACTTTTATATAAGAGCCCAATACACATATGCTGTCAGTACTGCATCTTGCTGCATCCCAGCATGTAGTAAGCAGAAAATGTGCATCTTTTTGAAAGGTAACACAGTAACACACCAATATTCTTAAACAAGTACTCTGTACTTGGAGGTTCTTCAAAATTCCCAAAATAAATGTTTTTAAAAATTTTAGTTTAGAAACGTGTATATACTGTCAAAAACAAGCATAGAGCTACTGAGGTTAAAATATGATGTTCAGAAAAGGGGAGGATAACTTCTAATTAAAAGGACATAGACGTAAAAGCTAAAAAAATATGGTAAATTGACTCACTAAGATCTTTTAAAAGTTTGTTTATGTACAAAAACAGTATATGACATGTTCCTCTGTATCTAGAAAAAATCAAAAAGAGGATAACATCCAACTTTTTAACTAATTGTTTAAAGGTTGACTTGCAACAAAATTCACATTACAGTTATTTGGTATCAAAAGATTCACCATGTCTTACTCTGTTGTGTTGTAGGTGCAAAATATGTGGAAATGTGATCACAAAGCTCTTAACTCTCAAAAACGATTGAAATCTCTTTATTTCGATGACGTAGTCACGAAATTTGGTTATTGTCTTGTCACGTGATGTTCTCACGTGAATTGAAAAGCCAATAAAAAGCTCAATATAAAACTTATCGTAGCACTAGTTTATGACAAACACTACGGGTTTTACCGAAAACCCCGTCCCAAATATAGATGCTCGCTACTTTACAGCTTTGTTTCGGTTTGGTCTAATCGGCAAGTCGTAATCTGATCATGTGTCCCAATACTTCGCAAATAATTTCTGCAGCACTTTTCGATTATCACAAATGACCAACAGGCTCGTCATGATTATCAGACAATGATATGTACTCCTTCAAGCTAAGGCTAAAAAAATTAAACAAATTTTTACGGTAAGTTATAGGATATCACTGCTAAAAGTGACAGCATTACGATGACGATAAAACAGACGCGTAAGAACAATAGACATGGTTTTATTGAATGCGTGAAGTATATTTGTGAAAATATTTCGACGAATAAGGTTGCGTGAAAGTGTAAACAGAAACCATCTCTCACAACTACGTCACATTTGAGCCGTTTTGGAAAGAGAATCCAAACTACGGCGGTCTCGTGCGCCTGCGATTTTCTGTTCGCTTTTGAGCTTTTAAGAGCTTGTAATCACCTTTCCACATATTTTGCACCTACAACACAACAGAGTAAGACATGGTGAATCTTGTCATATCAAATAACTATAATGTGAATTTTTGTTGCAAGTCAAACTTTAAGACTGCTGAACATTATTATTGTTAATAATGAATATTATTATTCACAAATAATTTCTTTTAAAGTTTTCAAAGAAAAATGCAAATTCATAGAACTCAGGCCACCTGTTATCAGTTAACCAATAATGTTAGTTAATTGTTTGTTTGTTATTTAATCAAGTATCAATATTTTCCCATCTGTCTGAAACTGTTTCTATATAAATACAATACTTATTATATTAACATTAATATTATTATTATTACCATTATGACAACTAGTTTGGTGTAATAACTAAGAGCACAATTACATAATTATTTGTTTGATTGGTGCAGGAGTGTCAGTCTACCAAAAGCTATGAGTTCAAATCCCGCTGAAAAGAATCTTTTTTTCAACCTCGCAGACGGTTTAGAGGTTAGGATTATATATATTGTATCATAGTACAGATTATAGCAAAGATTATACCAATGTAATGGAGGTATAATGGGTACAGCATTAGTTTTTAGATTGGCAGCCCTTAGAAACTTTTCAGGTTGCAAAAACTCGAAACTATGATTATTGCATGATGGAAAACCCTATGAAAGGACAACGTTAATGGCTCTAGCAAAAGAGTTATCTTCTCGTGCATATTTTAAAGTTTGCCAGGAAAGATTTATGCAAAAATGAAATGTTTTTAGTAAGGCAAGAAGGATGACATTGATTTCATTGGTAACATGTTTTTACGACTTTGCTACACTTATTTATGCTAATTTAGCTAAAAATCATCAAACACTTAAGGTAATTCATAAAAAACAAACACTGCAAAGAGCCATTGACAAAAAACTGCATACCAAAGCAAAGTTGTCATAGGTTTGCCATGACTTTATGTATGTCTGAATAGAGTGGACCAAAAAGCATTGATTTAACAAGCAAAGTGTGTTGTGGTAAAACACAGATGGTTTTCACCGACCTCTTTCTTAAGCATCTCAACAGAACAAAAGAAAACTTCAAAAAGCACTTAAACAGATTATTATCCCAGCCTGTTGTTTAGTCCACTCAGCCATCACTTGTTACCACTTCGTACTTCAAAGTTAAAAGCTAAAAATATGGATGTTGGTGGATGTCCAACTTTTGAAGCCATTTGACGAGTTGTTTGACAGGGAATCAGCGTATCAGCTTATCTCCAGTCTAAATATACATTCGGCTAAATGTAACATCCTTTCAACTGATGGATTAAGCAGACGAGACGAGCCAAGCCAATTACTCAGCAACAAACGATATTCTCATTAAATATGTTTCTGGAGGGCAAATAACAAGAACTATAAATGTCAGTAGTTTAAAAACTGCTACATTTTAAAGCTTTGATGCTCAGTTTTTCTTACAAGCCGAAGCATGGAAATGGGAAAAACTACAAAGATTTGATCTTTTCAATAATGCATTTCTAGTGGGTTTATCCTTCACACAATCGATCATACGAAGGGTTTTCATTGGCTAAAAAACATAATTACTGTGAGTGATATCCTATTTGTATTCAAAGGCACATGTTTGTGATTTTTAACATAGCCTTTTATTTCATTCTGTTTCAATAACAAAATAATTATCTCTATTTTAACTACAAATAAATCTTCATAAACAAATCAATGTAAAACATTTAAATTAAATAAAACTTTGAAGAGTTTATATAGTAAATGTAAAATTTGTTAGCCCTAAAACCTACTTTAGTTTCAGCTCCATGGTCAACTAAAATTTACATAACTTGGCTATATGTCTGTCCGCAAAAAATTTCTTAAAGGGATAATAACTCCCACAAGGGATATCTATAAAACATGGCAATACGGTGAATAAAATGGAGCCTGAGAGAAAAGTTATCATTCACACTTGTCATATTAATGAAATCTCGTTCATTTGCCTTACAAATTTTAAAATCATGTTAGCAATGAATTTGGCTTCTTTATGTTTACCCAGAGGGCTCCATCTCATATAATACTAATGTTTATCCATTACTGATTGGGGCATGGCATGCCCTCATTTAGGCCTACGTGTATTGATACACTTGTAGGTACCTTTACATGTGACTTTCAATGATTTGCGACCACCGTAGTAATTACTCTAATGATGGCCTTCGAACAAATTCGATAAAAACAGTGTTTAGAAAATTTGTTTTGTCGCATCCCAAACAGGTTTGTTACAAGGCAGCGCTTTCCTATTTGTGTTCATTGCCAAATCACCTACAATTGACGAGGGAAATCTCACTCCTTGTTTTGAATGAAATAAAAAAGGCTCAAAGCACAATGAAAAACAGACGTATTCAGAATATCTGAAAGCAGTATGTTATTGGAAGGTCATTCTACATGTAAGAAGAGTCTCACAGCAGCAACATATAAAAAACAACTCACTTCATAATCTTTGACTTTTTCCTGCCTCTTCTCTGATATTATCTGATCAAAATGTGTTGCCATGCAGTAAGAGAAATGCGCAGGTCATTTTCAGGATTAATAACAATCCCATATTTATTTTGATGTATAGAAGAGATGAAAATCTGGATTTACATAACCAAGTTGTTGCACAGGGAACCAAAATTCTCAGAGCTTTTTTCGAAAGAGTTAGATAACCAGTCTTCATGATTAACTCTTGCACCCCGGTGAATAGTAGCTCACACCCCTAAGGGGAGTGAGCACCCCTAATTAGAAAGCCATGTTATCAAGCAAGCGTTAAGTGATCATAGACTAAAAACATTAACTATTTTTATAGATCTTATGCTAAGTCATTTAGTGATACATAGGAACACATGCATTTGTCTTCTGTCTATGAAACCAACCCAATTATTGCGTATTTGCGTTTACCTCAATCAAGAAACAAACCCCACAATTGTGAAGGATAGCCAATGTCACGCATGTATACTAATTGTGTACATGTGTGGGTTTTTATACATCCTACTGAAATCTGAAATCGACCTTAAAACACAAGCAACACCTGCCGGTCCAAATATTTGAGAGATAAATTTGCTGCTGCCATAAAATGTTTATCAAAACTGACAGCACCCTGGCTTATCATTTAGGGTGTTAATCACAGCTCATACCATTTCGCAGCCATTCTGTAAGTTGGTAGCATCAATAATTTGGCAACAGACTCGGTCATGTCTGTGATTTTCCTCTCAAGAGCACAGCAATGGCTGCGTGACCATTGAAATGCGTCAATGGCAGGCAAGCGTGCCAATCACTCTGCTAGTACCTCTTTGTGAGACCTCTTTGTCAGGCATTTTTGCATCCTGACTGCTTTTCAAACCATTTACGTAAACGCAGAAGAAACGCAAAAACTGTGAAGGCATGCGTTTCTTTAAGAATCAAAAACAAGGAGGTTATTTTCTGATAAACTATTTTTAATATCAGAATTTTTAATAATGAGAAAGAAATATGAGAATTTTAACAACTTTATACAGTAATAACTTTCAGAACTTTCAGGATTTATCTAAAAATTAATTATGGATTTGCCTCCCCTGGTTTACTTTTTGCTCAATGAGACCTTGAAACGCGGATGAGTATGCATTTTAATTTGGTTGTTTTCATATTTTTTGCATAATATGGGAATTTCTGTATGCGGTATTTTTGTAATATTTAAACAAGTTTGCTAAAATCAAAGACAAATATTTATTATGGCAATGTAATGGCAATGGCGTTGTAATACAATACAATATGCTGCAGCACAACGCAACACAATACAACATATATAGTAATATAATTTTGGGGGTCCTCCCATGTTTTGTGACGATTTTGACGGCACGACGACAAGGATATTTGAAAAGCGACAGACGAGACGACCATTTATCACTGTAGGCCAATTTTTATAATGCAGCAAAACACAATGCAATGCAACACGACACTACATACTGCAATACAATACAATATGATCCAAAACAGTATAATATAGCACAATACTGCACAATAAGATATACATGTAGCTGTAGCTATATAGGTATAGCTATAGATATATAGCTATAGTTATAGTTATATATCTATAGCTATATAGTTATATATATATAGTTATAACATTATAGTGTATTATGATATAGCTACAACATTATAGTTATATCTATATAGCTAGGGCTATACAGCCATAGCTGTATAGCTATGGTTATATAGCTATGGCTATATAGCTATAACTAAATAGCCACAGCTATTTAGCTATAACTATAATGCTGTAGCTATATCATAATACACTATAATGCTATAACTATATCTATAACTATATAGCTATACATGTATATAGCTATATAGCTATAACTATAATGCAATATAATGTACTAAATTATGGTATATTATTATATGATATAATACAACATAAAATGGCTCATTGTGATAGATAACACACAAGACTTGTATTCCTCAACTATGTGTATTTAAAGCATTAGCTATAATGACACTCATAATTATAGATTAGAGATATCACTTGTTTTCCTGTTAAAAAGTAGACTGCCGTAAATAGAGTTCTTCAAGTCTCTGATAACACAGAGCGATGCGTTAAGAGTGCGCACCTCAATGTAATAGGTTTCTTAAGTGGAGAGTTGGCTGAATAACAACAATGAAAAAACTTCACGTTTGTCATTCACTTGTAGTATTGCTCGTGTGCAGATTGACAAAACAGAGCATAAACCTTTGAGCATAGAAATTAGCCTTGATTAAAGTGAAGTTGTCTACTCAATCACCATTTTAACAGAATGTGTAGATTTTGTTTGTATTAATCTAATTTTAAAAGTTCTTATCAACAACTTTGGGCCTCAGGAGAAACCCAGCTATGCAATCATAGTTCATTTGCATAATCATGTAGTTATCATTTTGATTGGCTATATCTTCCTTCCTGTTGTTACATAACTCCGCCCATCTTCAATCTAATCAAATGGCATTTGGAAAACCTTTCTATTGGAAATGAAATTATTGCCAATGAAGTAATAGATACATATTTCTAATTTTCTATAGCTGCCATAAGATCTCGTTTAAACGGCTTCATTGTGTGCCTGATAGAACTGAAGAGGCACAAACTAGTAGATATCAGTCTCAAGCCACTATTAAATTTAAGCGAGCCACATTACTGATATAAAACAATACTCTGACATAAAATTTAAGGCATGCAAAGTTGAATGACCTTAGCTTGTACGCTGTTGCAATAGAGCAGCAGTAATATTTCTACCCTTCTACAACTGAAAAGCTAAACTTCAATTGTGGCAAGTGAAACATGGCATGCTGCCAGAAATGGAAAGCGCTAATGTACTTAGCCTGTCTTGACAAACTGTTGTTTTTGCGGAGTTGTTCCCCCTTCGAGCGGGCGAGCAACACAACAGCTTGTCACAAGACGTACTGCACCTGATGCCTCAGCTGCACTTATAGGGAGTTGTTCTCTTCCGTCTATGCGGCTTAGTTGCGATGTTATATCAGTCGCTCCATTGGCAATTATAACGGATTTCGCGCAAAAATTTATGTAGATAAAAATAAGATTACAACGTTTAACCAAAGACTGTTGGTTGTTTAAAACTCTGTTGTAAACTTTAGTAAAACTTAAGAATAAAATAAATTGAAAATAAAATCCATAAGAACAAATAAAACTGACTGATACAAAAATAGAAATAAAACTGACTGAGCGAACAAATAACGTCATGTTTAGTCGCTGTTGTAGCCTAAGTTCTCAAGTTCTACTAAAGTTTACCGCAGAGACTGGTCGCTGATTAAACGTTGTAATCTTATTTTTTTCTACATAAATTTTTGTGCGAAATCCGTTATGATTACCAATGGAGCGACCGACATAACATCGCAACCAAGCCGCATAGATGAAAAAGAACAACTCCCTATAAGTGCAGCCAATGCATCAGGTGCAGTACATCTTGTGACAAGCTGTTGTGTTGCTCGCCCGCGCGACGAGAGACAACTCCACAAAAACAACAGTTTGTCAAGACAGGCTATAATGTACTCAACCGTTTTTATTTTTTGACAGGAGAATCTCTCACATTTGCCCATTCTTGCACGTACCTAGAAAGAGATTTCTAGGAACTATATAGTCGATTATAAAGAGATAGGTATTATGATGCTGAGGTACCGCACACTCTACAGCAGCAAAAACATTTCAAGTCACATTTTTATAAACAACTCAGGTGTGTCTGAAATTATTTTACAAACATGCGAGGTTTATTAACACGAGCGTAGGTGCAAGAACCATAAAAACTTAACAAAGTAAGCTGTTTTAGAGCTGCTTTTGAACAAAACTTTGGTTTTCAAAAGCAGTAATAAAAACAGCATTTATTGGTATCAATACTGAGGAACTTGAGGAGGTTTTTGCTTTCCGTAAGCCATGACGTGTGAGCAATGAGGTATCATGTGGAAGAAATATGTTATAATTAAAATATTTGGTTCACTAATTTTTTTCTTCAAAAAAATTCAAACTTTTTGCTTTTCTTATCTGCGGTGAAAAAATGAAACAATTATCGTTTCTTTGGAAAACAAGGCGCGATTGTGATGTTCGTGTTGAGCCTTCAACCTGAGGTTTCTAGGCTAAGAATTTCCTTCTTTATTTGTTCGAACTGTTGTTAAAATCAGGGTACTCCCACCCTCCCCCCTTCCTTGTATCTTGTAAAAAAGAAATTTAGCTGTTAATAGCTTATTCACATTAATACCAACTTGTTTAGCAATTGTCAAAAAGTTGCTATGATTGGGCAGCAGTTTGGGTCAGCAGAAGCTATTGCGCTCTGGCAGACTATATACCGTGCACGTACCAGAAGGTCAGCGTACGCCATAAAAATTTCTATTTGCGTGTCATCAACCAAGCTAACAAGTTTCACCTCCGAGTTTTATGAACAACTACAGCTTGACATAAAATTGTAGCGAGAGACGATGTATTTTTATTTCCCTGCATCATTTTATTTTTATTTTTAGTTTAAGAAATATCATACAAATGCTACTAAATATTTTACAGTTAGTTATCAATAATTATAGTTTTAAAAATTTTTAATTTAAAAACAAATTCAAGTCAAAAGGTTAAAGGTCGCTTGTTGACCTAACATGAATACTGATATGTGAAGTTACTAATTTAGTTGCTAAACATCAAAGTTGAATTATTAGAAGAAAATTGGCAGTATTTTTTACCAGTCTCGTAGCAATAAACTATAAAAGTACTGCTGACACCAAAAATGACAGCGCTGTATTAATAGGAAAGATGTCATTTGTGCTATTCTCAACTTTTTGAACATCTCATTGAGTAAAATATGGAATGTTCATTTGGTCAGTCCCTTGTTATTGGCAGTTTTTATTCAGAAAAGCTAAGTTTGTTAAAGACGTGCATGCTAGGTCAGCGAGTGCAGGCAGTGAAACTGATCGGCTGACGGAGTAGATGATGTAGAGAAAGTCTGATATTAGATAGACATGTGTACCAGATGGCTGGTTACTCACTGAACCCTAACTCTTGGTTCAAGTTACCACATTCAATGCTTATGCAAGGAGACTAACAGAGCCAGAGTTTCCCTGCCAGACAGATAAAATGTCTGTTAAGTTTCATTAGTTTAAAATTTGTACCTTTTTTTCTTATTTCAAACCATGGCACTGTAGTTGATTTAATTGGTCAGTTTTGGCTCCAATTATTAAATGTTATTTTGGCGCGAACTATTGAATGGGCATTTGGCTCCAACAATTAGTAGTTTTTTGGCTTTAATAGTTAAAAGTTCTTATTGAATTAAATAGGTACTTTTAATATTTGAAACCAAAAATAGCCAATCAGATCAGCTGTAGAGCCATCGATGTGCTATCACAGCATTACTCAAGTACAAAGGTTTCCTGTTCTATTTCATGTAAGGAGCAGAGGGAAACTTAATAATTTTTATTTTCAGCAGCATTTTCTGGTCCACCATATTTTAAATAGCTCTGCAATAATTCAGTGAAATTCTTTCAGCTAAGTACAATAAATAGTATGCTTTAAAAAGTTTTATTGAACAAACTTGCTGAATTAGAGCTAGATATATGTATTACGATAAGTAGATATGAAATTGTCAGTTTGCTAGGAATTTTTAGTGATGAGCCATCTAGATGAAGGATCAGCAAACCTCTCAAGTCATCGACACGCCATAGAGTACTTGCTCTGAAATCCCTCCTATTATGTGTAGGGGGTATGCGCATGGGTATGTGTAGGAAGTATGTGTAGGTAGAATGCATTCATTATAGTAGTTGTCTAGTTTTAATGCAGCTAAAAAGTAAAATATTATTTTTATTGCATCATCTTGTCTTCATTAACTCTAGTAAACAGGTTTTAGCCTTTTGTAAGTTCAATATTCTGGTGTTACTTTATAATTTTCATAGAGCTATTGCTTGTTTATGGCCGGCCTTCTATAGAGTTAATCAATAATACACAATTGTTTAGTCATTTTGAACCAAGTATCATTAAGTTAACAGCATTACCATCACTGCTGACTTTGAAATAGCCACCTACTCACCAAGATCTTGTCTGCGAGGTCGCAAAGGCTCGTTCCTACAAAAATGAGAGAATTTAGCTACATTAAGTACACAGAATCCTGTCTGCATGCAGATAACTGCAATAACATAAAACTAAGTATTGTGGTCTGGGGAGTCTAGTGAACTTAAAAACCTGCAAATAAAGTTTAACAAAGCTGCTGCCCGCGCTGTCATTACCCGAGGTTAGCAGCAAGTAAAAGTCATTGAACCATGGAACAAAATGCAAATAAAAATTTCTTGCCTCTGCTTAAAGCTGCCTTTGAAGATGAGCCTACACAAAATTTTAGTAGAGTTTATCAGAAATTATCAGTATTTTTCGCTGTTGCGAAAAATATTGTTCGCTGTCTATATTTGCAACTGTTTTTGATGTTTGAAGTTATCTGACTGCCAAGATGTTTCAAGACTAAAATCATCAAAACTTGATTTTGGTTGAAACATTCAGAAGAAAAATATGAACCAAAATGACATTCCTAGTTGTCAGCCGCTATCTCCTAGCCCGTCTCTATCGCTATTGATATCAGCTATTACGTTCAAGTTACAGCGTTATGCGTCTCTATTCTGTCAGTCTCTTTACTGAAGTGCAACTATAGATGTCATAATTGCTGTTCCTATTGAATCTGAGCATTCCAAAAAAGATCTCATTAAAACTGTTATATCTCTGGACTGGGTCTAGAAAGACAAAAATTACATCAAATTGAAGTTTCACGCTTTAGCTTTATATTGATTTTATTTCCATTTGCATCACTTCGATGGTGTAAGTTCACTTTTAAAGATACGACAGACGACAATGCAAAGTCAGATACCAGCCATTGTGTCTCGCAGCAGTCATGTCATCCACAGACTCTAGTACAAAATGTTTTTCTTAATGCATGAAAGTCTCATTCCAGTCAATCGTAAATAATATGTACGTCTCTGGGTGGTTTTAATAACAGCTACATGTTTGATAAGGGGCAGTAATTGAGAACAGAGGATATTGTGATGTGTTTTATTCCAAACTGCTCTGTGTTGCATTTGGCACCACAGCAGCCAGCTTAGCTTATGTCATCTATGTCAAATATGTCACAATTGGCATCACACCTCTTGGTAAGGCTCATGTTCTGAGAGGTTTACTGAATCATATATGTTGAATTTGACATACCACCAGAAAGCATGGCTTATATTCTGTGAGGTCTACTGTATCATGCATGGTACATTCGACAGCGGACCTGTTTGCAAAGCTCATAGCTTATGAGGTCCGCTGTATCAGGATTCATACGTGTTGCATTTGACTCACCACCAGCAAGCATGGTGTATGTCTTAAAAGTTCAACTGTGTTTTTATACGTTAATTCAGCATTTATACGTACACAGAAGTCGTTGTGGACTACACAAGCTGGTACCATAATATGTGTGTTATACTGCTACATGCAAACACAATTTAACACTGCAGTTATTAATCTGTCTGACAACAACTGTTTCCATTACACAGTTAATGTTTTACCGAATGTTTCATGTTTGCAAAAAGTAGAAACGGCACTTGCGAATGAATTGCAAGAAATGTCATGCTAGCTATTCTATTTTAAACATTTTCCACATCTCAACCGATCTTATTTCGATTTGAGTTGTTACGAGTTTTTTAACAAAGCGCCAGCGTTATGTCACAACATGTAAATGCATATTAAAAAATTTATCACAAGGTTACTCGACATGCATACAACTTCATATTCACATCATACGCATCATGACAACATAGTGTAACAGTATATTCCATGAAGCAATTAAACCTGTTTGAAACAGTTTAGTTGTGGTGCTATGGAGATATTAATAAATTTTATTTGTGTTTCAGTTACGAACTATTTCTTGTGTGAAGCTTTCCTAATTTTCCCTAAAGCAGCTCATGTGTATTGTTGATTCTTACTAATATAGCGTTTTGCTTTGATACTTTTATAAAAAGATCGAATTAACAGATCAATCAAACATTTTGCCACAAAAAAAATTAAGGTACTGTATTATTATTTTTGTTGACAAAACAAAGTAGTTAGTTTCCTTTTTATTCAGAACTCGTAAAATAGCAGTCGGTAATTTTCAATTTTCGATTTATGATGTATGAAAAACATTGAGAACAGCGACCTTTACATGACCTTGACATACTTCTGTGGCTAATGCAGGTGAAAACTCTTCCACATTAGGCCTCAGATGTTTCTGATAACTGTATTTCTAAATTAGAAAACGAGAATCTATTTATACTCTTTTTACTGAAATAAAAAAAATTAAACACAGCCTTTACTTTTTCGATACTTTTTCTCAAAAAACCAGAGTTTCTGTCGTAAAACTTCAATCTGAATGTTTTTAAAGTTAGCAGAAAATTCTGCATGAAAAACAATACGTTTAGTGTATATTAGCCAAATTGTTTTTGGCAGAAATTAATGCCGTCTATTCAAGCAAGATACTCATCAGTAGCAGAATAAGTACAGGTGATATATTATATATTTTAGTCATGTTTTATTGGATAAAGAGACAAGTTGATGTATTTAGTTCATTCTCATAACAAGCTAGTTTAAAATACTAGCTACAGCTATGGGAGCCTCTGTTTCTCTTAGTATTACAAACTTGCTTTTCTGATATATTTTAGTTGTTTATCCAAACAAATCAAATTTAATAACAAAAACAATAATATTTTGTATGTAATTTACCTACAATATACAAGTAAAGTGAACCAATATCAATACTAGTTAATATTCCAACAGATTGATAAAACATACTTTAGTTTAAAATATATTTCAACTACCTTTTTCACGCAGATGCTTGAGGAAAACTTCTTTGTTAACTCTGATATAGAAAGACCAGCAAATTATGCCTTACAGTTAACTCTGATATAGAAAGACCAGCAAATTATGCCTTACAGTTAACTCTGATATAGAAAGACCAGCAAATTATGCCTTACAGTTAACTCTGATATAGAAAGACCAGCAAATTATGCCTTACAGTTAACTCTGATATAGAAAGACCAGCAAATTATGCCTTACAGTTAACTCTGATATAGAAAGACCAGCAAATTATGCCTTACAGTTAACTCTGATATAGAAAGACCAGCAAATTATGCCTTACAGTTAACTCTGATATAGAAAGACCAGCAAATTATGCCTTACAGTTAACTCTGATATAGAAAGACCAGCAAATTATGCCTTACAGTTGAGAAATTTAAACATAAAGACAAACTTTCACAAAATTTAACTAGATTGTTTCAGAAAATATCGGTATTGTTCTACCATTTACAATTGTTTGATTGTTTTTGACGTTTGAAGTGATTTGATGGCCAAGATGTTTTAAGATTAAAATCGATATAACTTGAGTGTGGTTAAAACAATCAGATCAAACGAAATTGCAAGTATTATGTATGATTGTATGTATAAGTGCATAAAGATCAACAGAATAGAGAGACGCAACAGAGAGCAGCCTCGCAACTAGTGACATCCTTTCGTCATTTATTTTTCTTCTGAGCATTTTAACTGCGATCAGGTTTTGTCGATTTTAATCTTGAAACATCCTGGCAGTCAGATCACCTCAAACATCAACAACAACTGCAAACGGTAGAAAAATACTGATACTTTCTGGTAAAATCTACTAAAACTTTGTGCAAGCTCACTGATGAAAAAGCTTTAAGAGAAAGTCACAACCCTTTCTCAACCTACTTGAAAAAATTTAATTTAGAGCATCTGAGCATCTGCATTGGCTTTAGCAAGCACCTGCAAGCACTTGCAAACACTCGCAAACAATGAAGTGCCACAATTCCGCTTGCCTACCCAAAAATACTCTTCCTTTTACTTTGAATATGCAGGCGATGTCTTACCTTAGCTCCTCATCTATGCTGCGTGAGGCCTCTTCCTGATGTACTTGCTGGTTTAGAGGCAAAGACCATGAGAGAGTCAGCAGAAGGAGGCCCAGAATGATACACTTTAACTTATCTAAAATGTATACAAGCGCTGATATACAAATAAAATCACTTCCTAAAGAGCCTGCTGGTTTACCAAAAATATTATTAAAACAACAAAAATAGAATTACTGTAAAACGTGTATAAGACAAATTTTGCATAAATTGTGTAATTATGACAAATGCACTCGCATAATGAGAGGCTTGAAGTGCTAAGCATCTAAGGTGGCTGGCGGATACATGACATGTGTGTGACAAATTGATGACAAGTGGATGCATGATGGTGACAGGCTAATGGCAGACTTTTGAGATGAAGTTAAACTGTAGCTTTTGAAGAAAGAATAAATCTGTTTTAATAACTGTATAATATTAAACGGAACACCACCAACAACAACAACTACAACAACCAACACATTAAACAAAACTATTCTTCTTTTGTTTTTATTGTTTAAAAACAATGTTCAGCTTGTGGGACAGCAAAAAGTGTGTGCAACAAAATTAACTCTATATAGACACAAATCCACCCACAACTTGTACCTACAAATACTACTCGTACTTTTACAAAGAAACCTTTAAAATAATTATGCTACCAACGAGTACTATATTATCCCCCAATATAATTATTATTCATCCATTAGTACCTTGGCAGTTCAGTGTGCTATGAAAATCATCAGGTGTAATAAATAAGTGCACAATTATTCCATAAAATGGCAAGGCAGTTGATTGACTAAGGTGGTAGTGTTAATCTATCAAGTTGGAAGTTGTGACTTCAAATTTCATCGAGTGTGATATTTTTTCTGACTCTCTGAGTGTGGCTACTGACAGACAGACAGACAGACGAATAGACAGATTGACAGACAAACAGACAGACACAGCTTTCATTATAGTAAAGATTATTATTACACCGATTGCGATCATTCCTTTCAGAGTATCTCAAGCTAAAACTTACCACCCAAAACTAGTTTAAATATGATTTTTACAATCAAATAGACCTTGTTTAAACTTTTTAAAATGGTATACACGACAAAGATTGTTCATGTTCTCTTGCAACCATGTTTGTAAAAGATAGGACTTTTTCGCTCACATTTTGAGACAGACTTTGTGTGATCTTATTGTATCATTATCTCTATTACTCTCAGTAGACTTATTAAAAGCTGTACATTCTTTCAAGCCTAAAATACTAATCAGCATTACGTAGTTGTGAGACGTGAGAGTGAGAGAGCAGCCATGAATCAGGGCGTTTTCATATCTGTGAATGTATTTAGTAATGATGATTGTTTCTGTGTAACAGCTAAGTTATCAGCCCGCTTATGGTACTTATGATTACTTAGTTATATTAGTAAGTTTGTCAAACTGTAAGTGAATCAACAGCTTCCAAGGTTGAGATATTATGCAAAACTAGTTCTACATGTATCTGTAGCTATTTTAGAGAAAAAGAACCTGCGATAGTTCGACGATAATTTCTGAAAAAGTCATATCTTGTAGAAATGACCACTCAGTTTAGCTAACTATATCCTTTATTCTAAGTGTTTATACTTAGTCATCTGAGTCAATGCAAATTTAGACTAACCTCATATGATATTTGCATTCAAATTATGGAGCTGCTGACTACCCTCACCACAAAGGATTAAGTCAACTTATTAGTTCTTTGTAGCTTATTAGTACTTTTGTAACTGACACGTTACAACAGGTGCTTTCCTAACACTTTCGGCTATATAACCAAAAGTTCTATTTTGCACATTTAAGCAACAAACCACCATATCTCATCATGTTGCATATAATATGATTGTGTGTAGTAATTTAGACAAACACAAACATAGTGAGATAAATAGAATTCAAGATAACCTTATACAGAGAATTTAATGAGGCATACTCATGCTGTTAAAGTTAAACTTGCTCTACTCTGTGCTTATAATTTTTAGATGTTGTAAGACTTCCTTTAATACATTTATTCTTTTGGTTTCTGATCTTGTTTCTGATTGTGAAAGCAATATTAATTTTATATAATTAAAGGCGTGCATCAATAGTTTTGCAAAAATTCTATAACCAATCTTTATTATATCTCTATACATATTTCAAATGCACTTTCGATAAAACTTACAGCATATGCCCATGCTTTCCGACTCATCTCAACTTTTAGTGAAATGCGTAAATTTGAAAAAAATTTCTTACTGGAGACATTGGTGGAAAGAATAGAATTTTTTGCAATGAAGATAAACATCACTTTACTGTTATTTTAGTATGCCTTTGGAAGGCTCTTCTAGAAAGGTTCATGCTGCTTATATTAGACAAAAATGAACTGAGGAGCTGCCATTTGTGTTAAATAAATCTTTATACGATTTCTTTGTGTTAAATTCAAGCTCAACTATGCATATCATGTTCGTTAACTCTTCTATTATGTTGGCCAATTCTCCTTTTCATTTTTGCTACTCCGATCCTGTCATGCACTTTGGCTTATTGATCTATTTTTAAGGATGAGCATTTGAAATATTTTATCTAAGCCAAATCTTCATTTGCACTCTTCCCTTCAACACAGGTATTTGAATGGAAGTAGTTGATCAGCATGAGCCAGAATCGTAATCCGACAACAATAATATATTAAGTTTATTTCATGTGTTTAAACATTACTGTTGCAGAATAATTTTATGAAATTATATGTAATATCAACTTTTATAATATTATATATAATATCAACAAATATAAATTTTTTAAACATGTTGTATAAATTTGAAGCATAAATTTAAAATTTAAAAAGTTGAAATATAAATTGACAGCTACTGAAACAGATTACATCAAATCCTGCCAGCATCACAGCCAATGTTATCTATTGTTGAGACACTGACATGTGGCAAATAGCGCATGCCATTAAATTTTTTGTAATATTAAAAAAAGAATTAACAAACCACATCAACGGTGCTACACAATGCATTGCTATAACACTAAACAGTGTTACAAATAGGGTGGAGAGAGTAACAAGCTTTTCATCATTTTAAACTGGCTTATGTAACTAATTACAGAGATTGTCAAAGTTGCCTCACAAGTAGCCAGGGCAGTGATTAAATACGGCAAACAGACTATTGAACTCTCAAGACCTATTCACCATCCCAGTTGAAACATTATTAAAAGAGTCTCTTTGACACGGATCATCAAAATGTGATGAAAGTGATTTAAAGGAAATATAAGGAAAGCGGCCTGTTATTCAACTCCCCAGGACAATGGAGGAAGCCTTACACAATCAGTAATACATCAACTGACCGATGAACTAGTTTACCAACAGATTAGTAGTCGAGGGTAATTGGTTATTTTTTCAGCCACTCATACAGCAAGCATGAGGCTCATTCATGCTGGCTGATTTGTAAAGGCAAGCTCTTTATAAGGAAATAACAACAGAAAAACATCAATGCGTCCATCTGGTTGCATCATCAGCCGATAAAATTGTTTTTGTTTGCTTTTAGAGATAACGATCGAGTTACTTTTTAAACTATCAATGGTAATGAAAAACTGGTACTTATTTATATAAAAACGTCTATAATTAGCATGTGAAAACAGAAATAGCAATACAACATTTTTTACTATAATTAGAGCCATGTTTGCTCGTCTGTCCGAAGTCATGGCTGGAAAAAGAAAAAAGAATACATCATGCAGGATTTGAACCCAGGATATTCAGCTTGACAACACCACATGCTACCACTGCACTAACAGTTCACCTTCCACGTGCTTCTCCAATATTTCTTCTTTGTTTTATTGACACACCTGACAATCTATCTACACTAGACTAGCAGGTTACTAGTGTAAATAACAAAAAATAGATACATGTAGGTACGGAAAGTCAACCTGATCTACATGTACATCTGGTTGACTGCCACAAGTGGCCTCAGGTTGGTACAACTAGCAAGCAATCATATCAGGTACAGTTAAGGGAAATGTTTCTAGTAAGCTTTTTAGAAAGTAAACCTCTTCGAAAACTGTCTAATGTACATTTCTGTTAGAGTTATCTCCCCCTTTATTGTGCACGAATGTGCTGATAGGGTTTGTCGTTCTATTTGTTTGTCAAAGATCACAAACTAACAGCCTCATTCAACTGCAGTGTGTACATTTTTTCAAAGTAGACAACAGAGTTAAGCAAATTTGGAAGAAAGAGACTTGATGAGAGACATCTTTGCATGTAGATTTTAATGTTTGAAAGTACAATATTCCTCTAAGTTGCAAAAGTAAAGTTTTAAAAAGTAAACTTGTTTTTATTTCACTAACATATATGAAGTTTATTTTGCATTAGTAAACATTCTTATATCCTTTGATCCTATCTAGCTTGTTAACTAGGAAGTTTTCAATCAAATAAACAAAATTACTTTATATAACTTCAAAGCTTTTGGACAAGTTTCTGTTTAATCAATGGCGCTTGTGACATCACTCAGCTAATAAGTTCTGCTAGTAGTTCTTTCTGTCTCTAGTTGTGATAGTGTAATTTGTCAATGAAATAGTCAAACAGACAGCAGTCACTGCTAAAACTGTAAACCAAATCAGCCTAAACAGAGTAATCTAATCACCTCTCTTTCTTGCCAAATGAAGTTCCAGCAGCAACAAAACTGGATATGAAGAGCTTGGTTATAAAGTATCGAATGGCTTATGACGGTCATAGCTTGGTATGGTAAAAATCGATGACTTACAGCTAATCGGCTAGTCAATGCGAAGGTTGATGCTTATAAACCGATGATCGTAGGTGCCACAAGTATAACCACTAAAATTACTATACAATCTTCTTACCCATCTCTTGTGATACTATGGTACTTTTCCTTCTAGAGTCTTCTTCAACCTTGATGATAGCATCAATCTAGTAGAATATATCCATTGAGGTGGCTAATCCAATCTGATCAGCTCTCCGTTCAGACTTTCGCATCAGTCGCAAATATTCAGAGAGCAGAAAAAGTCTATTTTTTGGAATAAACAGCGTTTAGCTAGTCGCCAAAGAGGTAAGGAGAAAATATCCTGATGCAGAGACAATATTCGAAGATAACATCAACGAGGAATGAGCTGTCTTATCTGCTAGCATGTCTAATCTGCATAGCAGGTCGTGAATGATGTACAGCAATCCGTGATAACCAATGATACGCTACGCAACCTTTGACCTCCTGCGTTTGAATAATAACGATAAGTAGTTATAAACGCTGCGTTCGACGGTACTCATGCTCTTGGTGACTGACTGTTTGAGTAGGCTTAATCTATCATAAACACATGTTGGGTTAAGTCAAGCCAGGCAATTACACTTCCATGATTGCTTCCACACAACCGTAACCATAGATGTGCATTGCTTAATGTCATTGCCTCGCTTGTACAGAGTCAACTAGTGAAAGTGTAAGATGTAGATCAATTATGAAGGTCAACAACGGTGAACTTTTATGAAAGTTTTGTGTAGAATGTGGGAAAAATGTCTTTATACAGTTTTAATACAATAACCCTCAGCTGATCCAATATTTGCATTTATTAACAAGCATACTAAAACTGATGTACAATGTATCAGCGCGTCAAATAACAAGTCTGATACATGAAGCCCAAAACTGAGGTGTGAAAATATTATGTATTACATAATCATAAAACAGAAATCAATAATTACCTAACCTGAGGATATTTGTGATATACAACCCAAAAAATAGCTCCAGAGACAGTTAAGAGGTGCTTGACCACCTTGACGGTGTATGACAATTCCAAACCCGCTAAGGCCTTAGTCTCACTTTGATAAATACTAGTTTGCCTACACAAAACGACCCATCTCTTAATCGACTGTAGATAAAGTATTGTTTTAGCAATAAGTACGCCAAAGTCTAAATCTACTAACTTTAGGAAACATTTTTAGATTTGTGGCAAAGAAGGATTTCTTATTTTTTTCACAAGCACGCAGCTCTTTAATCAAGGCGTAATGCACTGACATTGCTTACCAACTGCTGCCAAGACTTTTCGTAAAAGCTCCCAAACAAAGGCTCCTTCGAAAATACGTTCAAACACCGTCGATGTCAGAATGGTGTAGTTACCAACTTTCCCTGATTTAATATCTTGCAGAAACACTTGTTGATTCACTGTTGGTAGCAGTTGACGCTGATGAGAGAAGGCAACCAGTATGGTTTTGAAGGACTTACAACCTCGAAACAGAGTAAGTTGCCTAGAGTGAAACAGAAAGGTTGCGCAGAAGGCAGGTTGAGAATGAAAGAGAGTTGAGCAGTGCTGGGGTCAAAAGATCACTGATCAAATAATAAAGGCAATGAGCAGGAGGAAGAGTGTAACACCAGGGCTACTTATGTTCAATAGACTATGTTTCCACTGTGCGGATGATGTGTATTTGGAGTTATGTACACGTTGCATTACTGCGTGATAAGTGTTTCTATATACACTCGTGTGTTGTGGATTAATGTAGACGCTTTGTTACAAGAGGTAGTAATGATTTTTACGTTAGAGGTCATAGCAGCGCATTTGAAATCGCTAGAATCAAAATAGGAGCAACTGAAGTATAGGAAATGTTTAGAATGGAATAACTTGCAAAATCTTTTTTGCGCATAATTTGTTAGTCCTTTTCATTTTTGCAAGCATGAAACATATTGTACAAATTTTCAAGTAACAAAACTTACTTGTCTTGCGGATTTTTGCAGTTTACATGTTGCGGATGACACAAACTTGTGAATTGGTAACATAGTGATAGAAATTCAGCAGCCCATACACACATTTTGACACTGTTACCTCTGCATTACAAGCCAGATTGACAAACGATCTGCTTTTCATCAGATAACATGAAACAGACTTTTATAGTACAAGTCATATACAAGCGTAAGTTTAAAGGTCGCATGGGAGTTGTCTGGTTAAATGATATACGGTACATGTATTCTCTTTTGCTCTATCCTGACACTCAGTGATAGCCTCTAACAAGGTGCAAAGATAACCCATATATATCCATCTTTATCCGCCCAATCACACTCACCCTGGCCATTGACTGTCTAATTATATTAACTTCCATCATTTACTGGACAAACAAACGTGTAATGACCAGCCAATCACTGGTTACACCAACATTGCTACAACCATACAGTGACCAATCACTGGCTACACCAACTTTGCTACAACCATACAGTGACCAATCACTGGCTACACCAACATCGCTACAACCATACAGTGACCAATCACTGGCTACACTAACATCGCTACAACCATACAGTGACCAATCACTGGCTACACCAACGTCGCTGCAGCCATACAGTGACCAATCACTGGCTACACCAACATCGCTACAACCATACAGTGACCAATCACTGGCTACACCAACATTGCTACAACCATACAGTGACCAATCACTGGCTACACCAACATTGCTACAAACATACAGCGACAAATAACTGGTTACACCAATATCGCTACAACCATACAGCGAACGCAACATTGCAGACCTTTTCTGATTCCCAACAAGTACCCGAGATGAGACTTTATGATGAAACGTGAAACAAAGTTTTTCATAAACCAGGGTGGATGATAAACATTTGTTTGGTCCTAATTGTATATAAACGGAGTTATCCTCTCCGAGCTGTTTCCAACGATATCTGAGCAACTTCGTAATTAATCTATTGATGACCCAAGAACGAATATATTAAACCTTTTCAGCAGACACTAAACACGTTTGTTATGACAGAAGAGGACCCCAAAACGATATATCTGTAAATATATAAAATCGTTCTCTGCTCCGCATACGCTTATCCACTGTCAATGAACCATACCTGGCTCAGTTATCATGCATCCAAGTAAGGTAAATACTAACATATTTTTCATATAAATGTGAGAGGTACATGATTAGAAACCAAACTACAAACATGTACCCAATTGCATACCTCTATGAGTTCAGTATCCAAAAGCACCCTTGGGACACCTAAGGTGATAAGCAGCGTATAACGTAACTTCTACACGGACATCTTGGTTTATAGTAAGAGATAGCAAGTAGTCTTTGCTTCTATTTACTGTAAATAAACAATCATATTGTAAACAGCAAATTGTAGTGCCTTGTAGCTCTCATCAGTTCACTAAACTTTGCTTCAATGTTGATAGAAACATTTACATGTCATATACTTTTTTTGTTGCTTACAGCCACTTGGCCCAGGAATCCTTCCTAACATACGCATACAATATTTATTTGGTTATCATGCTAGATTTGGCATCGTTTCTGTTACGAGTACCGATGATTAGCTCGCCACATAGACTATCTAGTAAACCATATGAGGTAAACAAAAATTACTACAAGAGCCCTTGGAGAGAAGTTTACCATGAGAAACCATAGCCTGAGAGCTTCTTCAGTTTAGCTCTCTAATATAGGGGAGAGAGATGAGCTATCAAGCATGGCATACATTAAGAACTGCGCATGTCCTTGAATAGAAGACAACTCCTCATTCTAGATGCACAGCTGTAACCTCTTCAAGGCAGCTTAAAACTGTTCTGGGTGATGAAGCTAGAGTTAATAAAAAATAACACTAACAAAACTTCTTTAATTAACTGTGATATATTTATGAATACTTTTTCTTTAAGATTCAAAGCAATGCTGATAGAGTAACTTAAAGAGGTCATTATATGTAATACAGCAAAGGCATCTACTATGCAAGGACGTAATAGCCGAACAAACCACAAAGTAACCTCTATCTAAGGCAGACTGTCAAATACCATTTTAATGAATTTTCAACTAAAACATATAAAAATGCATGCCTAATAGACATTCCCAGTATGACATATATATATAGACAACATAATTCACAATAACATAGTAAAAACTGAACAAAGTAAACAAAAATCTTCAAAACTTGGTAAATATCAATTTGGTTGATATGAAAATAAACTATATATAAAAAGAAGTAACAACAAGATTTGTAGAAAGAAACAGGAGAAACAACTCTAGAGACATAGAGTAAGCCAAGATTCATAAGTTAGTAGCCATGACTACTACGCTGCAATATGGTAACTTGGGAGCAATCAGAATTAGGGGAGATCGTACTGCTGTCCCACAACCTTACTAACATTTCACCAACTGTAGGCTCCAGTTCCTACAATAGAAAAATATGTAATCCTATAAAAAAGGTGTCTACTCACACACCTAAATAGGTGTGGGATTTATATAACTTTAAATAATTATATAACTAATAGTAATTAAATACAAAATAATTAATAACTATATATAATTATGAAATTTTATAACAAGTGTCAGAGGAAAATCTGGCAATAAAAGATTGTTCATTATTTCTTTTTTTATTAAAAACAAGCGATTACCTCGACATGACATTTGAAAACATCGTGATGCTTCTACAACCAATTCACAAAAGTATATATGATCAATGTGTAAACTGTAGTCTATATCAATTATGTATAATATATAACTATATATATAACTAAATATAATGTTGATAACTAAAGAGAGAGTAACTAATCCATGTGCCTGCAGGGCTCAATGAGAAACATGTCGCTATAAGAATGAATCATCCATGACTAAGTTTTCACGAAACAAAGAAGATTTGTCACATCGACATATAAAAACGAGAGTTTTAAAACATTCTGTAGACAGAACTGTAGTAAAAAGTTCATCAGCTGAGGTTAAGAGATGTATTACAGCTGCACTCTCTGAACAGAAATACATTTACTCTCAATTTTCGCTAAACCTTTACCTACCAGAAACACAACAAGGAAGTACCCCGCATGGAGTACATCAATTTATACGGTAAACCTAGATTTTTTCACATGGCATAAACTGAGCCGTATAATGAGCCTGTACCAAAACAGATAGACCATTGATCATTGGTCGACAAACACTTGAGGATGGAAACACACCATCCTATGGACAAAGCTTCAATGTACCATAACCTAATGTCAGCTTACTAAACGAGAAAAAAACTTCCAATTTATTGAACGAATTCACAGACATTTTGTAGACCTCTAGTGTGATCATGATATGAAAAGAATGACAAACATATCATACATCAAACAACCAAACAGAAGAGTATGGAAGGTTGATGGCCTCCCTTCACCAACCATTGTTATCTCTGCATACAAGTTTACTCATCTCTTCTCCGCACCAACATCATTAATTTTATTGAATAATTTGAATAATATTAGACAAAATCATTGATTTAGTATTGGTCAGGAATAAACTTGCAATTATTTATTTTGCATCGTTACTTTATTAATTATAACATTACTAGTACAGTGGAAATCCCATGTGGCATGAGAGATTGTTATGTGTAATAATTATGTCTACAAGTATTTTTAGATATGAAAAGGTACCGCAAATGGTAATGTACTTGGCTGGAAATTCAAATTTCCAGATTCGATTCCTGAGCATTACAATCTTTTTTACCAGCGCTCTTAGCGTGGCTTTGGACAGACAGACACGGCTCTTATTATTGTAAAGATTATTATTCTCTTATTGAGCACATTATTCTCAAAATAACATCGTGCTACAGATTGGTGAGCCTGAGAGTTAACCTTATTCATACGTATGATCAGAACCTTATTCATACGTATGACCAGTTATAGCAGATAAACAGATAAGCTATCCTAAACAGTCACCAATTACCACAGTAAGTACAGTGATGATATATACACACTGTACCAAGTACTTGATGTACTAAAAAGATATGAAGAAGCCAAAATATTGATACAACTTGGTAGATAAGGCCTGATAACCAAACACAGTCTAACCCTTATCAACGATACACGGGGGTTGCGCAACGCCCGTCACACAAACCTTCTCCTTCATCAAAACATTCCTCTTCATTGACACTTTAGGCTCACCTAAATGACTGAATGACACCTGACAATCGGAAGTACCAGCTGATGGCTGTCACAGATTGTTTCAATGCACGAATCGAGGGCATGATGTTGAATTTCGATAAAAAATGTATAATCACATATGGCTACACAGACGCATGCAGGTTTCATTTCGACCAAAGCTAGTTCAATGCCAACAACCAACGGCAGGTACAGTGGTCCTCCCTACGTCCTGCATACAATACCTACCTCTCAACATGATAATACCGATATATTTAACTGCTGCTTTCAACTGAATGCTATTGGACAAACACACTAATTTTTCACAACATTTATTTGTTGTTAAAATTTTGTGCTAGTTGATATTTTACCTCTAACAGAACAAATGAACACATGAGAGAACAACTCTTAATAAGTATAGGTTACATATTTCATAGCAATCACAAGTAACTTAAGTATTAATAATTGGCTGCAATCAATATGGACAAATGTAGCATTGATAGAGGCTTCAATATTTTGCGTATAAAAATCATGCCTGTCAACACTTTGAGGCTGAGATAATTTGGAAGTTGTTTCCTCACCTGATCATATATCTGAGTAAACTCGGCTGCGTAGTTTCGCTTTGTTTGTACAGCAACAAACAGGATAGCTATCAGAATTGCTAATTTAGCATAAACCAAAATTTCAAAATCGTAGGGCTTTCACACGATTTCCAAATTGTCATCGCTTTGTGCGTGATACGATTTCAGTAAAATTCAGGTTTCAAGTGGATCGGACTATTACCTCTCAAGATATCATCAAAACACTGAGGACACTTCTAACCGACCAAGAAATGAAAAATGGCTGCTGACAGAACATTAATTTTAATGAACCACTGATTGATATTCTTGGTAATGGAGGATCAGAATAGACAAAACTAGAAAGTTTTTCCTCCTCAGCAACAAGAGCTGTACTAAAACTGTATTATACCAATTGCAAAGGCTGTTAAAATCGCGCTCGTTAACAATTTGTTTAGCCAATTAAAAGCGTTTCATCGATGATTTTAGTGTGCATGCGCAGCTCTGACAATTCTGTGAATTTCGGCCAAATAATTCTGTGTTTTTCGTTCATTTCGTGATTTCAGTCAGAACCAACGTAAAAATTGGCACGTGGCCGCACCTTTAATGTGGTGCACGCAACCATACTGCTTGCTGCCTCTGAATAGTAAGAACAGCAAATTCTCATAAAGTGAAATAAACTGTTTAGCCGGTTAGCTATAGTTCAGTACACGATGTGACAACACGCTTGTCTTTCTTTTACTCACCTGTCCATCTGGGCTTTGGCTGACCATCTGGTGACCACTCGCCCACCTATTATTTAGTGACTGCGTTTGCGTGAATGGTATGTTGGCCCTACAGATTGACAAACAAAGAGATTGTTAATAATAAGAGTGAGCGCATGTAGCGAAACTGCCCCTAGGGTTGCCTCCCTCCGTACAGCTAAACATTTAGTAGCCTTACTCGTAGTGAGATGTAAGGAATACCAAGCTGTACTCACCATCAACGTTTTTTTTATGAACTGGTTGCCTTGGAGGGCTAATAATCTTTCCATTAATTCGAGAAAACCAGTCAAGTCGTGGAAATAAGTGAAGTCATGGAAAGAAGTCAGGTTATGTAAATGTCAAGTTTCATTCTAGTACCAGCCACTTGACTATAATTTAACTTTACATTTTCAGGCAAAGAGACATTTCAAGTAACAATTAATAGTAATTAATAAAAAGTAAAAAAGTTAATATCCAAAAATTGAACCTTTAACATGTTTATAACTCTAGAGTTTAGTTGGCATTTAACATGTTTGGTAAAAAAGTCCACAAAGATCATACAAATAAATTTGGTTAACTTGGTAATGGAGGCAGGGAAAGTCTCACAAAAATGATTAAAAATAATATTTCCAAGGAGATGCTTGGCAGTGATGAATAGCAAAACAATGTTCGACATCAATCATGGCATTCAAAGCCCAATGGTCCACAGAAGCTTCCTTTATCGAAGTTGATGGGACTGGAACAGAGGGTGGAGTGTGGAGTAGAGATGGGGTGGAATCAATGCTATAGCACGCTTTTCTTGCTATAGTAGCTAAGATGATACAATCTATGAATGTTATACTTAAAGATGTAGTTGCGTCAAAATTTAAGTTGATCTTAAAATAAAGCATTTTTTTTTTCTCTATCAGTTGATATGTTGTTTGTTGTGTTACGCGATCGCATTACCAAGATATTTGAAGATTAAAACCGAAAAAATCTGATCGCCGTAAAAATGCTCAGGCCACAAAAACGTGCCCAGCCTCGCCAAAAATGATGTCACGCGTTTGGCAACCTTTCTCTATCTCTCGTATTCACATCGGCTATTTGCGATAAAAGTCTAGTCTTACGCGGCTCTATTGGCATATATCTTATTTTGTATTTGCTCATGTTGGCTAGAATAAAATTTTAAACCCTGCTACAGATGCATTATTATGAATGTTTAAAAGGCCTCACATAACGAAAATTGAAAATTTGTTCTACTCACTTTCTCCAAATGTGTAAACATTTGGGTACCGACTACCAATTCTACCGGTCTACGGTAATTCTGTCAAGTCACTTTATATAGAACGCGGTCTTTGTATCAGCACAGTTCTGCAACTGCCCATATAAACGATATACAGCCTCCCATAAGCCCCGCCCACATTATGTCGCCTATTACCTATTGCCTACGTACTAGTTTCTTACTAGTATTCTTACCGAACACTAAATAATTGAAATAAGCAAGCCACCTCTTTGAAAAGAATATAGGCAGGGATAGAGTTTTAAGGATGAGAAGTCTGCTGCAAACTGGATTTGAACTCACATTCTCCAGTTCTGCGGACACCCATATACCATATCCGATTCACTACAATATTCTGCAAATCATGTTTTGCATTATCTTCAACAATATTATTTTATTATATAATTTTTACAAGCAAAAATATTTTCATCTCGGCATAAAGCTTTTATTAAAAATATTCATCAAGTCGTGGCCACTCACATAGTATTAGCTGATACAATAAGACAAATTCATCTACTGCAACAAACTCAAACAAAACATCATCCAGCACGCATTCAAGTCTCGCTTTCTCCTTTATGGCAGTTTCCACACTGACAAAGCTTCTTCGGCTGGTGGGACGACATAAACATTCTGTAATCAGTAAAACAAGTAAATGTAAACAAAGTAGATGCAATAAATATGTCATTCATAGATATGTCATTCTAAAGCGTATCTATTGACAGCTTCCAAATTGGGAGTTAAATAGATTGCGAGTGTAATTTTAAAAACGAATAAACATTTAATAAAGGCACAAGTACGCCAAGCCAACGATTCGAAGCTTTGGTTCTGGAAATTAAAGATTTGCAATGATCAATCGATTTTACCCACTTCCTACGAGTGAAAATAATTTGTAATCATGACTAATTTACCAAAGAAAATTCGAAAAAAATATTATAGCTAGGTAAAACGGCAGATAAGCTATGAAACGATGATTGGAGATAGCAAAGAATTATCATTTTATTAATTAGTATATGTATTTATGACTGTAAAAAATATTACATTTACTAAAGTATAGAAGACTCTAAGTTAATTTACCTCCATTCTGTCTTCTTCTGCAGCAAAACGCTGCTGACGCCTGTCAGCTTTGGCCATAGGCTGTCTACTCTAATCTTTTACTAAAAGTTGCTCAGATAACTCTGAGTAGCGGTCGCTCGAACTTGAAGCCATTTTAAAACTATGTATAACTTAGTAATTGTTGAAACGCGTTGAATCAGTAACGACGAGAATGAATTCTTTAACGATGAGAATCTTCGAGATCACAGACAACGCGTTTTACGAGTGATAACATTTATTACGGCCTATATAAAAATTTCGCACGCATGATTGGCTAACGAATCGACCTCATATTTATTGCTCGTGGTTTCGTTTCAGATACCTTGCTTGTGACGTCACGAAATAGGCACCCGCTGGAACGTGAGCTTTTTAAAAGAGGGCCTCATTCAAACGCATATATCTCTGGACAGGGTTGGTCTACAAAGACAAAAATGGCATCAAATTGTAGCTGATGTTTTAGCCTTTTATGGGTCCTAATTTCATTTTTGACGCAACTACATCTTTAAACATCAAAAAGCTACGAGCATTAGCTCGTACATTAGCCGAAATCGTAAGACTCAAGTCGTGCGAAGATAAAAGCTATAATTGACCTGCTACAGCAAACAGAATTGCTATCTAAGATTGCAATAATGCATGCTATTGATTTCACAGATATGAACTAGGAAAACAGACAGAGCTACAAGAGGCTACATTAGCTATATAGCAACAACTGGCAGCACATCTCACCTTCTCACCCAGTTGACAAAGTAGGCGGTGCTGAGGCCAGGCTCTCTGAAATTCGAGAGAAAATCTGGAGATGCTTGGCGGCTGACAGTAGCAACTCCCTGGAAAAAGCCTCGGTCCTCCAACATGAATATTATAAAAACTGCCTGAGACTCCTGCCAAATAGAATTACATAAACATGTTTAGACACCATCCCCTTTCGCTGTTAGAATTCTGCTATAAATCGTTATTGTCCCTTCGACTGTTAGAAACATAATTAAATACCATCCCCTTCAACTGTTAGAAGCGTGGTTATAATTAAACACCATATCCTTTCACTGGTAGAACCGAGCTTATTATTGAACATCGTACCTTTCCACTAACAGAACCAAGGTAATACAGTAACTAGACACTGGCCCCTTTTATTGATAGAAGGGTAAAGTTAGTTGCCATCCAAGGTCAAGTATGAATATTCCGAGAAAGATTGCTTGAGATATCGAGGTGAAGATCTATTACCACTCGTCTGATACTGTGATCAGATTGCTTATCTGAGAATGAATTTGAAATTTCCCCTTCCCAACACAGGCCATTCAGTTCTAACAAAATAGAAGGTTCCGGTAAAAAATAAAACCATACGCAATACAACTTGTCCTGACTTCCTCTATATCCAAATACAGCAAAGTCAAACAATTTCCCTTGGTTCTATCGAGAGTAATTTGCTAATGTTTAATACCTAGCGTATGCTTAGAACACAGTCTACTAATAAACTAGCTACCAAAGCTACATATTGACTGCAGTCTCAAGTGGCTTACAATAATCTGCAACGACGCACAAGTTGTGGATAAGTGACAAGAGCGACCTATATTAGCATCGTTTAGAGATGGTCATATAGATAGAAGTGCGACTATATGAATAGACAGCTTGTAGAAACATTCGAACCCGTATAGAACTAGCGTGGATGGAAAATATGCAGAAGGCACCAACTTAACTCCCACTTTAACGCTGATTCGAGTTAAGCTAGAGAGTTTGCCACTAGGGGGATTAGAGTTCAAAAGAAGTTCGTTGCCTGTTTTGGGTGAAATGATTATCAGTAATTCCAAACAAGAAAATGGCATCGCACACTAGCAAGCTCTTGAGCATTTCTAAGGCGATATCGTTGAGGTAAACGTTAGAAAGTCTCGCTCACCCAAACTCGCCTTACTATCGGTAAACAAAAGCTAGTGTAAAACTTACTCAGTGATTTGCTAGCTGATCGGCTAATACATGGGAAGATAAGAGTTAATTGCGACTTAAAACTATAAAACTATATAGACTATAAACTACATAAACTATAAAACAGTTTATATTGAAAAGTTTATTGAAATGGTAAAAAAGCTACAAGTTTTTGACCACCAATTCTGACTACAAAGAAGACTTCTGTGAAACTTAACAACTAGACAGTTTGCTGAAACACTCAAGTTGGACAATCGCAAATTGCTACATTTTGCTCTAAAGCAATATCAAAAATTAACAAAATTAAAGACAAATAAACAATTATTTCATTACTATATTTTATTATACTTATTAGTATTATTCTACTAATTAATTTGTAATCATTGATTTAATTTTGCATTGTATAATCTTTTTTGAAAGATGGCGTAAAGTAACGAATGAGAGAAATTTATATGTACTGTATTTCTTCAGTCATTCTGTTGTTGAGTACATTGAAGAATGAGTGATTGTTTACGACTGAATATAGGTTAATTTGCATCACCGACGACTCGCCTCAAGTCTGCTTAAATGGGCTTGTTTTCAACATGTGGAAAAAGCATGTTGCGAAATGAACCTGTCTGCAGAGATAACACTGATGCGCCTGTGATTGGATAAAATAGTTGATTATAATTATCTGAATTCAATCGTATTTATTTTCAACCCATGCTAGTTGTGTCTGAGATTGGTCTTCAACTACCATGAGACTAGGATTCACACAAACAACTGTTTATATGTAGACGGAGGTATTCTCATTTGAAAGATAGAAAAGCCACTGATATAAATTGTAGTTAAATTTAAGATAATTTGTTTGGTTTAATTTATGCTATGAACTTGAAGTATCTTTGCACTTGGCTGTTTTCACTGCTGATGCGTAATGGTTTTTGGACAAAGTCTAGCAATAAAAAGAGCTGTACAAATACTATCGCTATCATATATCTTTGATGAACCATACGACGATAATCCCAACGATACTTAAATCAGTGAAGCTAAAAATTCAGGAAGAGAGCCATGGCTTTCACACGACTGAAGCCAATTCTCATTGATCAATAAATTTGTCAAGACAACACATCATTTAGTAGTGTCAGAGTTACGAGAAAGGAATGGTGATGAGGAGGAACCTTCCAGTGACCACAGGGTCCACAAGAAAGGAATGGTGATGAAGAACTCTCCAGTGACCACAGGGTCCACGAGAAAGGAATGGTGATGAGGAGGAACCCTCCAGTGACCACAGGGTCCACGAGAAAGGAATGCTGATGAGGAGGAACCTTCCAGTGACCACAGGGTCCACGAGAAAAAAATGGTGATGAGGAGGAACCCTCCAGTGACCACAGGGTCCACACGAAAAGTAACATAAAAAAGCTTACGTTTAAAGCAGCACTGAGTTTGGCTGCTGTATGGCTGGAGGCAGCCCACAAGCCTTTTGAATAGCTCAGGTCAAGTGTGTGCGTGTGCTGACATCTGACCACAAAGTAACGGCATGACTGTAGCTGACCTTGTCTAGAAAGAGGGGCCATTACGCCTGACAGAAAGAAAGAAATAGTGGATGCATTTAACTCCAGGGATTATTAATGACAATATACAGAATCAACAACCTAGAACCATTATCACCATTTTCATGATTTATAATATGATTATACAAAAATTTCTAGAAAGCCTAGAAAGTTAAAAACCAGCTAATATGATTAACAAGAGCTACCTAGCCAGGCCTGTATCCCCTGGTTGCAGCGGCTGCAAATGTTAGGCGACTAGTTATGAACGCCTGGGGGTTCGGGAGCAATGAAAGCCCCCAACGGGGTTCGGGGCGGCGCCCCAAAGCTAAGTTATGATAAGGAAAATGCAAGTTTGGGGATCTTTTTCACACCCCCACTATAAGCAATAAAGTTAAGTTTCCAAGTCTTAATAAAGTCTCACAAGATCACTCATTTGGCGAGATTACAAAAGAGACAGTATAGAACGCTAGTTGCTAGTAAATTAGTTGATGGAAATTCCAAGCGAATGAGCTTAGACTGAAATTTTTAGTACTTAGCCGCCGAAAATCACTAAAAAGTTGAGGTGGCTCAGCCACCCCAGAGAATACGGGCCTGTACCTAGCCATAGACCTCAAGACTACCATTGTTTGTTACATAGAGGTACCTAGCTATAAACATGACTACCAATGTATGTTACATAAAGTAACCTAGCCATAGACTTTCTGACTACTAATGTGTGTTACATAGAGTTACCTCGCCAAAAACCTAAATCTAAATAAACCTAAAAACTACCAAGGTCTGTTACATAGCCATAGACATCATGACTACTGATGTGTGTACCTGGGCTCTGACACGGGCTGTTGGTAGAGCTGCTGATTCGGCTACTGGAGGGACTGCTTCTATTGGAAGAGTTGTTACTAGCGCTGCCGTGTCTACCCTCTACACAAGGACAACAGAAACAGGATAATGAAATATATTTTACTATTTGGGTTAGTTAAGATTATGACATGGTTTTACTAGAGTAATGGATAATCTCAAATAAAATTATACAGCGCGTCATATTCTTACTCATAGCTACCCACAATCGGTTTGCCCAGCCTATACAATCCCAAATAAACTTACACAGCCTAGCGCTGACAAACAGCTATCAAATGTAAATTTACCCTTCGTGAACTTATCAAAAATAGGCATTATTAGCCTACATATTATACATAGCTTTATTCGCAACAAATTCGTTCCGAACAAAGATGTTTGCCTAAAGCTGTCAAACATACATGTATATGCACCCAATTCAGAGTCATCCATTGTGTATTAAATTGAATAGAGCAAAACAGAGATTGGTTTACAGCACAGCGTGAGCAGTTTTTTACAGATTGGTATGCTGACATATTTGTTATCTACAATGGCATGTTCCATTATAAATGATCAGTCATGAAAGGGATATACTCACTCGTTTGATGGCCCTTTGTAAACCTGCTCTCCTTGTCAGCTTGAGGCTTGTCAGAGTCTCCATAGGTACAACCCTCCATCGTACCTGCTTGACATGTAAATATATGTACTGACAACTCCATTATTCTATATTACTACAGGCGTGTACCGGACACCTAGCATCCACAAACACACAATTTCATATTAAAACGTGTAAACCATAAGATTATAAAAGGTTGACAAAATATTCCTTTAATGAAATGTATTATATAAAGGACAATAAAAGAACAGCTCATTTTTTTCTTCAAAACAAGGACACTTCTCTCTTCATAGTAGTTACTGTGAAACTTATATTTGAACGCCATGACGCCGTATTATTCACCCTTCCCTTAGAGTGGCGTTTTATAAAAGGTGGCATCAAATAAAGCCTTTACGGTATTTGTATATGCACAAATAGCCAATCACCAAACAACTGTATAACATTGAATCCCATGTAATTGAGGTCACAAACCACCATATTTTCAGCCAATCAAATTGATAGATTTTTTGAATATATCACAGGGTTAGCCTAAGAATCCTAGTCACAATTGCTAAGGTCTAGTTTTTTTGTTTATATGCTAAGATAGGCACACGATGCATAACAAATAGCCTACCGCAGTAGACCAGTTATTCTCTATAATTCAATGAGAAAGTATGAAACTGAGGCTACCATGAGTCAGTAAATAAACTAAGCGCTGCTACAAACTCACTCATAGGACGAGGCCGCTGTCCAATGCCAGAAGGCTGCTTCAGGCCATACGATTGCTCCTCGCTTGTGAGAACATTGACAAGGGTCCGTATGACAAGCTGAAAGAAAATAAGGATAATATAGCCTTAGATACACTAGTGTCAAAAGTGACAGAGATGTTTTACAACTGCTGTTGATGACCCTGAACGAACCAATAAAAATATGAATGTTTTCAATATTGAGTACAGGCGCAAATGACAAGTAGGTTTTACAAAGTATCTTTAAATCTAAAGAGCGAGAAAACGTTTAGGCCCTACACTGTTTTTTTTTTCCGAGGCAACCGCACAATCTGTGAATGGTTAGCCCCATGCAGTACAAGCCAGAAAGTTCTTTTTCTGACGTGGCATAGTTACTGGCGCAGTCCAGTAACAGTTTTAGTGAACTGAACCACGAATCCATTGCCACTGCACTAAACAGATGCCGCCTGACTAACAGCTGTGCAAGAAGCTGATGGTGTTTGATATCACAGATCAAGCTGAGCAGAAACTGATAGCATAGCATTGCTATGTTACAGGCCTATAAGAACAGAAAGGTGAGGATCATGAACTAGTTAAAAACAAAAAAAAAACGCTGCTTTTTGGTGAAAAAGGGGAGATCTGTCAGAGCTTATCATGACAGAACTTTTGGCTATTGCTTTTAGCTAGCATGCTAATTGTATTATTGTCCCTTAATTAATAAAACTAGATGTTAGAAGAAGTTACCTGCAAAATTTAATGTAAATGCCATAAAATAACAACACTTAAAAAACTGGTAAAATTAAACTTGAATACTTGAATTATGTCAATAAACTAGATTTACAAACCACCAGCAATGCTACAAAAAGCAGAAGTGAGCTGAGTTTAAGGAAACATATGTTGGTAGTTATCCTCTCACGACATATAGAAGCAAAAAGAGCTCATAAACTTAAAACATACATCATCATTGGCCGAGAGCTGCCTGCCCGGGCTAGAAAGCTTCCTGAGAAGAAGTGAATTCCATTTGTTCCTCAAATGCAAAACTGTATTCCCCAAGTTGCTGTCCACCTTAAACTTTAACCAGTTATCTATACATACAGTCATCATCTTTGAATCAGGGCTGGCCGTCTCCTCCTCACTATCACTGCTCAGCTCTATGTACAGGAAACAAGGCTAGTCTAAATGCATGCTTGTACATTTTGATATATCATCTTTATGGCACGGCATGTAAAAATACTGCCAAGGTATCCTTTTACATATATAAGTCTCCCCACTCATGAAGGTTCACCTGACAGCAGTTTAACAGTGAACTTAGCTCTAGTAATATAATCAATGATAATCAATGATAATATAACAATATCATCATGCTCTTCCATTTTTCAGCAGAAAATTTGCGATCAGTGGAGTGACAAACTATTTTTAGAAACAAAAGCAATTATGAGACAAGCCTCCAGCTCTGACATAACGGAGGTTTTTTAAAGCATAGATGTACGAGCCACAGAATGAATCGTTTTGGATCTCTGCGTTTGGGAGTTACTTCTCATATGAACTGTGAGACGCACAGATTTAACACAAGGTACAGTAGATACTCTTATAACATAAATTCTGGAGAACGTAAAAAATCAACGCGAAGTTTTTTGCTTCGTATTAAGTAAACTATTCCATATAACGTAAAGTGGCAAGCTGAGTGAGTTTTTAAACTTGATTTGAATGTTAATCTATCTCGCCGCCATTGCAAGAGAAAACAAATGCCATGCGTATAGCGTTATATCCACATGTATTACATATACAACTTTCATGTAACTCTAGTTCGTCGTGATAGATCGTCAGATGTGTCGACAAAACAGAGAATATGTAACTGCGCAACTGTTCCTAAATACTTGAAGGCGATTGTTTGGTGCAGGTGTTACAGCTCCAGTCTACCAATCTGAATGTCAATGTTGAAGTATCGTCAAAAGTTCTCTTTTATCCTAACCTTGAACCCCGGATAGAGATAGACGATAAACCGTTGGTACCGCTTTTTTACAGTAAAAATATATTGTTGGTTTGCTTTATTGTAGATGCATAAAGTATTTCTTATTAGTTTTACTTTGCAGAAAAGACTTCCCTGTTTAGAGAAAGTAAGCAAATCGTTGTGAATGAACGCCGAAGATGTGCGCTCCCTATCAATCCATGTTAAAATTAACACAATCATAGTTTATACAACCAAAAAGATTGATCAAAAAAAGGAGAAAAGTTGTCGATGCAAACCAATAATATTGCAGTTATGGTACATCCTACAAATTAAAAAAATTATGTCAAGTTTTTCCTTTTTGTACAGCCAATGGGGTGAGTTTGAAAGACCTTGGGTCGGATTAGGCAATTTACATGTATTTTACTGTTCTTATAACGTGAAATCTGTATAACGCAAACATTCCTGGAACGGATGATTTATGTTGTAGGATCGCCTACTGTACTGAACGTTCATGTTTAAAACACAGTATCCCAACTTTACATGCCTCTACTGATGTGGAAGTGGCATGGTGTCAGTTACATTATTCTAATATTTTCATAGCTCTGTTATAAACTAATATGTGCATTAGACATAATATATGTTCCAATGCATTAAAGTTGACTCTCTACTTTCAATCGATAAACCAAATCATGAAAAACTGTAAATTGTCTTATCAGCATTTGTTGAGCAGACAACTCTAAATTAGATTACATTTTACTTGCCTACACTACTTTTGGTACAACGTGTAGTTATCAGCTTCTTCTGTCTAGTGAAAGAGATTGTTGTACATGAAATTGTTATGATTACAAAACTGACCTGAAGTGCTCTGTGTCCTACTTTCGTTATCCAATGGGAGACGAGACGGTCCAGCAAAAAGGAATACTGTTATAGGGGTCACCACAGTGGCGCAACGAGCGCTAGCGGTGGCGAAACTGTAATTAAAGTTGATAAGAGATCAAAGGTACCTTCTAATTTTAAACTGGCTAATTTAAAATTTAATCTAATCTCTAAACCACACCAGTTACATATGACCCTACTAGGGTGCCATGCACAGCTATAAGCGCTGAAGAGAGGAGGAAGATAGAGAAGGAAGAACGATAGAGAAAAGGATGAGAAGATGAATTTTGTTTAGAGCACATATACTGATAGGATAGCATGATGAGAATTCATAAACCTACAACTATTGGTGCCAACTAAAAATAGCGGTGGATATAAGACATGCCCAGAGCATTTATCAATAACTACTCATACGACAGATCCAAACTCTCTACACAGAATTTTAAGATGGAGTATAAGTTTTTTATTTCAATGTCTGGCAAGCTGAGTAAGCTTTGACAAGATTTCTTGTACAGTGGAACCTCGGTTCTCAAATGCTTCGGTTCTCGAACGCTTCGGTTCTCGACCAATTCAGATTTTGACCAAAATAATTGAGATTTGTTCGTCTCGGATCGCGAACACAAATTCAGTCCTCGACCAAACCGGAGCATGCGCATTAGAAATAAACGTCCGGAACAGCTCCGGAAATATTCATTAACAAAGGGAAAAGCAAGTTACAATTCATAAATTCCTTACAAAAAGGAAGGAACCATCTGGGATGACATCCCTCACCGAAGAGATTTGCTAGGGAGACAGCTCCTCAGTTACCCTAAATTGTTCAGGAAGATTCTCTTCCAAATATGTGAAGTAAACGTACCATTGCTGTTTATATTTTCTTTTTTACACGATTTTTGATGTAACTGAATGTGCATTCTTTGCTGTTTCATTATCAATTTTTGCGATTTTTGGTATTGTATCTTAACCTAGAATGTTTTCAACGTTTTAAGAGCAAAGCATACGAAATGTTTACTTTTGTTTTCATCATCAAAGATAGAAAATCTTTTATTAAAAATAAACACGGTTTATATCTACCCGTTTTTATTTATAGTATGCAGTCTACAGCACAGTTTATGGTGTACACAGCACAGTTTATGGTGTACACAGTACAGTTTATGGTGTACACAGTACAGTTTATGGTGTACACAGTACAGTTTATGGTGTACACAGTACAGTTTATGGTGTACACAGTACAGTTTATGGTGTACACAGTACAGTTTATGGTGTAAAGTGTTTGAAAAAAACTTTACCGAAGTTGTTATCTTGGCTTGGGACGGATTAAAATTTACATACATTAATTCTAATGGGAATAATTGTTTTGGATCTCAAACAACTAGGTTTTCGAACAACCTTCTGCAACGGATTATGTTCGAGAACCATGGTTCCACTAAATGTAGCTGTTTTCTTAACAACTCAAAACTGTGGAAGGGCATAAATAATGGAATTGTTTCTCCATCATCTCATTTTCCTTGCACAAACAATTTTCAATAAACAGTTGAAATAATAAATCAAACACGCTGCCACCCTTCTCTCCTTTGAAGGTTATGACCGAGCTGCCTTCTTTGCCGTTTTGTCTACTGCATGGCGTAATAGCTCTTGTGATTTAAATTTATTTATAATTTAGATAAAGGGACTACATCAAAAATTGCTAATTAAATTCATTCAGCCAACCATCTAGCAGACAGAAATGTTATCTTTATCATAGTATCAACTTCAGTAATTGCTTGCAGAGTATCCATGAACTAATGCTTAATGCAGGTAAAAATGAATTCAACTAACAATGAAGAGAACAAATTATAAAAAGCAAGGAAACAAACTTAATAAGCAATTACACAACCAAACTAACTTGCTTATTAGTTTGTTCTGCTTGCTAATTTGTAACGAATAAATAAGCAAAACAATTTCAACAAGCATCCCTAAAGCTCTTTAAGCAGTATAACCTGGTTACCAGGCAAAGGAAACAATCCACAGCGCCAAGTTTACAGGCTAAGATGCAAGATAGTTCTATAGGAATAGATATAGACATAGCGTACTACCTCCTCGGAGTGAAGGAGGTGAATTGTGACCGACACAGTTCCTCATATATCAGCCAATCAGTGGAGAGTGCATCTATAGCCTCCTTCTTGCTACTGCCAGATGTCTTACCGAGAGAATGGCTCAGTACGGATGTCTGGTGTAGCCTCACCTTGCTTTCCTTGCTGCAAGAGAACTCATTCTATGAAAACAATCCTTTACACTACGCTTCCGTTTACTACTTGCAGTCCATTTATAGAATATCATGACATCATACCTACAACATGAGCAGTTACATTATAACCATAACTTTAGAATATCATGATATCATACCTACAACATGAGCAGTTACATTATAACCATAACTATAGAATCTCATGACATCATACCTACAACATGAGCAGTTACATTATAACCATAACTTTAGAATATCATGACATCATACCTACAACATGAGCAGTTACATTATAACCATAACTATAAAATCTCATGACATCATACCTACAACATGAGCAGTTACATTATAACCATAACTTGCATCAGATTTCAGAAAGCTTTTAGGACAAAGGTTTGCTGCTATATAACAGGAATAAGGGAATTAGCTTCCTGAACAGGCATTTGTTGGCGAAGGGTGAGACACAGCAATGGAAGAAGCAATTTGGAACTATGAAATAACTAAAAATAATTTGGAGAAAACTTTTGCAACTTTTAAAAGTGGTTGAAGTATGATTACACAACAATTAAAAATCAAAGCCTCAATAAAATCATTTTGCATCATATTCAATTTGGATGTAATTTGCTTTAATGATAAGCGTGTGTCAGGTGGTGGTTACAGTTCAATTGTCCTTTTCTGAGCAGCATTAAAGAGAGGTGAATGAGAAACTCGTAATTGACTAGAATGAAGAGATAACAGAGATATGAGAGGGAGATGAGAGAGATATAAAAAAGAGAGAGAAAGTGATAATTGGGAAAAAGAGATAGGAGGGCATGAGATAAAAGAGAAAGAGGGCGACAGTGATTGGATACTTGCAATGTTTTAAGCTCCGCCTTGTTCCTGTCAACCTTAACCAGGTTAGGGTAGATACCGGCGCATAGAGCCGCCTTAACAACTGGCCAGGAGTCAGAGTTCGTGTTAAGATCCCTGATGTCTCCGCTCCCACGGGCCTTCACAAACCCTGATGCTCTTAGCTGCCCAAGTAAAAGTGATCTACAAAGACATACAAGTGCAAGAAGGTTAGCCAATAATCTCAACACTAAATGCTAGGAAATAGACCCGACTCAAGGAACCTAGTCTTACGTGCTGCCAGTGGCAGCCACCCTGATATATGTAAGTTTACGCAGTATAAATAACCATAGTAGTATGTATCTAGCAATTCGCATAAATAGAATTGCTTTTTCTAACAAAAGACTGAAGCAAAAACCAAACCAGAACAGGAGCTGAAGGAATCAACAAATAATATACACGAAGTACTACATAGAACGAGTTGTTAGATTCTCTGCTATGAATACAATTGAAACCATCAAGATCGTGGCTAACCAAGCTGAGCCACACCTGCATATTATGATATACAAATGTTAAAGATTTAACATTTGTATATCATTAAGATAGACTTTCAAGCTTGAAAGACTGAAGACCACTGGCGAAATATTCAGAAAACTTACTGACAAATCCGAGGGCGCTAATGCTGCAGTTGATGGAATTTCATATATTAGGACTGCACAATATGTACACATGCAGCTTTTTCATGACTGCCTAGTTGACCATCAGCTTTAAATTGAAATTAGAAAAGGGCCAAAATGAATGCAAATTGATACGAAATAATGGAGATAGAAACACGCATGTAATAATAACAGTAATAGTAGTTCAACACTAGCAGAGGTAAAATACTGAGTAATTATCAGTCCTTGCTGGTAGTACAACTACCAAGTGCTCCAAAGGTGAAAGCATTTGACACCGCGTGTAGGTGCTTTGTGATGACCTCGTATGACGTTACCACGTACGTAACTATTCAAATAGATTGCATTCAAAAACCTTTTATCAAAAGACAACTTAATAGACGCTTGTGCTTCACATGAAAGTTAACAAGATAAAGTTAAAGGATGTGATGACGGAAGAATATTTATCGGTAAATAAGAAAATATTGTTATTATCTACAAACAGCTGTCAGTAGAATACGGTTAGAAACATTATTAATGAGAGGATGAATAGCAGACGAATCCAATGGGACCAGTTTAGCGTTAATTACATGCAGCCTTTACACCAGCAAGTATCTATTTACTGTAGCCTACATACATTGATTACATGCATTTATAAAAATATTAGGTAAGGTCTACTGGACTTTGTTAGTTTAGTCAAGAAAAAAAGTACTGTAACTCTTCCATGATTATGATGGGCTGTGATTATAATCTGAACACCCTATAAGGAATACACCATACACACATCTCCTACCCCAGGGAACACCTCATACACACATCTCCTACCCCAGGGAACACCTCATACACACATCCTCATGCCCATAGGGTATACACCATACATACACTCGCTACCCGTAGTTTTCAGCATTTCAAGTGCAGACCAAGGAAGGCAACTCTATAATTGTTTTTTGGGATAAATCTAAATATGAAGTTATTACTGCTAAATTCCCGTGTTACACTTCCTCTATAGGAATTCAACTTAGCGTGTGACAGGCTACACCTAGGATCTTGCTCCTATTCTTCTCATGTAACATCACTTCGTGCATCGAAAATCTTCAAGAAACAGTAGAGCTCAAAAGGAAAAAAGCCTTGTCTCACCTCATGCCTAGAATCATCTCCATCGTTGCTGTAGAGACAAAGTTCTTCTGACAGAATGACCTCTCATACCCGTCTGATCTCGCACGCTGCCATGCCTGGAACACTCTCAAATATGACATGTGATCACTCTGAGAGTCAGCGCTGAACTTTTCCTTGACCTTTGCAGCAGTTCTTTTCAGTGATGGGTTGGAAGGCAGCATAACTAAAAAAAGATGCAAGAGTAGAGTGAAAAGGAGAGAGTAGAGTGTATGTGTGCCTGTAGAATGGAATGACATCAACTATGGTAGCAGTTAGCCTCAGAGTGAAATACCGATGCCTATGGTAAGATTCAGATTTCTATTTCTCTGGCAGCATACTGAATACTTATTTGTTGTTCATTCACGAATAAATTCATAACTTTCTCATCAAGCAATTCTTCAAATAGTCAGCCAAATGTCTACATAGTTTTGATTTCTTGATTATGATAAAATATCAAATGAATTAAAGTTTAAATGTCTATTATACTTTTTAGAAAAATGAGTGAATTTAAAATAGCACTATTGACAAGGCACCGTATCAGACTCTACCATAACAGAAGATGACATGCACATGCAATAACAAACGTGAGACTATTTATAGAATGCCCTATGGTGTTTAATGAATTTTCTGTCTATTTGTGGACTTCTAAAAAGGCCAAACATAGAAATATTTCTTAAAATGGATCAGCTGCATATTTTTTATTAAATTTGGACTCCCTGAGGGGTACCATGCTTTACTCGCTGTCTTATAGCTATTTATGAACAATTCATGAGTTTTAAGTCATCAAAACATGTGCAGAGGTGGAAAGATCTATAATCATGAATAATCAGCTCCCTTTAGGATAATAACACTCTTAATGATTCAAGCCTACATGTTGATGACAGTCTTTTAGTGAATACAAGATTTGAAGGTCATGACTTTGTATGTTTTGCAAACAAAAAATTCTATTACTAGACATCAGAACTTACTTGTGTCATATATGCAGGATGCCTATGATGTCTATGACATGTACTACCTGGTATGTATGGTATGTCAGCAAAACTATACCATAAAATTAGCAACATCATTGAGTAAACATCAAAATAAATATTTAAAACTGACATAAAATAGAAAACTTGCAAAATGATAGTAATTTTGCTCATATTTATTTATAATTTTGGAGTTGTCCCCTTTTGAAAGCAACCATTTGAGTTTTCTCTTCATTTGTCTTTTATAGACATATATCTGTGTGCTCATAAATGCAAAGCCTTTTATAAATTTATGTTTCTTTTTTTCAACAAAATTAAAACTGAAAAACTAGATTTACTATAACTTCTGCCTAAAACTTCTGCCTTACCTGCTGCAATTATTACAGGACAAAATTAGCCAATGATATTCTATTTTACTACTTTATGGTAACAAAGCACATATAATTCCTATTTTATCAGTGCTAGTACCAAAAAGTGCAGCAATTCTTTCCTAATGCTATTAGCGTGACTTTAGACAGAGGACGGACACACACTTCTCTTCTTATAGTAAAGAGTTATGTCAACAAGAGATATGGTACTGCTTTGCTTAACTGACTCTCAAAGTGATTTGTGTCATGATCATAGAAACCATGGTTAAGTCGGGATTATAAGATTTAGAGTTATCTGCATTAACAGAAGGTGAAAATTCTCAGTTATTTTGCAAAAAAATTTTGATTCTAGCTTAATTACAGCAGATTTTATGGTCAATAAACTGAATGCATGTTTACCATCAGTGCGAAAACATAGTTCCGAGAAAACTGGTGTTAACGTCTGAAAAACGAAAACCGATGCAAAGTTTTGTTTACATTTCAAAATATCATAGCAACCAATATTAAGAAGTTATGATATTTATCTAGATTTCTGTCTTTATATCAAAAACATTATGCTGAATTTAAAAATCTAAACAGATTTTGGCTGGTTGTCATAGAAATGGCTGTATATCTATAAGAAAATGTATTACCTAATTTTGCAGATAATAAAAGCGGCTTGGCAGCGCCGCGATATTGAGCACAACCGTAGTATGATCAACAAAATGTTTAAAAAATAATAACAGTAACATATTGCACATCATCGGTCATTCTATACTTTGATCTTGCAAATTCGAATAATTTTTCTTATAATAAAATCTCATAAAATCGAATAATTATTTTTATAATTAAATATTGTAAAAATCTTATAAGAATGGTTAGGAATATATCATGGTCATTCCCTTTACTTACACTGCTTTTGGCATCAGTTGGAATACCAAAGTACTCATTATTATAAGTGTTCATAATGTCAGAATTATCTTTCAAATCGGCAAAAAAGAAACGATTACGTTTTTCGGACGCCATTTTTCAGTACTTCTTGTTTAGCATAGCAACAGTTTTAAGGGTTTTTTCCCGAGGTTTTAAGACATTTATTATCTAAACTGACTTCAGATTCAGAAAGATCACTCTTTGATTGGTCCAGACGCACGTGTTACAAAAATCTTTACCAAAATTATAAATTCAGTTAGTGCAACTTTAAAGTCGAATAACTCAACTTCGTGATTTGCGACTTACCAATGGTTTCTGTGACCGTGACCCATTTAGCATAGAAAAATCAATTGTTTATAAAAAATTCAGACTTGATTTGTGAATTATTTTCATCAACAAAATTAGCTAAGCAAAAAAAAAAGCTGGAAAAGTGATGAAGCCCATAATACGCAATAGCATAGCTAGTCGTGGCGTTGGGCTTGTCATCTGATGATGCGGTGTTTAATATAAGAAAGTTAATTGTGGTTTCTTGATATTCTACTAAAAATTTTACAACTTGACGAAATATTGTACACATTCTTCAAGAATAACAAGCAAACCAAAGGCAAAATATCTTACAATGATATTTTAAAATTTAAAATATTTGCACATAGAAATAGTAGTATTTGCAAAGTTCCTTTCTACCATCTGGAAACTGCTGGACTTTGTTACTAACTCATCTATAGCATCTCCAAGAGCAGCATTCTTAGTGAAAACATTGCAGGAGAGCCTTTGATTGACTTCTAGTTTACAACACCTAGTTAAATTTGTTTGTAGGATAAGACAAGAATGATAGGAATACTAGGCCCTGGTTTAATCCTAGGTCAGGGTGGGATTATAAAGAACAAGCAGCCACAATTATTCCTGAGGCTATAAACAAGAAGTCCTTGATTAGAAGGTAGCTCAGCAACTAGAGTCGTATAAAACGGTTAAACTTCAACTTGAGAAGTTAATCTGTTCTCACATTTTCTTTGTATGTAGAGACGGTTGTAAATTGGAGCAGACATTTTTTATAAGAATTAACTCTACTTTGTTTATTTTATTCCATGATTATTATGATAAATACCTTAAGTATTTACGTATAGCATTAAAACAAATGCGTGATATATAATTATGCAGAAAAACTAAATACACTGTAGATAAATAAACAAACAATAAAAATATGTTTTTATTATTGCCTCACTTTTTTATTACAGACAGGCAGTTGGATTGTAGCGTTGTTGGTACAGGACAGTAGAGGCAGTGATAGAAACACAGGCTAGTTTTATTACAGACAGGCAGTTGGAATGTAGCGATGTTGGTACAGGACAGCAGAGACAGTGATAGAAACACAGGCTAGTTTAATTACAGACAAGCAGTTGGAATGTAGCGATGTTGGTACAGGACAGTAGAGACAGTGATAGAAACACAGGCTAGTTTTATTACAGACAGGCAGTTGGAATGTAGCGATGTTGGTACAGGACAGTAGAGACAGTGATAGAAACACAGGCAAGTTTTATTACAGACAGGCAGTTGGAATGTAGCGATGTTGGTACAGGACAGTAGAGACAGTGATAGAAACACAGGCTAGTTTTATTACAGACAGGCAGTTGGAATGTAGCGATGTTGGTACAGGACAGTAGAGACAGTGATAGAAACACAGGCTAGTTTAATTACAGACAAGCAGTTGGAATGTAGCGATGTTGGTACAGGACAGTAGAGGCAGTGATAGAAACACAGGCTAGTTTATTACAGACAGGCAGTTGGAATGTAGCGATGTTGGTACAGGACAGTAGAGACAGTGATAGAAACACAGGCTAGTTTAATTACAGACAAGCAGTTGGAATGTAGCGATGTTGGTACAGGACAGTAGAGGCAGTGATAGAAACACAGGCTAGTTTTATTACAGACAGGCAGTTGGAATGTAGCGATGTTGGTACAGGACAGTAGAGGCAGTGATAGAAACACAGGCTAGTTTTATTACAGACAGGCAGTTGGAATGTAGCGATGTTGGTACAGGACAGTAGAGGCAGTGATAGAAACACAGGCTAGTTTTATTACAGACAGGCAGTTGGAATGTAGCGATGTTGGTACAGGACAGTAGAGGCAGTGATACAAACACAGGCTAGTTTTATTACAGACAGGCAGTTGGAATGTAGCGATGTTGGTACAGGACAGTAGAGGCAGTGATAGAAACACAGGCTAGTTTAATTGAAAAAGCAAAAGCTTTACAAATTATTGTAACATATTTCTATCATTTTTAACTTCATGTCCAATTATCACATTCATTCTCTTCACTTTCACTCTTTTCCAGCTTTCCTTTCTTCGAATCACTTTAATTCCTTGTGTGTGATACTAAACACCTTTCAAGTTTAAATAAATTGTTTGTTTATCATACCACATTATCTATCAACATGTTTATCTGTCAACACCACCAACTTATATTGACTTGCTCTAAGCTTATTGTCACAACTTTTATTACGCCAAGACTCTGAGCAGAACCCCTTCAAGGCAGTTCAAATTATATGTGAGGGGCAGGCTATGGACTGTACAGGTGGTAAGGAGCAAAGATGTGAAACATCGAGGCAGGTATAAATTTCACTGAACAGGGTAAATCAACTTCATCCCTTAAATGTTATCTGATACCAACCAGAGGTATTTTCCTCAGCTTGAGAAAATAATCTACACATACATAACCTTCATAACTCTATATACTAATTGTGCACAACTCTATGGAAACCTAATTGTGCACAACTCAAGGGAAACAAGCTTTTTACCTGTATTAATCCTCTGTCTTATAACAAATACTCTATTAAAAGATAACCTACAACTTCTCATGAATTGTTACCATCTTCAAACTGTACCAGTCTGGTTAATATATATGTTACTCATTTGATTTCATAGTTAATATATTGTTATATTGTTGTTGATGTATGCTTTCCAGTTAGCATGTTTAAATAAACTGTTATAGACACATGCTGAAATAGACAATAAGATTAAGACTAAGATTAGACTAAGATTAATTGTTCGCATACTTATTACACATGACGATCACCTGTGACACACCAGACTACCAGTGTACTACCAGTGTACTACCAATGTACTACCAGTGTACTACCAGTGTACTACCAGTGTACTACCAGTGTACTACTGGTGTACTAGCGTAAATAAAAAGTTGTACATACATGCATTACTAACTTTGGCTGCATCAGTCAAAATATGTTTTGCTAAAAATGTTGGTTTGGTCACCCATTGATGATGATAATATAATGATGAGAACTTACAGGGTTCCTTATAAGCCAGCGTACAGGCTATGGTTAGGATGGGATCCAAGCATTTCAGTATGACGGAGTAGACAATCATCTTGCCAAGGCGGGGCTCAATGGGCATGTCGACTAGGTGGTGCCCAAGCTCGGTGAGGTCTTCAAAACTGTCTAACGCATCCATTTGCTGCAGGAATCATAATAAAAAACAATGTTTAGGCAGCATAAATATATTATAAAATTAGTGATTAGTCAATAAAAATGCATTTTTAGACAGACAAAAGCAAAAGAAATGAAAATAAGTATAATAATAGTGGTGAAAAATCAAACAAAGTACAAGACATTTTTTTATAGTTTGTACAATTGTTACCAAAACTTGTAATCAGCTGGACATAATTTTCATTTCTTGACATTCCAATTTTTCAAAATAATTTCTTTCATGTTAGAGGTATAAAAATGCATAAGCCAAATTTTGTTCATTCTAAGATTTCTTACACTCTGTAACCTTCCCTATGTTTAGTGGATGCAGAACTACTATAATAAGCTATGAAATTTTTAATATGTTCTAAAATGAATTTTACAGAAAATCAGGGTATTTGTTGACTTACTTGATATCTTGCTGCCTTTGGCTAGTCTAATCAAGTCAAGGGTGACTTATAGTACAAATATTATTCTAAGGTGACTAGTGACATGATAAGACAATCCCGGATATCAAAAAATAAATACTGCTCCGTAGCAATAGCAAGCCGACCATAAAACTAGCACTTGTAATTCCTTCCTCTTTTTCACGAGTGATTAGCAAACAGAGATAAACCGTGAAAGTTTTTAGCCAGAAAGGTTCATTAGAGCAGTAGTAATCCATCTAACAAATGCTTAATTACAAGACATCCTCTCCCTGGTCTGAATTATATCTTACACTGAATGGCCAGGAAATATACGTCAAGCTATCATTTCATGCTAATGACTTGAAAGGAATTATGTTTTCTTGAGATTGAATACACCTTCATCTGATACTAGGTCAAACGCATTAGCAGGCAGCCGTACTAGTCGTTATGACATTTGTATGCCTCTTGCTCCTACGATTTCCGAGACACCAAAATTCTCTTTTAGTCATGCCGATGAGGTAAAACAAGATATCCCCTAATCCAACTCACCCAGTAGTTATAGAACACGCTATTACTGTAATATTAACCATTTAGTTACTATTTATTACATTTCCATGATGTAACTTTGTCTTTTGACCTGAAAATGAGCCAGGTATGTCGCAGATTGATTCGCCAATCTTTTCTATAATAAGAGTTGGACCCATTCGTTCATCTGTCCGAAGCTTCGGTTGAAGGTCAGAAAAAAGATTGCACCATATGGGATTCAAACTCGTGACAATGGGCTTCACCACTCCGCACACTCCCACCTGCACCAACTTGCACCTTCAACTTCCATGTTTTAGAATATTTGTGCACACACTTATTCTCTGTGCTTTATCGGCACACATGATGATCTCTCACAGCACACCGGACTGCCAGGGTACTAGTAGGCTATAGTTATTCAACAGAGGTGCATCGAGTAACGGGAATGGCCAGTATATTATAGCTGTACTTCATGTCTATAAGTGTGACACTATGGGTCGCCAGGAGACTCACACCAACCTGAGGACAACAGTGACATGGTGCTGGAAATATTGTAAGGATTTATATTTTTATCAAGTTTTTTCCTTGCAATATAAACCGAGCTCTAAAACACATTCTTGACTATAAACGTTACATCATCGATAATTGGTTACCCTTTAACAGTATATCTATTCAAATTTGTAAATAAAATTTTCATGTGATTGTTGGCACATCACATGAACAAATCTTTGCCATACCAAGCTGACCGATCTCTCGCTGCCAAGCTCTAAATCACTTTAAACCATGAACACAGCAGAATGTGTATCATCAAGTTCGCTTCTAACTGATTGAGCCCACAGCATACCTCTATGAACACGAGCAAACCATAGACTTATCCACCCCTAAAACGCTACCAATATTCCACATAATAATGCATTTTCCATGACTTTAAAAAATGCCAAAGACAAATCACCTCAATGCATTCTAAAGAACTCGAGAAGAGGAAAGAATAACACATTTTGCATAAAAATAAAACTAATTAGGTTCTATATCTAGGTTAAAGAATATGAGTTACTGGTTGTTCCCTTGCATGGATAGCTGTGGGAAAAAAACCATTGTGAATATACGCAAGCTGTAAAGCATGTAAACTAATTATAAAAGACATGCTACAAGAGCGTTACTTGAAGCGTTTTGTCGTGAACACTCCGCTTGCTGTTTATAAAACCAGGTTGCCAGTTGAAGTAGCATTTTATCATAACCTTCTGTGATGATTTCAATAGAGGTTACACAAGACACTAATAACAAGAGTAATCCAGTGGGATTATAAAACAGGTCAGAGGAATGATATATTTGAGATTTAGCGCAAACAATGTCAGTTGTTAATCTGGTAATGTCCAACGAATAGTCTTGACTGGCGAATAATAACTCAGACATCTGCGCATTTTAGAGTTTAAAATTGCAAAAATCCATCAAAAGGAATCCTAAGTCTTATTTCGAAGAGGACCAAAATTAACAGTTAAAAAAGACGCTGGCAATGATATGGCATTTCATGCATGTACATGTATATTAGAGTACCTAGCACACTACTGCTCTCCCCATAAACACATATTAGTTAGAGTCCTAGCTATAGCCTTATCTTACCTAGAGCATGAATGTTACATAGCCTCAGCCACATTTTGGAAGTTACTTCCTTTTGTGAACTTACTTTCCTTTTCTTACACTTATATGGCTTTACCGAAGTTAGCCGTTATGTTTTATGTTATGATAAACTGTTAACAAAGATCACGACATTTTAAACAAGGCCACACGTTTAGGATATCGATTAGCATTAGTTTAGATTAGTTTTGCATGAAGGAATTCTACCAATGCAATGACACTTTTTATTAGTAACTGTAAAGTCATCAATGTATATATATTGATAAATCACACTTTGTCATCGTGCATGTCTGTAAAGGCTGGTTCACACTATATCGCCTGATTGGTCCGCGTTCTCCTTTAGGCATTCATCCTTGATTATGTGAACCGGGGGCCGATAGCATTGATGAAGCGACGCGGATATGTCGGGAAAGTTTGCAGCTGTCAAAGTTTTTCGATATTTTGGCCAAGCATCAACGACAGCCTGTACAACGTAAACCATTTTGGCAATAGTATATAACGGTTGCCGATAGCGTGATTTATTTATTTCTGTTAATGATGGTTGCTGCGGGACTAGTATTTGATTCAAGCATGCTAAGACAAAGAGGTGGTGAAAAATGAAAACACTACGTCTCGGAGTATTTGCTGATGCAAACGCAAATAGGTTTAAGATAGTGTGAACATTGTTATCATCGACGATCACCGGAGTATTGTGGCATCAACGCCGAGATATGGCGATATAGTGTGAACTAGCTTTTCGTCTGTGTAAATTCTATGCACTTCCACATTTTTGACGAAATTCATTGAAACTTCATACACATATTTGATATCAGAACTCTGTCTGGTTTCTGATAATCAGCCTCTTGAACACCCACCTGCAGGCTACCTGATTGGAAATTAAGGAAACTCTGATCATCGCCATGTTTACTTCTAGTCTTATATATAAAGCTTTATAGCACCTACCGTAAAACCTCTAATTGAACGCCATAATGCGCTATTTTTCAATTCTTCCTCTAAAGAGACGGTCAAATAGAGGTGGCGTTCAATTAGAGGTTTTACGGTATCTGACTCCTACAGCAAACATAATTGTAATGATTGATTTCTCCCATACCGACCATACCTTGAGAAGCTGTACAGCATTCCTGGTGATAAGAAAGGAGGGAGGCTCCGGAGCTTGAGACAGGAAGTCCGCTATGCCTACTCCGCATGGAGCCAGTAACTTTGTGTGAAGGCACAACTCCTGTAAGGAAACAAACGGAATGTACAGAGTAGAAGATATGCATTTGGATAAAAGGTGCATAGAGGAGATATGATAGCCAATCTGAACACACGACAGAATCAAAGTTATACAGAGATGTTGAATAATATATGGAGGTGTTGAATATTATACAAAGATGTTGAATATTATACAGACATGTTGAATATTTTGTTGATGGTCATTTGTAAACACCTAAAAAAGTTTTAATAAAAACAGGTAAACGGTATAATAAAACCAAATACTATGCTGCAGAAATATCTTGCCAAAGCATAAAAGTACATTTTTAACATTACTCTTTGTGTCCTGCTGCTCCACAAGACTACCACCAACTATGTGCTCAGAATACAAACATTTATACAGATTCTTTCGGTGAAAATTCCAATGAATTATGACATAAATCATGAATTTTTCTCATATGATGTTGCAACACTACTGCAGTGATAACAGCTGGTAGCAAGGGATTGATGTTGGTACTACACTGACATATATATATATTTATATGCAATGTATTTATACATTTATATAAGACCATTCTGTTATAACCTCAGTACAGTGCACCTCCGAATTACGATGTCCATGGCGTCTGTCTGGACAGACGGACGCCCGTCTGTCAGCCGCCTTCAACCTTTAACCGATACCCTGGACAGACGGACGCCCGTCTGTCCGTGGCATCGGTAAAAGGTTGAAGGTTGAAAAAAGGCCACGGTCAAAGGTTGCAAAAAAAGATTGCATTGTACAGAATTCAAACTCGTGATATTCAACTTTGAAGCATGGTATGCTCCCATCTGTATTTCAGAATAATTGTAGGCATAGTTATTACACCTGACAATCTTTTGTATAACAGCAGACTGCCAGGGCACTAGTAATGATAATATAGAGATGATGGTTATTTGGCATTACAGCGATCATAACTTCAACAATTACAATAATTTGGCAGTGGTAGGGTTCACTTAGAGGTCGATCTATGATGAGCAATGACAACTGGAGTGATTTAAAGGAAGTCATCAAACAATGACATCACCTCTAGACAACCAAGGAATGGAATGCACGAGCTGACCAGCAGTATTAGTTAACAATTTTTAGAAATAGACTTTTCATTGACTTACCCGCAATGACTCAAAATTGAATCTACACTTCGAGACCTGATGATTTCAAAGTAGCTTTAGATTCAAACACCAGATATTCACTAACAGTTTGTGACCTTGTAGCAATAACGACCAACTTCTGCTCTTCCAAAATTTTCTTTCACCAATATCCGTGGAAATGTGCACAGGTTATACATGAGAGCTTATACTCTCAACAATTCTTTCTCAATGACCAAAATCATATTTGAAGATTTCAACTGGAGTAAACCATATCTAGTTTGTATTCCAGAGCGCATGCTAAAATTTCTACTGTCACCACTGATATCAGTTTACTACAATTAAAAATTAATTTAACATTTATTTAATTTCGAATCAAAGTCATAAAACTGAACGCTAATAATCAGTTGACTATTATAAATGTGTGAACACCAGAAACCGATGGAAATAAACGAGATGAGGTACAAATCCAAGCACATATTGTTCTTTAATAAGATTTTTGGCAACAGTTGACCAGAATTTCTAAAATTTGATTACAAAAGATGTCTTGCTAGACAAACCACCAGCAATTATTCCTTTGCAAGAATACCACCCGTAGGATGAATGTCTCCAAAGCATAAAAAGACAGCAATAGATGTCACAACAAGGTCTGTGTTGTAACTGTGACCAGTTACAGCACAGACCTTGTCAACCAGCTGCTGGTTCAACTGAACCTTTATACAAGAACATCGGAGAAATAAGGCCAGTACTAGCATCAGACTTGCAAAGAATGAACCACGAAACACACTGGAGGTATTAAACCAATTAGACCAAACCGAAACAAAACTGTAAAGTAGCGAGCATCTACTAATCGGCAAGCAGTAATCTGATCATGTGACCCAATACTTCGCAAATAATTTCTGCAGCACTTTTCGATTATCATAAATGACCAACAGGCTCGTCATGATTATCAGACAATGATATGTACTCCTTCAAGCTAAGGCTAAAAAATTAAACGAATTTTTACAGTAAGTTATAAGATATCACTGCTAAAAGTGACAGCATTACAATGACGATAAAACAGACGCGTAAGAACAATAGACACAGTTTTATTGAATGCGTGAAGTATATTTGTGAAAGTATTTCGACGAATAAGGTTGCTTGAAAGTGTGAACAGAAACCATCCTGTAACAGCCCATTTGAGCCGTTTTGGAAAGAGAATCCAAACTACGGCGGTCTCGTGTGGCTGCGATTAGCCGTTCGTTTTTGAGCTTTTAAGGGCTTGTAATCCCATTTCCACATATTTTGCACCTACAACACAACAGAGTAAGACACGGTGAATCTTTTCATATCAAATAATTGTAATGTGAATTTTATTGCAAGTCAACCTTTAAGAACCAGGACACAGATAGCGGAATTAGATTGCATCAATAGAAGACATCATGATCTGAACAAGGCAAAGAGTAATGGCCATTAGCAGGGCTCACCGTCCATAATCCGAATATTTATGCTGTTTCGACACTTTGATAAACAGTTCAACTGGTTATGGCTTCTCTTGGGCTTGAAAGAATAATAGACGACAGCTACTGAAGACATAATTCCTCACTTCTCATCTCAAAAGTATAACAATATGTTTATGTAAATATGCTCGCAGAAGTAGAGCTTCATAATTTCCCAAAAATCGCCAGACGATTTGATATGGCAAATAAACGATTCACAATATATTCCGATATTATTATCATGTAAAAAATTATTAATTTTAATAATAATTATAAATTTTGTTAATACTTGTTAGTATGTTTTAACTTGAAAAGAAACTGTTTTGTTTTATAGACATTCGAAACATTTATTTCACAAATTCGTATGTGCATGGAAGGCCATGGAATGAGTTTATTATATATGGCTAAAAGGCCCATGCGTTTTAGTTTCAGTATCGCTCACTTTGAAAATCGACAGGTGTGAGATAAATCACCTTTACACGATTATATCATTTATACGATTGCCGATATCTCTTTAATTGGTAGCAAATTAAGTCGTCACCAAACAATTAGATCGCCATATCGCGAAGCTCTACTCAGAAGTAACCAGTAGTTTCTGGCATACTGCTAGTAGTATTTCTATACTGCCATTAATAATCGGAGACATACTATCAACATTAAACTATGTGCACATCCTGCAGATAAGGGCTAATCCTATTTAAATACACCATAAAGAATTATTTCAAAGAATGGCCGATGAAAAATCATCCAAATAAAATGGCTGACTTATAGATGACCTGCGGATAGACAACTGAGGGCAGTTTGAACCAGCAGTCTTTGCTTTAGCCTAGCTTCCAAAGCAAACACCATCTAATGTTTGAGGACATAGACTGATAGTCTACAATATAATCGCTGGTATGAGTCCACACAGAAATGATGTGGTACAACTCTGTAGGTATTTAGACAATTTTATATACAATACTAAAATATACACGCGCTGACAACAATTTTGTGTGAAAAATAATTCTGTAGAAATAAAATTGCCATGACTAGCTGGCTAATAAATAATGTCTCCGTTAGCGAATAAAGTCAAGCCTGACTAAATTATATATATATATATGCATATATATATATCAAATCTATGTATATATACATAGATTTTATTAATACTTTTTATTATATTACATATATACTCCATGTACTCCAGATACAGTAGGCGCTCGCTCCTACAACGTAAATAATCCATTCCAGGAATGTTTACGTTATAGAGATTATACGTTATGAGAACATTAAAATAAACGTAAATTGCCTAATCTGTTCCAAGATTTTTTTAAACTCGTTCCTTTGGCCATACAAAACGAGAAACTTGACTTGGTAACCCTTTTTAGTTTGTGAGCTGTACTGTAACTGCAGCAATATTAGTTTGGATCGACGACTTTTCTCCTTTTTATGATCAATCTCACTGATTTCATAGATCATGATTATTGAAGTAATTTTATACAGTCAAACTCGAATAACTCGCCCACGGATAGCTCGAATACAATAATACAGCAATAATATAAAGCAATAATACAGTCAAACATGGATAACTAGGATACCTCGAACACATGGTTAACTCGAACGGTATTGTTTGGTTCGTTCCCACACAATAATAAATTGCTTTAGATACTCGACTTCAACTTCGTTAACTCGAACAGTTTTTTGCCCAACGGCTACCGAGATGGTTGTTATCGCTTTAGAGTACCACTTTATTCCAAGCCATAGAGATAAACAAACTTTTAGTTCTTCTCAGACGTCGTTATTAATATTATCGGCAAAATATTTTCGTTAACAGCTTTTCTAAAGGTTTGCAAAAAATCAAATTTCACCAAACATCCGCTTAGCGATGGCCCTTCGAAAGCAAGGAAAAGCGAGGTATCCTTCGGATAAACTTAAGGAAAAATCGGCAAAATTGATCTTGGTTAAAACGCTCAAAAGAAAATGATGTCTTTTCTTTTGAGCATTTCAACAGCGATCAAGTTTTGCCAATTTTAATCTGAAAACGTCCTGGCAGTCACATCACCTAAAACAACAAACAAATCTCAAGTGATAGAAAAATCTCTATACATTCTGATAAAACTTTTTAAACTTTACACTAGAAGCCTTTTAATTTGCAACAAGCCATCTATGCTTTTTGATTTATATTATAGTTTGTATATGTACATATATCTACTAATAAATATATGTACTTGTGACAGTGCTCTGATAACTCGAACGCTCTGATAACTCGAACACTTTCGGTCGGTCCCGTGAAGTTATCCGAGTTTGCCTGTAATAAGTTGATGGAGAGCACACATCTTCGACGCTCATTTATAAGGATTCGTTAATTTTTCTAAACAGCAAAGTCTCCTCTGCATAGTAAAACTAATAAAAAATATTTTATACGCCTACAAAAAAGCAAAGCAAACCAAAATAATTCACAAAAAGTGGTACTACTCCTCGTCGTGTATCTGTATCTAGGGGTCTGTATCTGGATCTAGGTTAGGATAAAAGAGAACTTTCGACGATACCCCAACTCGTGACATTCGAATTGGTGGACCGACATTTGAACATTTGTATTCGCAATATGTATTTGCGCAGCTATCCTCCTCTCGGTTTTGTCGACACATCTGACAATCTATCACGATGAACTAGATGGTTGCGAAAGTTGTATATATAATTAATCTAACGTTACCCATACGTCGTTTTTTTTTGTTGCAAGTGCTGCAAGATAAATTGATGGTCAAATAGAATTTGAAAACTCGCCCGACTTGACAGTTTACATTATATGGAATTTTTTACGTAGTACGAAACAAAAATTTCACATACATTATTTACATTACCTGGAATTTAAGTTGTAGATATATATATAGTATATAATAATATACTATAATAATACATAGGCCTATAGTATGAAGTTTATTAAAAACTACAGATTAAAATCATTACTACTAATAGTTTCACGCAACCGCGTTGCAATCTTCAGGTAGAATGAAGATTCATTCTTCATACTTCATTCTACCTGAAGATTGCAACGCGATTGCGTGAAACTATTAGTAGTAATGATTTTAACCTGTAGTTTTTAATAAACTTCATACACAGCTCTAATTGACTGGATTATTGAGCACTTTACTTTACAGTGTAAACTACATATGCTATATCTATATATATATAAAATTTATTCATGTAAAACCTTAGATAAAAAACAACTTCACTACTATTAGTTTCATGTCTGTTACGCAGACAATCTACATGCCGACATTCTACTAAATACACACTACGAAATGCAATTACATAGCTATCAGTCGTTATAGTAATTACACCTCTCTTACATATATAACTCAGTTGGACCAAAACAATTTTATCTGATGATTGCTGCGTAACAGACATGAAACTAATAGTAATGAAGTTGTTTTTTATCTAAGGTTTTACATGAATAAATTTTATATTTAAGCTCTGATCACTCATTGAGCACTATTTGGCAGCTTTAACACACTACATTGGAATATATATATATATATATATATATATATATATATTATATATATATTATACATGGTTTATATATATATATATTATACATATATTATATATGTATTATGTATATATTATACATATATTATACATATATATACATATATATTATATTATATATATTATATATACATATATATTATATATTATATATATATATATATATATATATAGATATACAGGACAGATAGTGCAGTTGGTAAGGTATCGGGACCGTGATCATTAGGTCCTCGGTTCAAACCCCAACAACTGCACTTTTCTGGTGGTCCTTGGACAAGACCCTTGCTTGTATAATGTCTACAACCTCTATGATGAGTGCAATAACCAAAGCCATGCTGGCTCTGATGTCGCCCGGTCAAACAAGGTCCGCGCTGCCTGTAGCTGAACCAGGACAAGGCAGTGAAAAATGGGCTACTGGTTCAAAACGGATGAAATGGACTCGGACTGATAACACGGACCTGCAGTACCCAATGACTACAATATACCCAGCAAAAAAAAAAAAAGGTAGAGAAATATCTCCCTCTTGGAGAAGAAATTGAAAAATGCTGGAATGTAAGAACAACTGTAATCCCAGTAGTCATTGGGGCACTGGGCGCAATAACCCCGGCGCATAAAATGTGGCTTGCCCAAATACCAACAACAATCAACTCAGGTGAGTTGCAGAAAAGTGCGCTATTGTGTACAGCTAAGATCTTGAGGCGAGTGCTCGAAATCCCAGGTCTCTGGTAGGAGACCCGAGTTAGAGCAGAATTTACCACCCATACGGGGTATCCGGGGTGAGGAAACAATTTTTTATATATATATACCTGGAGTAAATGTTCTACATACGTATATTGCGGTACAAATACCTGAAGTGGAGAACGAATTATCTCAGCCACTTGGAACGGTGCTAAGCTCTTGTATCTCGAGGAACTGAACAAATGGTAGGCAATGCCAGGCCTGCATCGACCAGCCCTATAAAAGTACAAAAATTTATGAGAAAAATGAATACAATAAAATTTGTTACTAAAAATTTTGTTATTAAAAAAATTTTAGTCTGGCAGATTTTGCAAACAAAAAAATCACAAACAGCCATTAAGTATTTAATAAACCTTGGAAGTAGTCTTATCCAAAATAATCCTGAAAGCATTCTTAAAACTGTCAAAGTAATGGTACCGAATCAGTCAGTTTTTAAAAATATTCTCGAATGATACCAGACACATAGATATTAGTGGGCAAACCCTAGCTCAGCAGGTCGATAGGTCAAGTGAATCGATATGAAGCTATTGGTAAGTTATACCTGCCCGCCCTCTGCGTGGAACTCGCTCGACTAATCCAGTTACATCTGAGTGTAGAAATGTTGGAGAAAGCATCAAACGATTTTTCCTTGACCTTTCCACAGTCGATGACATAAACGATATCATCTACAGTAATCGACGTCTCAGCTATATTTGTTGACAATATCTACAAAAAAGAAATAACGGTAACCTCAAACTCCGAACTTTATGAAAAGTTTGTGTAGGGTAGAAAACTATAGGATAGTATATGGAACACCTTTGTCGCACATGTATGAAATTGCAGGGTTTGGACAATTGGTCTAACGATGATTGGGCCGATTCCAGTTGGTCCAAAGTTAATTAATCTAAAATCGACTTGTCTAATGGTATGATTTGTCTAATGGCACAATCGGTTTAACGACATAATTGGTCTAAAACAAACTCGTCCAAATATACGATTCAACTAATTACCCTTAGGAATAGTTTGTGCCAAAATGGAGTCTCCTGTGTGTGAAACTGAGCTATCAGAAGGAGAAAAAGAGAAGCTTGTTGCCGATGACTATCTATTTACATGGAGATGATAGTAGGCTCTGCGCATATTGGAACTTTTAAACGAATTAATTATTTTTAAGCTAAAAAAAAGATATTGAATGTGAAAACAGAATCTCGAATGTTTTAGCAAGAAGGTCAATCACTATATTTAGAGATTTTGATGAGTATACTAATAATAATAAGGCATATAATCTAAAATTGTGCGCTAGCAGTGTAATTATAATATTGTTTATCTTGTTAAACTTTTATCTCCATTGAGTATTTTTAAAGTTTTTTACACAACAATCACCTGAATTACATGTACTTCTACAGAATTTCCGTTAATTTAACTTGTGTAGACTAAATACAAGTCTCTGATTTACGTTTTCGGTGTTTTTATCCTTGTCTTTACATCAATTTTAGACCAACCACCATTAGATCAAATGGTATATTGGACGGATCGGTTGTAGACTGAATGTCTTTGGACTAGTTGTCTATTAGACTGATTGGATTTGGACTAGTTGTCTATTAGACTGATTGGATTTGGACTAATGAGTATTAGGGCAATCATAACAAATCAAAATTAAAAGGTAGTGCTGTTGCGAGGAAGTGCTTCAGCAAAAACAGGGTAACTTTATGACAAAGTAACAATATTCAAACCTGTATTCAGTTACAAACTAGTTACTATCATATCCATTAAATGATCCTTGTACTGTATTTGGTTTATTACTTTGACCAATCAGTCTGCAACCTTATGGCTGATGACCAGGTCTAATATGATACACAGCTAGAGGTTGCGGAGTCAACAATGACAGAGAATTTGCAGGGGAGTATTTGTGACACCCTCTTTATTATCTCCTGACTAAGCATATAACTAAGGCTAGTTTTGAGAGGCACCAATATGCTCAAATATGCTAAACATTGCTGACCGCTGACTTTACTCTGAGAAAGTTGTTTATAGATGATTGTCAAGGAAACACGGTATAAAGGAATACACTCTATGAATCATCTCTATGTATTGAGTATAGTGTTATCAGTGTGTCAGTATGAGAGACAGCAATGTATATCTTGGGTTTACTAGTTGCTGCCAGTCTATAAATGATTTTAACTTGTTAGACAGATTATAGTTTATGAATAAAATATCTTGGTTTACCACAAATGATAATTTTTTTCCACAGATGCCTAAGGCGCAAACACACTAGGCGTCAATGAAGAGTGTGGAGATATGGCTGGCGTGTGCCCAAACACACTTGGGCGATTCACCAGTGGAGGAATAGCATGGGCACGCTTGCTAACAGCCAATAATATTCCTTATCACCAGTTTCTTGGGAGTTGTTAATAAATTCAAGTAAATATAGCACCGCCTTCTAGACAACGACATGAACAACTGTTGCTAGTGTGAAGTTGTTTATGTCATAATTTGTGAAAGTCTATCTCACTTTCACAAATTACACTTTACAAGAAGACAGGAAA